>NW_020897693.1:774466-1156907 GCF_003984885.1 Neopelma chrysocephalum
ATATTATTTTTTATTTTATCTTTTATATTATTTTTATTTTATTTCTTTTATATTTTATTTTTATATTTTATTTCTTATTTCTTAATTTTTTATCAAAACATAAAAATAATAAAATAAAAATAGTAAAATAAAATTAAATAAAATAAATAGAAATAATAAAAATAAAATAAAAATTAAAATAAAAATTAAAAATAAAATAAAAATTAAAATAAAAGCATAATGTATTTTATTTGGAAGAAAACTGTGGAATCCAAAGTGCAGGGTACTAGTTCTAGTAAAACTAGATGAAAAAAATAATTTATTTTATAAAAACCAAAGTAGAGTTAAAAATAGATTTTTACTGCTCTAGGAAGCATCCTTTGATTTGGGAGGCCTATTAGAGTTTGGGAAACCCCCAAATGGTCTGTTTATGGCAATGTATAACTTGCACTATTTGCAAATGAGTGGTCATTTGCTGGGATAGCTGAGCCAAGCACAAGGAAATTGGAAGCAGGGAATAATGAGGATTATGATGAATCATTCTGAGAAGGCAGCTCACAGTGTAATCCGGGAGAAAACTCAGACTTTAAAGCTGTGTTCACCACAGGGTTACTTTAATTGGCTTTGCTTGACAAATATAACAATGTATTAGAGGTTTCTTTATTTATTTTTCAGTTATTTCAGAGCTAGTTTCATATACTTTTTTTTCCCCTCTGAGTTTTATAGACGAAAAATAACATGAACAGTGCAGAAAGAGTAACTGGACTTCAGTCTGGGGTATGAAAAGCTGTATTTTGAAAGCCTTATGTCATACATGGACACGGTTAGATTAGTTACTGTGCTTCTGTGCCAGGTTGTTTTCATTTGCCAGGCAACTCTGAGTTGTTTGTGGGGCGTTTTGTTTGCTTGTTGGTTTGTTTTGGGTTTGGTGTTTTTGTGTTTAAATAACTAGTCTAACTTGGAACATGGGAAGATGGAAATAAAGCCCTACCTAGCTGTGCATATAGTACTATCTTGAAACTGTTGTCATACCTTCAATGGGACACACGTGATGTGTTTTTATAGCCACCCAAATCATACTACAAAAGTGACAGATTATAAATGTGTAGCCAGTGTTCTTGTCCTTCAAATATTCTGTGAAAGTTAAGCATGTAGGCACAGATAAAACCGTGTGCGCAGTGCAAATATCGTAAATAAATCAAAGAGAGAATCAGGTTTACAGTTCAAATCTTGCACCAGGTTTAATTCAACCACTGAAGATGGATTTGAAAGGTTTTAAGTGTTCTGTTCAGTTTTGATAAGCTGGTGAGCAGGAGTGTAATGGATACATAGCTGTGGTATTATTGGTGGATGGACGATTATAGGAGTTCAGTACGGTGCCCTGTTGGCATTGTAACTCTACCAATCATCGTGGACAATATTATTTTTCAGGTACTTTAAGCAGCAGCACGTTCCAAATGTGAATCAAGAAAGGGTAAGTGATGCTTATCCTGATGGTTCTACCTTAAGCAATGGCTACTAAGCAGTGCATTCACAAGAGCTTTATGGCCACTGGAAAAGAACTCAGTATTCTGAGGGCTGATGCTCTGCTTTAATCCTCTTTCAGGGGTAGCAGTAAAGAGAAGTGGGGGACAACACAGTCTTGAAAAAGCATGTCTTCAGGTAGACTTGCAGCTAAAGAATTGCCTGGGGAACCGAAAGACTAAAATTTTTAAAGGACAGATTCAAGGCAATTGCAATGCTAACTATAATAAATGCTTATTTAGTACATTCATAAGATATTACCGAGATGGTTGCTAAGTTGTTTTCTTTTTTGTAATTATGAGAAACTTTATATTCTGGAATTAAATTAGTGCCTCCCTGGAAGACAAAGTAAATATTTTGTTCTGAAGACATTCATAGTATAAGAGATTAAATGAGTGATAGAAAGAAGACTGAAATAGCAAGAGGGATTCTCATCCAAGGTCATATTGATTTGTTTATATTTACATATACTATAAATGTCAGCTTAAAAAAAAGCATGAAAATAGGTTTGCACGGTGAACATGAAACTCAGGAAGCTGAAGTGTAAATTTATACTCATCTAAATGTTTGCATGACTGCAGCCCTGCTACTATTGCTTTGCTCTGTACTTAAGAAAAAAGTACCTTACTGTTCCTATTAACACTGCAGTGCCACAGGGACCTCTGTGGGAAGGTCGAGGAAGTTTTGGGCAAAGTGCTTCAAACTGTGGTGCCAGGGGTCAGTCCCAAGCATCACAAATTTGGACAGTATTTCATTTTTTTGACCCAAGATCTCTACTTTATGCACTGGTTCGCAAGTCTCTGGCAGTGTGGGTGTTGCACCATGTGCCATTTAGTGGATGGATTACACTACTTTGAATTTAGTGCTGTCTATGAGGATACTTGAAGAGGTTAATGTAAGGAAGTCAGTGTTCTGTAAATTAAGATCCTACCTCATTTCACTATAATTCTCCCGCATAAACGACCTCTGAATTATAGTGGGCTCAATGTATTTAATAAATTTTTTGACCACAGGATTAATAATGACATTTAGCTCTTGCGGTAACCACAGGCTCTATGTATTGCAGACACTTTTGAGACATATCACACGTAGTTAAAAAATCATTATACCCCTAAACAGTGTACTAATCTTCAGATTTTCCTATGGATTTTTTTTCCCCACATTTTATCCAACTGCTTTTCCTCAGTGTTGAGTGTTAATGGTGATGTCTGGATTCCTGTGTAATTCTCAATACCGCTATGTGCACTTAAGATTCACCTCTTAGTTTCAATCCAAAAGAAGTCCTGGGGTTTTTTGCCTGTAAAAATTTGTATGAAGTGACAGGAGTTCAAGCTTCAAGGCCCTAAAAGCTGTAATTGCCAATACATCTTTCCACTGTTCCAGCAAGAGAAATGTCAAAATTTGCTTTTCACTGATGCCAGGTTGTTACCAAAGTTCAGTCAGTCTTCTGTTGGATAAAAATTAAACAAGGCATGCTTGTAACAAGTCATGAATGCAATGTGTTCATCACCTTGAACAGGGCCAGTGGCACTGTCAATGAGATTTGGATTTGACAAAAGACTCCAATGTAACATAGGACCCTCACTGAAGAGAACATTTAGTACATAGATGTTTGATATGCATTAAGACATCAGCAACCCAGGCTATTCTATAACTTATTCTATTCTCAGCAGTGCTGAAGCACACTGAGCTAATGTGCTTACCTGATAAATTTATTAATATTTGCAGAAGAGCAAAATACAGGAAAAAGAAAATGAGGAAACTAATTTCATACAGATTTCTTTATAAATTAATGAGTTTGGGCTCCTCAAGCTATCCATTGCATATATATTTGCAAGCATGACTATACGAACCAAGTGATTCTTAAATTTCAGTAGGAAAAAAGCTAGTAAGAGTGCTTATTGTCTTAAGAAATAACTTGACAGATATCCATCTAAACTGTTCTAGACAAGCGAAATCTTGCATGCTGCCTCTTAAATCAGGATAATGTTTGTTCCTGCAGCATTTGATTGTGCGAGACTTTAACACTATAGAACAAACAAGAAGTAACTGATTAGAAAATAGCTGTAATAGAACTAAATTTTTATACTTTGAATAAATAGTTGGTGGAAAAGCTTTTACCTAGAGACTGTGCTATGTTTCAATTTCCTTTTCCCTCCACAGAGTAACTGTGTGTATTAAAATAAAAACAGAGAGAGAGAAGGAGAGAGAATAAGCTGATAAATATGCTTCTGATCCTCATTTTCTGTCATAGCTAACATTAATATTCTGTTTTTACTATAATATCCCTTTACATTTTTAGATGTAGGGCATCAAGTGATAGTTTCAGATATTCAGGGTATCACTCACATTTAGGCAGTCTAGTATCTTGCAGTAATGTGTATGTAGCCAAGTAGGGAATTCCATCCACTGGCGTCAGTCTCCTTAAAAATACATGCCAAAGTGTCAATCCCTTTTCCAAAGACCTAGGGATTTCAGTACCCAATTGCACCCAAAGAAGTATAGTTATAGGAAAGGAAAAAAAATTAACTCATTTCTTGTACCTGTTTCCCAAAGATCTCCTGAGCATTCCTGTCTAAGAGCTTCCTTGCACAAATGAAGAAAATGGATGATTTCTCCTATGTTTTCCTCATACACTGTATCCCTCTTGTGATGTTAATGTGTGTTTAACATCAGTCCCTTCTAGAGAGGATAAGTAAACCCTCATACATGTTCATCACCTCATTAATGTGTTGCACGTTCAGGTGCACTGCCATGAGAAGCAGGGCATAGCAGCCAATTTTCACAATAGATTAAATCTCTCCCTTTAAGTAACGAGTGCCTTTGCAAGCCAACCAAAAGTTAAGCTCCACTAGAAACAAGAAACCTGGAAGCAGAGATATTCAAAGATTTGAAATAGTCTCCCTTATATTTTATCATGGCCTTGCCCAAAATAAGAAGTTCTGTGTATTGTAGAAACAAATTACTTATGCTGCAGCTGTTTTGAACCTTACAATTTGTCATTCAGCAAGCTCAATCTAAAAAAAATAACTCTGATATAGGTATGCAAAGGCCATTTGTTGAGTGAAAAGATCTCCTTCATTTTATTCTATTTTTTTTAAACAAGATTAGAAAAATTCTTCCCTCAGTAGGGAATGTGTGGATTGTTGGAAGGCAACTCTTTGAGTCGACATCCAAAATGTTCTAGCTTTCATTTGATTTATGAGGTATGACATGATAAGTTGGGGCATTTTGTTTTTTTTTCTCCCAAATGAGGTGGTCTCTAATAACTTTGCTTTGCCATTTCTTGTTTGCATAGTACTATCATCAAGTGATAAATCCTTCTTTGCTATGTAAGAAGCAATAGAAATTGTTTCTTCTGATGGTTCTCCCAGGAAGAGAAGGGATTGATCAGGCCTAAGCAGTGGCCTGTGCGAGAAAAGAAATAAATTCGTTTTCCCTTACTAAGAAACTGTATCATATAAATATTTTACTTTAATTAGGAAAAATACATTCATGCTTAATATTCCTCATGTATTTAATAGTCTTGGCAGTCCTGGGTGGCATTATCTTTATCTGGCTTCCCATCAAATACCACAATATTAGAGACTAGCTATTTTGGAAATAATATAGGTTAGCTTGTGACCAGAATCACAAAAGATCCTCTCTGCAGCATTGTCAATAAATTATCTCACCCATCTCAGCACACTTTCTACTTTACATCTTTCATACAACTTGTTTCTAAAAATGGCATTCCAAGCTCTTACTTATTTACAAGACCATCTGGATTGTCGATACGTAAAAGAACTCTGAAATTTGTAAGCATGAATTAATTAAAGAAAAAGTTCTGCCTTATTGCGTACATGTTTCTTGCTCTTCCTTATATCATGTTTTACAGGAACCATAGATAATGCAGTTAATTTCTTAGGTAAATGTTGGAGCTTTAATTAAAAAACCCCACCACCTTTAAATTACGGTAAATAGGGAACACAACCTATATATTCATGAGAGAGAAAATATTTCAGAACGCTGATCCCTTGTGTGCTTCCATGGTTCATCCCATTCTGTTGCTGCCTCATTTCAACATCAGAGGTAATGTTGTGATTTATAGATGCAAAATTCTTATAATTGATTGGAATTCTAAAAGGAGAGGGCATAGAAAACATGAAACTGGAATATATGCTGGCTGATTTGAGTAGGAGGGTACTGATTTGAGACTGATAGTAAGCTGCTAACTTTAAATTACTGAGTGTCCTGGAGAGATAACTTTAATAGCACTTGGATAAGGAGAGTGGAACTGGAATGAAAAGAATGAGAGCTGGAGACTCAGAAAACGAGATTAGGAAAGAGAACCAAAGAAGAGAGAGAAATAAAGTGCATTAAAGATGTGCTGGCTGCAAAGGCAGAGGAATTATTGTGCTGACGTGAAAAACTGTACATATTAGAGAACATTTGTTTGAGGTGAAATGAAACTAGAATTCTTCTATCTCACCTTTCCACTCCAGTCAGGAAATACCTGTGACAATCTCCAGGTAGAATATACTATTCTTGGCAGGGTTATTTTGTGAGGAAGATGACGACCTACTGCTTTTATTGCATGAGATAAAAGCACATCCTTAACGTAACCGGTGGAATGCTGTCTGGAGCAGCCTTGTTGATGATCTACGTGCATATAAATATGACATGATATGATTAAACTCCTGTTATTCATAGTATTTAAAACACAGAAAATTATGCACAGGCTTCTCCTTTGCTGTTGTTTGTTCAGTGTCAAATTAGCTCCCTTGTCCATATACATATGCATTATGATACTGCTTGTAATTAAATAAGCATGTACTGTGGTTTCCACCAAATCGCTGTCTACTGTGGTGCTCTGCAGATAAATCAGGGCTGGAAACATGCCTTGGATTTAAATCAAGAATGGTGAAGAAAGCTGTCATCTGTGGGACAATAAAACAAATGAAGAAGCTGGAAGTGCAGTAAATGGAGCAAGGATTTAAAAGATTAAATGTGGCCTTGTGGTGCAATGTGGTGGGTTGGATTTTGTCCAGCGATAGTTAAGGCTAGCTTATGACAGGATGCCAAGCTTGGGCTTTTATGTTAGATGTAAATACTGAGACTTTCCAAGCCAGGCTACATAACAATTTGGATTCAAAGCAAAAATTCTAAACTCCTTCAAATTTCTTCTCTATTACCTTTATCACTATGGAGTACTAAACCCATAGTTAATCACTGACTGGTCTTCCTTTTCTGCATATTTACCTTGTGACTCTCTGGATCCATTCTGGACTTGCAGCTATAGTTGCAATAAAAGAGCAGATGTACTTTAAACACCCAGTTCTGTCTTCATAAAATTAGGTCTTATTGTAATGTGATTAGGTATTTCGTATTATTGATAGTTTTTATTTTAATCCTTCTGTGCATCCATCTGCCAAATATAGAAAAAATAAAATAAAACGTGTAACACACTAATACCTCAAGCAAGGATATAGTTTCAAAACCCTTGAAAAAAATCAATTATTCTTTTTTCAATGCCAGGTTTGTATGGTGTAAGGTCAAAAACGTGTGAGGACACAAATGGGAGTAAAACCAAAAAATACCAGGCCCAGAATCATGATTCATTTTATACAGTCACAGGATAACCCAGGTTGGAAAGGTCTACTGCTTTATCTGTTAAATGCTCAATTGTTTCCTTATAGCCATTCTGAATCTCTTTCTTTTCTACTGGTGCCTGTGATCTTTGTCATCCCACCACTTACTACTGTGAAGAGTCTGGGCTAATGCTTTGTCACTGAGGTTTTTTTCTCTTTTATTGTCTACTGAGACTCATTTAAGAGGTAGAAGAATAGACCAAATTTGTAGACACAGAGCTATGTAAAGCAAATTTTGCCAGAGCCTTGCCACTCTGAGAGGCATGGGGAGAACCTGGAGCAGAATCTTGCAGTCTTTTTAACTGTACTCATTGTAGCCTCAATTACTTACTCTGTGCAAAGAAGAATAACTGCATTTCACATTAAAGGGGTGAAAAAGAATCCTAGCACTTGAGTAGAGAGACAGGTGTGAATCCCAAATCTTAAATAAGAGCAACAGATGTTCTTTTCTTATGATCTTGTGGCCTGCCTCTCCCTTGTGTGTTGCCCTAGTTCTTGTATTGTAAATTTTAGCGCTGAGAGAGTCGCTTACCCAGGTGCATTATGCAGAAGAACAAGGGCTTTTTTTCTATTTGCAGGTGGATGGTCATAAGGGCTTGAGCAACCTGATTATTTGGTTTTTTAATATTTCTGCTTAGGTCTTTTTATTGACTGAATTTCTGGAGTAGCTAAAGTTGACGAGATGTAGCAATCGTTAGAATGATGCATGAAACAGTGAAGAGTTAATAGCTGTTTCTCTTGAAAAAAGAAAGTTAATGGGAATGTGAGTTAATTGTATACATCCAATAGCTTTGAAATCTTACACCGTATTTGTAATGACAAGTCTGTTTTAGTAAAACATTGAAGTTGTTTGCTTATGTGAGGAGAGGGGAGACTTACTCCTCTTGCCTCAGCCTGGAATTTTATCTTTTCAGTCAGATCAATTTGCTACATAGATTTTCAATAATGCAGAACTGCTTTTGCAGAATTAGTGTCATCTGGAGAGACTTTTCTCATTGTGCTTTGGTTCTTTTGGTTGGTTGGTTGTTGATTTTTATAGATATATATGTATATATATATATCAAGAAACTTTTCCCCCTTTGTTCTCCTTGCTTTGCTTTCCTGCTCTTTCCTGCATTTGCTTGAGGTTTTCTGAGGACAGAGGATCTCATTCAGAGTCCTCTGAGGTCAGGAAGAGAGCCCTTTCATTTGAAGATGTATTGCATCTGGACTCAAAATCTTATTTAAGTTGACAAGTGAAAAAAAAAGTCAGGAATATAAAGAGTAATTTCCTGGCTTGAAGACTTTACAATGCAAATTGCCAACAAAAGAAGAAATGGGAAGAAAATGCTATACTGTCTGCAATTTGTAGATTGAGGCCAGGAGAAAAGTAGGGTCTTTAAAATAAATTGTATCCTGTATAGTTTGCGAAGCTTTGGCTGAACTTGGTCTTAAATTTGCCTAAGCAAGTGCCATGAGCCTGTTGTTTTTGTCTTGTCTTTCACTCACAGAGCAGCATCTATATGCCAGTTCAACAGGAGCAAAATTGGGTTTATACTGTCCATGACAATTGTTTATTTAACATTTATGGCACCCTTTCCCCCTGAATTCAGCTGTGCATTGCTGGGCTCCCAGGAAATCCCCCTCTCTGACCCCCTCAGTGCCCACCTTGCACTCCATGTGTGCTTGCCAAGTCAAGGGCAGGTACGAGGTGTATGAGGAGGTTTCTATGTGTTTTCTACATATGTGTTGATTTTTAATAAGTCTTTTTATTATTTATTTATTCATTCATTCATTCATTTATTCACTTATTAATTCATTCATTCATTTATTTATTTTCAGCTTGATTGTATCCTTTTTGTCTCCAGGGTACTGGACTGCCACCAGTTTTTATTCCTTTTATCCTGTCCTATATTGTCCCGGTAGATAATCTTCTTGGTGTTCACCAGATGTGTGAACTGGAGGAACATGACTTGGACACAAAACCAGGAGTAATGTGGTGTTACTCCAGACACAATTGTGGGGACTAGTTTTGTTGGTCTGTTGATTCAGGTCTGCCTTTCAAACAGGTCCTACAACTGCTGACATGTACCTGCTGAGGTAGGTAAAAGGAATCAAGCTTGGGTCTGTGTCACATATAACCTCTAGTGGTCTTTGGTTGCTTCATGTCTCTGAGAAGCTCTCTCCCGGGTCTTACAGTGAGATTGTTTAAGTCTTCTGTGTAAAACATGGGTTATCCAATAGAAGAGTAACATATTGAGCAAATTGAAATAATTTTTATGGTGCTTTTGAAACAAAGACAAGAGATAAACAGGATAACTCCATGTTTAAAGGATTGATGCACAGGATAACTCCATGTTTAAAGGATTGATGCTCAGTTATGTCCTGAATTTTTTCCGAAAACAAATTAAAGCATTTATTTTCTCTTTGGGGACTTCATATTTTCCTTAAATTTTAAACTGTTAGCATCTGGAATGCCTGAAGTCTCCTTTCTGTTTCTACCTTTGCTCTAATAACCAAAACCTGACTGGAGAAGTGGAAATGATCTTTTTCCCCAAGCTTTCGTCCACCCTAAAGACAGAAAGAGGCACAGCAGGTGGTATGACAAAGGAAGCTCACTATGCTAAGTTTTTTTCTGGCAAAAAATAGCTGAAGGATTTTATGGAAGTGGAATGTGACTTCTAATTTTTGCAGGAGTTGAGCAGGAGGGAATCAGTTGGCCAAAATTTGATTTCTGCTCTGTCTAACAGGAATTTGGATGCAAATAATAAAGAAGCTCTAGGCTTGATTCTCACAAACATCAACAACCCAAACAGGCCTGTTCTGGAAGAAATTTGGTGGTTGTTTTTTTTGTTGTTTTCAGCATTTCAACTCCTTTTCAATTCAGGGTTATGATATTATGATAGTTCATGTATTTTTAATCTTCTTGTAATTTAGTTTAAGAACTAAGCTTCAGCTTGGAATGTGTGTTAATACAATGGGTTGGAAAATCTTGTCTTATAAAACCCTGGTGAAACAAATAATTTCTTGCTTCTTAGACTTTCTGAAGAGCTGTTCATTTAAAACCAAAACCTGATGTAGAACCAAGTGAGCTGGTGCTAAAGGAACAAAAAGAACAAATATAGGATTTGTTTTTCCATTTTTAGGTTTGTAGACTATGCTTCTACTGAAAATAATAAGAAGCCATAAGAAACACCAATACTTTAAAATTTATTATACTGACAAATAGGGAGGGATTGTAATCTTATTAATATCTTAAGACATATATCAATAAAGTAATTAAGGTACTAATCTTAATATCTATATACTGGATTGATTAAAAGGTTGTTGCATAAGGATAATTTTCAGAAAATCTTTTAAAAGACCCAAATCAACTAGGCAACATATGATTTTGAGAAGGCTTATGTTTTATTGCTAAAATGTCAGTTATTCAGAAAAATGGTTTTTTATTTTCTTGCAGACAGCTACAATACTCTGTTATGGTCATATTTGTTTCTTCTGAGATGATGCTTTCCAGGCATTCTCTTTAATTTATTCTAGTACAGCTGAAGCCAAGTTTATCTGGCAGATGCGTTGTTGGAACTAGGCACATCCTCTGCAGTTATGTGTCTAATTTTTACCATTGTGCAACAAAACCCACCTGTGCAGAGCATGGTCACCATTTTTACTTTCTTCTGGTGTGACCGAACCAATGCTAAGAAGTTTTCCCTTCTCTGCTGTTTCTTGATGAAGAACAAGACATAATTTTTTTCTTGTAGGGCTTGTAGTGAGCTAAATAGGGTGACACGAAGTACAAATTTATACTGGGAAACAGATCTTTTTTTTTTTGTCCTCTATTTCTTGTTTTGATTTCTTTGTCAGTATTCTCCACCCCTTCTCTCTTTGTCTCTGCTAAGTAGCAAGAGGCTTGTTGAATGTTGCATAAACCCAAAATTATTGATTGGAGAACAGTTGTCAGTGGCATCTACACTAAGACACACTTAAAAAGATTTAAACACTACGTTGCATAGTTTTTTTTCATGAAAACTTATTTTTAATTACAATACTAGGAAAATATATTGTGTATTCCTATGAAACTAGAATCATCTTTGAGAAGGTGGGAAGGGAATAGGATGCTGAAATTGGAAGATTTCTCAGTGTCTTGTGGAAAAATTGCACCTAACATGTCTCATTACACTATTTTTGTGAAGTTCTTCCATAATTAACTCTGTCCATCTGCTTCTTTTATTGCACTGCAGCTTGTGGCAGAAATTACTGAATTCAAATATAGCAAAATCACTAACTCCCTATGTTTTGTTGAACGTCCAATTTCCCTTTCCTGTAACTTCTCTGTCTGACTGGTGCAATGTCATATTTTGGAATAAAGAGGACGAATTCCTGGATGGACCTGGCTGTCTGCAGCAGACCATGTTCAGTAATCTCTTAAACTGAAGAGGAGCCTCTACTCCTTTTGTGCAGGGGAGTTACATCATATGTGTGCAGGCTCAGATTTTAGCGTTCCCTTCAAAGAATGGTTCTTTACTGGAACTGCTGGCAAACAGAAGCTCTTCAGCAGCCACGCAAAGGCAAAAAGGTCTCTAAAGCTGACACAGTGTAGCCTGTTTCTTTCCAATTCTTCCTCATTTATGCCTGACAGGAGTGAGTCTCACACGGCCTAACTGGATAGTTGCTATGTCAGACAGCAGGAGTTAGAGGTCGCCTCTTATCATTCAAGGCCATCAATTGAAATCTCGCAAAGGGCTGCTGGCAGCATCTTTTTCTTTCTTCTTTATTGCTGAAAGTGTCAGAAATGGATCATCAGAAAGCTGCCCAGTATATTAAGGGAGGAATTGTTGCAAACAATGTCACCAAGCGCTGATTCTGAAGTTCCAGAGGTTTTCTTCTGATATGCCTGTCATCCTCGTTCAAACTTTATTGCTGAAAGAAGGTTGGGGGATAAATTGCTGTAAATATCTGTAATTTACTACTGTAATTTTACAAATTATTTATTTTATAGGGTTTTTAGCAGAGTACTGCTTCTCTAATACCTCAGTCACCTGCAACCCCTGGTACCAAGTGGATACTTAGTTCTAGGATGCGGGTTAAAGATGTTGAATAAAACAACTTTATTCAGACACTTTTGTTTGAAATATGCTCTTCTCACACCTCAGTTTACAACAGCCACACCTTAGTCCACATCTACATATTGTGAAGTGAGCAGTAGTTTTACTTTGGGGCTTTTTTCTGCCAGGAGACGTAATTCAGAAGCAGACTGCTTGGATTCTTTTGAGCGCTGACAAAAACGGATTGTTATCCCAGTAAAGTTATGGTTTCCTTGAGATTTACACATAATCTGAGACTGCGTTTATGTTGTGTCACCAGAGTCCTGAGAACCTTAAAACATGAAGTATCTGAAGGATTTATCCTGTGGCTGATCTCGGATATGTTAGCCCAGGAAATTCTAAGCCAAAGCCAGGGGCACATAAGGGCACCTATTTTGTTATTCATTTTGGTTTGTAGACAAGCTGTAGTGGTTCTTCATTTGCTTTTCTGTGTGAGGCATTTGTTGGAGCCAAATGCTACTAGAAAGCTCAATTGCTTTGGCTAAAGTTAACTTTTACAACTTTGTGCAAAACAACCTATTGAGAAAAAACATCTCCCCGCTTCTCTTTTAATGGTAAAGCACCCAAAGCCCACACCTATTTTTAGGAAAATCGGTGAGTTTAATGTGGCAGCCTTAATAAATAAATATTTGTCTTTATAGGAAGCTTTTCCTTTGTGTTCAAGGGGACAGAAACTAGCGGTGTGTACAAGAGAGTGGAGTTCTTGTTTGGAAAGAGTCCAAAGCGCTCTGCCTCTCATGTTTCAGTTTGGAAAAGTTTAATTCAGCGTTTCCATGGATGTGATAGTATTCACCTAAGACTTTCACACAAACAGTATCAGTCTAACTGAAACTGTGGATGGTGATACTCTGTGAAAGTCTTCCTCTCGCTGGGCACAGCCCTGCCAGATGCTCAGCAACGCTTGAAAGAATCTAGGCTGCTTCTGACCTCAGTCGGAGTTGGAGATGCGCACTATGTTACAGGCCAGGCTCTGCAGTCACTGAAGTTGTGAATTCGGCCCGTGTCACTCTACTAAACACATACCAATGAAGCTCCGACAAAGGGAGGGGGATGAGGTGTGAATTCCTCTTCTGAAAGGAGGATTAGCTGTGTTTTTTCTTAGGAGACTTGTCTGTCTGCTTTGACAATTATCGCCACTATGGAAATAAAATCCTTAGCATGCCTTTTCTATCAAGAATCACTGTTGTTCAAAAATATGTGGCTTTTAACTGAGAATAAAGTTTCTGTATGCAGGTAAAAATTCATAACATATGCTATGATTGTCAGCCATGGCAGCTTTACAGAACACCTAATCCGAGAAGAGTGTCCAACAGCACGCATGAAGATTTCTGATCAAGATGTTAAGATAATTAATGCTTGCTTCTTTTTCTTTCATTCTTTTTTTAAATTAATTTATTTATTTTTTAAATCACTTGTGACACTAGAACTGAAAACTAGGAAGCTTGAATTCACATCCTGCTGTTATGGTGATTCCAGCTATAGTCTTGGCAAATCACTTCTGTTCGTGTTTGTAAAATACCTCTGGTAATCTAACCCTAATATTGTGTGGCAAGTCTTCTACAAATAAGAAAAAGATTAAACTCCTCTTTGTGCTTTGAAAAAAAATCTTCCTTGAAACTCCTAGAACATTTTGAACCTGAAGAGAGTGCTGTAATTGCTAATTACTGTTGTATGTTAGCAGTGCTAATAAACATGCTTTTTAAGCCTATTACCGCTACTCAGAAGAGCTCCAGGCCAATACTAATATATCTGAGAATTTAAGTAGACTACTGATGTGTTTATACAGCAAAGGTACTTTTGAAATACAACAGCAACGTGCCACCATTTCATATTATACTCAGCAACATAGGGAATTTAATCAAAAGAGCAAAATGTCAACAGAACAGCTTACAAGCTTTAAGGTATTCACACTTTTCAAGCATGAAGAGTTTTCAAGAGCAGTAGTCCCTCACACAAAGATTTATTCCCTCTGAAGACTTTTTCACGGCTCATAAAGAGTGATGGATGAACTTAATTTTTAGTTTAATCTTTTTCTTTTCAGTTGAGTAATTTCTTTGATACTAGCAAAAAATTAGTGAGAATATGGAACCACTCACCAGTCATTAGTGATTGTGTATGTTACAGACTGTTCACTGGCCACAACAGGTTGTCTGACTTTTCGGTGAGTGGGAAGAAAGTCTTCCTTTCAATATCTTTTTTTTTAAATCAGTATTTTAGTATTTGTAACGCACAACTGTCTGACTAGAATTTTACATTCTTACAAATGTAGCTGTTTTGAGGATACCTTTAAACTTTTCCCCAGCTATTAAAATCAGTTTACTGCTCCACAACCTTGTGCTAATATATAAAATATTTCTTCTTTGACTTGACTGAGAGTTTGTTGCATAAGGAAGCAGAACTGGGCCGTACTGTGGTCTAGAGTGATATCTGATTCTCTATTCCATAGGCTGAATGCTGGGGAGGGAACTGTATAGGCTCCATACTATTGCCTGTGATTGAAATATGCTGACAAAATAATTGCATGCTTCTATATGTAAAAATTTTTTTTTAAAGCAGTAGCAAAGCAAGAGAATTGACCTGTGTTTCTGAAGTTTTTTTCTTGTGTTTTCTTGTTCTAAAAACTCTGTATTATTCCATCTTTGTGTGGCACATTGGTCTTTAACTATGTTTCTATACTTACCTTTTTGGAATAGCAGAAAATGTTGCCTTTTCCCTCAAGTCATGTTTTTCTATAGCTCAGTGGACAGTATTGTGTGGGCTCAGGGCCACGTTGATGTTCTATTCTGCATTTTCCATCCTGCATCTATGGCTGCTTTATGTTGGCTCAAGAATTAAAATAAACCATCATGCTCTTTTAATATATCTGAAAAATGTTTTTGACTTCAAGGCTTGCAATTAGTGGAGTTCAGTGTATTTAGAACTTTCTAGTTCTTCTTTTTGAAAGAATCAGCTATTTTAATTAGTTTTCTTATCAGAGTCGAGAAAAACAATGCAGAAAAGGAAAGAACAGCTATATGTGTACGAGATCATTTTTATTCTTTTGAAGAGCCCACATTGAAAATTGGCCTTTCAAAAATCAACTTGAATGAAACAAAGCAGGAAATTACTTTTGGGCACAGATAGTGAAATGGCAGACTCAACTTTGGTTGTGAAATGGGTGCATCGCTTCCTTCAGATCGCACTTAAGGAGGCTGTGGTAAAGTCACCCATAAACCTTGAAAAAGTTTGAGTAGATCTTTCCTACAGCCTATGGACTCAGATGTGTCATTACAGCTGACACCTCTCTCCAGCTTATGTCCCTAACCTCTTATCTTTAGGACAGCTTTCTGGGAAGGGAGAAAAATGTGTAACGTTTGGCAGTAAAAAACCCCAACCTGTAGGCACTGGGATTGTCTCGTTCGGTCTGAGAGACTGTTCTGGTGTGATTTCCCTCAGCAGGAGGGGTTGCTGCTATGCAGAAGTTAGGAGGAGGATCAAAACATTTTCCAAAAATTACTGTGTTGTACTTGCACATGGTAAAGGAACTCACGAGAACAGTTTGTTTGCTCTAGGTTTGTGTTGCACTTAAGGAAAGGTATAAGAAACTTGTAATATTTAAGTCCAAGAAGAGCACTGAGCTAGAGTTATTCGATTGAAATCCACAGAATATTACAAATAACGTGCATTTGTAACAGCAGAAATATGCAGGGCATTTAGAGTATTTTCTGAGAGATATTGTACAGCTATTGCAACACCTACAGTGCTGTAGCATCATTAATTTACTTTTTAACATATGAAATTATTCTTTTCCCTAGGCTTATTGCCATTCCCTTTATTTTTTTTTCTAAATATGGCTAGAAGTATCAATATAAAAATATATCTGAAAAAGGGTACCTTTATTTTTTTCTTACCTTTCTGTTTTGTATTTATTGTTGGTGTTCTGGGTTTTTTTCTCTTCAACACAGTTCTTCGCTGTGGGGATCTGCCACGTATGGTAAAATCACAGTCCAGGGCCCCACATGAAGAGCAGAAAGAATGTTATTTTTTGTGTTTGTTTTTCATATTTGTTTCAGCTTCTCTCCCAGTTCAGGTTGCTGGAAAACTGCTGCTAAAATGCACACAGGTAAATGGTATTTTTTCAGAGGATCCACTGCACTGTTGCCTTGTGGTTGAGCTGCACGTACTTGAACAATGCACTCCCTCCATCTGTCATGTTGGGATGTTCTCTGGGTGACTTTCTGGACTTGGAGGATTTCTGGTCTTACTGGAAGGAATGACAACAAGTTATGTGCAGGGGGACTTTGGTTAAATTGCACTGATATCAACAGGTCTTTTATCTGTGTGTTTTGAAACAGAACCAGAATTTTTGATCCAGCTTCAAAGGCTTAAAAGAAGTATACTAGTAAAGATAAACTCTTGTTAATAAACCGAGTTTTGGGGTCCATGTCTTAAAGTTGTCTTCTCTTGTTTACTGTTTTCCAAGGTAAAGCTACTCTTATGCTTTGTGTTTATGTAGAAATGTAGAAAAAAAAGAGGTATGATTCCTCATCCCCTGTGTAGGACATACACAAGGAGAACACACACACTTATTAATCAGTGCTGTGCCAAACTATCATAATATTTAACCCAGAGATAACCAGAGGAGTCCATGCAGCTATTAGGTTTAACACATAAAAACAGCCTCAAAAACTTTACAGGTAAAATAAAATTTCATTTTTATTTTCTCCCGCTATCCTTTTGCTGCCCTATTTCTCATTTGTCTCACTTATTCTAAACAGCACAGGCAAGAGGGAGGCAGTTTGGACAAAAGTGTAGAATCTTCTCTAATCTGTCATCAGTGAAAAAGTTGGATGACATTTGTCTCATTGTGTTCTATAATTTTTTTTGCTAAATCCAGGGGGATAAACTGTGACAGCTCTTGGCTGTCAGAACACCCCCTGACTGTAGCAGGATCCCAGTTTGTCTCAGAGTGTTCTTAAGGGGTCTCTCAAACTATGTCGTTCAGGAATCAGCTGTTTTTCCGGTTTGGAGCTCTTGCTTGCCTGAATCACATCAAGAGTTTCAAGTCATGTGTGTTCCCAGACATGACCATGCACAGCTGAATGCACTGATAAAATAATGCAAAAGATAAAAGTTACTCTAATTTTCTAATTATTCTTACTATGGAATTATTGAGTTATTCTTCCAACTAATAAACTAATTATTGAATTATTCCAACTACTGAATTCTAATTATTGAATTATTCACACTATTCTAGCTAGTCCTATTTTAATTATTCTAATAAAAATCACATACATGAAATCAGAGGTCTGTCCTAGATAGGAGATTATGTTATTTTTACTAATATCTTGCATTATAGCTCCAAGTGAACAAAATAAATTGGAGAAATGACTTGAAATTAAGATGAAATTGTGAAAGGATTGCTGCAAAATACTGCACTTAGGAAACCAAATAGATAGTGATACTTGGCTAAGACACCAATTTTTCATCACATAAAAGGATGACACATTTGTGCTGCTTATGCAAAGCTCTCTGAGCTTAGAAGGAGCTGGAAGGAAGTTGGAGGATTGCAAGGTGTCTTTGCACATGTGAGGTGACAGCAGGAGATTGGCTGTATAATGGGTTTTTATTCTATTTACGTTGACTTTTTAGTTCAGTGTTGCCTGGAACCGACATTTGGTGCCTTTTTTCTTAACACACACAGCAATATATCAAAATTGACTTGTCTTCTGCCTGAGCCCTGAAGTTCAAAGCCTCGTTGCTGCACACAGATCTTTTTTATCTGGCAATACTCTATCAGGGAAGATGGTTGTACACATCCTCTTCTACCATCCTGGAGTTTTTTTAATTGCCCTGGCATGCTAGTCCTCTGCCAAAGAAGCTAGGAGGAACTTTTGCCCTGTCACTTCATCTTCCTAAGAGTGTTTTTATGTGGGTTGTAAATGAAAAAAGCCTCTTCATAGCCTATAATGAAAACGATCACCTGAGATAATTTAACTGGCTTTCAGATCTGAACATCCTTGAAACATAGCCGCTGAAACTTTCAATAATTTTCCCATCTTCTCATAGGGTTTATTGAAAAATCAGGAGACAGGCTAAAGATCGCTGACACCACCCTTTAAGACATTATTTTTATTGAGAAAAACTTTTTTTTTTTTTTTAAATTTTATGATCCAATATACTATAAAAAGGGATAACACTTCTTTGACCATAATATTCAAGGACAACAAGGAATGGTTCAGGTTGCATTTCACAGAATCATTAAATGGCCTGGGTTGGAAGGGACCTTAAAGGTCACCTAATTCCAACCTCCCTAAGCATTGGCAGGGAAGCCTTCAACTGGGTTGCTTAGGGCCCCATCCTGCCTGCCCCCGAACATTTCCAGGGATGAGACACCCACAGCTTCTCCAGGCAATGTGTTCTTATGTCTTGTCACCCTCACAGTAAAGAATTTCTTCCTAATATCTAATATAAACCTGCTCTCTTTTAGTTTAAAGTCATTCCCTGTTGTCCTATCACAACCTGCCCTTGTAAAAAGCCCCTCTCCAGCTCTTTTTTTAGGCCCCCTTTAGGTACTGGAAGGCCATAATGAGACTGCCCTGGAGCCTTTTCTTCTCCAGGCTGAACAAGCCCATCTCTCTCAACCTTTCCTTGTAGGAGAGGTGCTCCAGCCCTCTGAACATCTTTGTGGCCTCACTCCAACAGGTCATATTCTTCTTAAGCTGGGGGTCCCAGAGCTGGATGCAGCGCTCCAGGTGGGGTCAAATGAGAGCAGAGCAGAGGGGGAGAATCCCCTCCCTTGACCTGCTGCCCAAACTGCTTTTTGATGGAGCCCAGGACATATTTGGCTTTCTGTGCTGCAAGTGCGCGTTGCCAGGTCATGTTGAGCTTCTTGTCAACCAACACCCCATCCTTTTCCTCAGCCTGTTTTCCTCTCAGCCTGTGTTTGGGCTTGGGATTGCGCCAGCCTATGTGCAGGACCTTGCCCTTGGCCTTTGGAACTCCGTGAGGTTCCCATGAGCCTCTCAAGCCTATCAGTGTCCCTCTGGATGGCATCCCTTCTGTCCAGCATGTTGATTGCAGCACACAGCTTGGCAAACCTGCTGAGGATGCACTCAATCCTACTGTCTACGTTGACAACAGAGGTGTTAAACAAAGACAGTTCCACAACAAACCCCCAAGGAATGCCACTCATCATTGGTTCCCACTTGGATATTGAGCTGTTGACCAACACTCCTTGAGTGTGACCACCCCTTCAATTCTTTATTCACTGAGTAGACAAACTCTTGAAGCAGAAATGTTCCATTATTTGTAAAAAAAATTACTTTCCTTTAAGAGATATGCTGCTGATTTTGTCAGATGTCTGGATCAAAGAGAGTCGGTATAAGCTTTTTGAATTTGTGTGGATCAGGGAGCTTTATTATCATCAGGATGCAACACGCACACAGAGGGAAGTATTTCCCACAGAGCCTTCTGCTGGAGTGTGCTGGCTTGGCCCAACACTGTGAGATAACAGTGTGAGAATTATTTAATCTTTTTCTTTTCCACACAACCCTTCTGCCCCCCTTCTCTTTTCCTTCTTTTCTAGGTTGAACTTCTAGTCTGGAGAGTGCAAATACATTTCTCAGCATCGTGAATGCTGTAATTAGCAAAAATTCTTTGGAATTTGAAAAGACAAGAAAAGGTCTCAGTCAGTAAATGGATTATTGTTCATGAGAAAAGGAAACAAACCCAATAATTAAAGCTAAAATCAGTGGTATCTGAGGAAGCAGGACATTTTCCAAGGCCTTGGCATTTGATAATTGCACTGACATTATGATTTTTCTATTATAAGGGCTTGCTAAGAAGGCTGATGTAAGAGAACTAATAGAGGGTAAAAAAGTGTAAACCCTTTAGCAATGGCTTTATATGGATTTATGTAACAAATCTCATTTCAGATTAAGTAATTGTTTCTCAGCTCATAGTTTTCAACTACACCAGTAGATAAGAATTTTTCTCCCAGCCTCATTAAAACCATATGTCTGCCAAATTAGCAATTACAATGCTATTTAGCTGACAGTATCTTGCATTTAGAGTGACATTCCTTTAACGAGGTCTTGTGTGTGAGATATGTATTTTGCAATGTCACAGGCTACCACTAGTGATTGTCCTTTTTTTGTTTGTCCCCGTTCATCCTTTGTAGTAGATAGTCTGAGGAAATAAAGACAAAATATCTTTACATATACAGCCTAGGTTAACTTAAAGCTGGACAAAAAAGGCCATGCCTATGTGGTGGCATATAGAAACAGCTCCATAGGTTGGTAATATTGATGGTACTGCACTTACTGCTGTCACCTCTCTGACACCCTCCCTACAAATCCCGCACTGGAAATAATCGTGGGACTTCTTCCTAATACAGTGAAAGGAAAAATCCCTCAATAAATCAGTGCTGTTAATGAAAGCACAAAACATTTGGATAATTTTAAAGGAAGTCAGCAAGTTAGTGCTCACAAAATACCTTTCATTGGCAGAACTTTCTCCCTGGTAACTCTTACCTGATGGACGAGGGCTGACATTTGTGTGTTATCCCAAACATTCTTCATTTCATCATTAGCTTGGAGGTTTGAAAGATCTGCTAGCTAATCTGAAAAATTAACACCTAATTTTAGTATCACTGCAAGAACAGTCTTGGTTCAGTGGTATGAAAATAATCAGTTGCGTAATTTGTTATCTCAAGTGTACATTGAAAAAAAGCCATTATTCAAAACAGTACGTGAGTGGTAAACACTTTTTGCAAATCAGAACTTTTAGATGCATCCACACACTGAATCTTTTTCTCTTTCGATTTTATTTTTCTAGCTGGTTGTACTGTGTTTTGGTGGGTCTGTATGTATACAAAAAATACTGACAACTAGTGAATAAGAAAGGATATTTCTGTTTACAGGCACTTAAACTGTCTTTTCATTGTGCTGGTTTCTGATCTGCAGGTGATCAGAACAACACTGTCTTATAAAATGTCTGACACAAAAGGTGTGTGTGGTACATAAGGGCTGACTGTAGGCACAATTAAGATATATATCTTAAATATATATTTTTTGGCTAAGCAGCCTTTGTTTCACAACCCCCAACAATAGATTACACTAGTCAGTTTAGCTAACCAGATTGGAAAGTCAGGCACAGGCAGACTTTGAGCAAATGTAGAGGTAAAAGGACAATATAGAAATTCATGATGTAGTTTTGGGTTATTTGATTCAAGCTCAGTAGCTTTTATAGATTTATGGATGTCACTGTAGGTTTACAGCCTGGAAGACGATAACAAGATCCAGAAATCTGATGTTCTGAATAGGCTTCAATATCTTAAAGGGATTAGCTGTGAGTTCTGATATGAACTAATGGAATAAGTTTGATACATAATTTCTGCTTATCATTCTGGGTTATTTTATGAAGTGCAACTTGTACAGAAGATATCCAAACTGGATAAAGTAATTGCACAACTCATGTCCATTGGTGACGTATATACGTATACTTTAATTTATAAATATATAGTATTTGTGCAGACTCTGACACAGAACAAAACCCAAACTGATTGTCCTGATAATAGTAATCATGAAGCCTACTATGATAATAATATCTTTTTCTTTGAGATGATCCTTAGTTTGGAGATATGTTTGCATAGGAAGTTATTTTTTTATTTATTGAAGAATGAGGCACAGTGCAGTAATGTTGCTTCTATGTCTTCCTAAAGTGCTAATTATATTTATTGCTTTTAATGAAATTAGGAAAGAACATTGCATAACAACACTAAATCCCAAGACAGCATATGCTATAGTTTATTAGTTAATTATTTCCTACTGATTTCCTAAGATGACAGGTTTTTTAAAAGGCTGTTCCTAATCTCATTTCTGTCTGTCATCCTCTGTGACTTGTGTTGACAGTTTCTTTTAAAGAATAAAACAGATTCTTTTTGAAATCTGCTCTTTTATACTGAATTCCTTTGCCAGAGCCCTGTCACTCTCCCACTGAGGTAGTTGTTGACATTTTCCAAAGCACAACAATGTTTAATTTAATATTTTTGTGCTTTAATGTCATATTCCCAAGACAACAGTTTGTCATTTCTCTCTCCTCATATATCTAAAGACAGCTAACTTCAGAAACTGCTTTCATTCTTTAGCATTTGGGCTAATTAGTGTTATGTTATTTTAGTGCCTGACTTCAAGACCCCTATTTGTGAAGTATTATACTATGAGCAAAGCTGCTGAAATTAGTGAGACGAGGTACAGTGTAAGAGAAGACACATGACATACAAGGGAGAGCTGCAGGGCTGGGGATTTAGGCTGCAAGAATCATAAGGCACTGTGGGATCACTGTGCATTTTTTAGTGCTGTAACAGCAAGCACGTCAATGTACCTGTGGACACACACACCTGTGGACACACACCTATATATGCTTATATATGTTTGTACATGTATGTGTGTGTATGCAAACACACATTTTGGAACTTAGTGTTTGCTTTTTTAGTTATCGCACCAGAAGTAAAAAAGATGGCACAAGTCTGAATAAGTAGAACTATTCTGTAAGGTTTTACTCCATCTTGAACTTACCTTTAGTGAGAATTTGATCGAAGTGAGAGGTCAACAATGTTAGCTTCCAAGAGCTGTAGCTGTTCAATAGTCTGCTCCTGAGAAAACTGGGTGTGGACTGAGGTCTGACCAGTGTTGGAGAATGATGATAGTGAGAGGTGGGCATGGAAATGGCAGGATTTGATTGTTTAAGTCTGTAACTCTACTGCAAAGGGATTTGGATCGTACCTAACTTTCAGTTCTGGTGGATGAAAACAGCTCTGGAGAAGAGGAGTTTGAAAGGGGAGAAGAATTTATTGAACGGAGAGTTTAGTACAGGATGATCGCAAAGTGCTTGCGAGGTTTTGTTTGCAAACATCCAGTGGAAAACGAATGAAGGCTGGATGGGCAAAGAATGAAAAGTGGAAAAATCTGTTAAAGGATCTCTCTAACTTGCAGGAAAGTCTGAAGACACTCAGAGAAGATTTTATTACTTCTTTCTGGCTTCATTAACTTTTGTTTGTCCTGCAGGAAATGTAAAGAAAATCTTAGGAAGAAATTTATACATCAGCTGAATAATTTAGAATCATCTGGTAGCAAAAAGACAGGATTTGCAAAGAGAATGGGGGGGAATGCAAAGAGATGGACTGACAAAAGAGTAAGTTCAAAAATAACAGATCACGTGCATCTACCAGATCAAACAAGGAAGGAGTTGGCATTAAACTCCTCAAAACCCAAATACTTGGAACAGAGGGTGAAGACAACCACAATGAATGAAGAGAAGAAGCTTCATAGTAAGGAAAGACTAAAACTGGGGAAAGGGTGGGACAATTCTAGGAGAAAAATTATTGAATAGGGTGATCTGGAGACATGGTCACTATAATGGTGGTTTCCAAATAAGAACTCATAATATCTTATCAAGAAAAAAAGGGAAATAAAGGAAAAAAGAAGCATGGGAGTATGAATGAAACATGTAATGCCACTTGTCTCTAAGTGTTTCATCCATTCATGTTGTGTGTCATCCCTGTCCCCCTCTTCCTGATTAATGATACTAGTAATAAAATAATTAAAGTAGTAATACCTTATTTTTTGGAAGTAGTAAAGTTATCAAGAAGCTGTTGAAAATTTTAACATCTTCTAATGAAACAAGGCAATAAATATTGAAAAACCAAGAGAGCTCCCGGTTGGTAGGGAATGTTGTTTCTCTGTGGTGATGCTCCAAAGATCAGGAAGGTAACACCTTCTAATGTAGGCAGGACAGAAACATGGGCTGCAATGTCATATTCCCAAGAAAACAGTCATTTCTCTCTCCTGGTATAGCTAAGTATTAGAATAACTAAAGTGTGCCCAGTTCCCCATTTCTATTACAGGAATAGTTATTAAATCTGGAGACTTATGATATTAGAGGCTTCTGTAAAGTCAGTGAATTAATGGCCCTGGTGAGCAATCTAGATATTTACATCTCTGAACCTTAAACTGCATTAACTTATCACATTTACATGGGACCCTTATCTATTGAAATCCATTTGTGTGTTGCAAATGTTCCTTCATTGTCCTTTTTCTGGTGAATATACCTCTTCTAGTACATCTATGGCATTATATATATATATACACACCATATATATTATGAATTAGGTTGGTTAGATCAGTACTCAAAGAGAGGGTGGGGGGAATAAAATGATCAGACCACCACCATTCAGATATCATTTGGCAATTAAAACTGGAGCCAGTAGTAAAGCAATAAAGTAGGACCAAGTAGAAAGTGTTTTCTTAAAGTGAACATGTGGTACTATTTTGTAAGAAATAGCTGGGTCTGATTGTCTTAAAAAGGAAAAAGAAATTAAATTTTTAGTAATGTATAGCTGGACTTTTAAATCAGATTTTACAATTAAAAATGCAATGTATCAAGATCCTCCACCCATAAGAAACATCTAAAGATTTTTACTTGGATTAAAGGAATTAACTTTTGTTACCTTGAGACATCAAACTATTCTGTGTGCTTCTGGGAGAGAAAGGTGATTTAAGATTTTTAGAGACAGCGCGGTAGGGAACCACATTCTGATTCAATGAACCACCACAAGTTAATCAGGACTTTTTACTCTGTATTGTTTTCTCTTGCCTTTGCAGGTCTCATGCTGTTCTTGAAATGCCTGGGAATTAAAAGAACCAATTCACTGTCAGTACTTGGAAAAAAAAATGGTATTTCACAGTGAGAGAAATGTATATATCCTTCTCTTAAAACTTTTTATATTCTTTTTTTCAAACTTTTTTTTTTAAATATAACTGTGGGGGCCCCTTGTAAAGAAAAATGCTCCTTGTGGAAATAAATGTCTTCCTGTCCCCTGCAGAGAAAATTATTAAGAACAAATTTACTCATAAAATAATAAAATAAATAAAAAGAAATTGCCATGGGCAAAAAGTGCTATTAATTCTGACTAGGTTCTAGCATAAAGCTGAAATAAAGCATTCTTAATGCTTAAGAATGGCTTAAGACCTGAGCTATTGCTCCTGCTTTTAAAGGCTCAGAAAATGCAGTAAGAACAGTTACAGCTCTGGATATGTGTTCTGGACACATCCAGGTGTTTGGAGGTACTTGCTGTTAGAAGTTTTGGCTCATTCTTTTCTCTGTTATTCCTAGTTTTCCACAATAATCCCTTCCCTCCCCCCAGTTCAGGCTGATGTAAAAAAGAGAGACAGTTCTCATAGTAGTTTTACACATACTTAGAATGAAAAAACAGGGGGGAGGAAATTCAGAGGAGCCCATTTCTCCATTCATTGAAGCATCTAATCACATTTTGTACATTTGCTAATTTCTGTGAAGTACCTGAACCCCTGTGATGACTCACCCTTAAGGGGAAGGAAGCACCTAAGATTTATAAATACTCGTGATTGAAAGGAACAGCAAAAGTCAGAAAGTTTTATTAGGAAATTACACCCTTGTCATGGAAATTGGTGTGTTAGACCCTGACCTACTATATAAGCACATGGCAGTGGGTTTTGGATAAAGGGGTGGGGTGAAAGGGAAGAGAAAATGAAAAGATGAACTAAAGAGGGGGAGAGATAAAAAGAAAGAAAGAGAGAAAAAGAGGAAAAAAAGGAGTGAAAAAGAGATCAGCAGTCCTGGTTTCAGCATCGATCCAGTTGTGTTGGTCTGGTCCATGAGATGTCTGCAGTCCTGACGGTGTCATCTGGGCTTGGGTGGGGGATACATTTTATGGACAGGCTTCTTGCTTTCTATGAAAATTAGTAATAATGCCCAGTCTGTTCTTTCAGGCCTTTCTGGAAATAGGTCAGAGGTCTTCAGGGGTCTCTGGTGGTCTTAATCCCCACTTCTTGGCCTCATTCCTGCTCTTGTGCTATACTGTGTTGTGCTTATCTCCAGGAGCTACAGCAGGGATGTTTATCCCAGAGAAGTGCCACCCTATCTCTGCACAGCCTCCCTTCTCCAGCCACATCTTGCTCTTCCTCATGGCGTGTTAGTGCCAACAATCCTTGGTTATTGCCAACAGTTCTTGTTTGCTATTACCAACAATCCTTGGTTGGCTCCGCAGCCATCCAGTTATTAGTGTTTGAGATATACACATTAGCCCCTCATCTTCTGGGAACTGAGAGCTCAAAGGGTCTCACTTTGGAAGGCTGTTCATAGGGTTGTTGGAGAACAGGCTTTAGTCATAATTAATTTTACATCCTAGCTGCCATTTGAGTTCATAACTTGATTTGAAGGTTCAACAACAAAAATATTAATACACTTGTTATTCAGACAAGAAAAATAAGTTTCCAAGGCTGTTCATTAAAAAACAGGTGCTCGTTAGACACCTGTTTGCTCCTGGCAACAGAGAGTGCTTCTGATAAGCTCAAGAGGGGCTTTACCCAGGTGCAGGTTGTCAAGAATGAGGCCTAATGAGCATTTCTCAGTTCATTGTGTGTGTGTGTGTGTGTGTGTGGGTGTGTGGGGGTGTGGGGGGGGGTGTGTGGGTGGGGGGGTGGATGCAGGGGTGGATGCACCACCACAATTCATCCATCCATCCCATGACTAAAGTCAACTTCTCTGGGCCTCTACAACCGCGTATCCCAACTCCAACCTGTAATCAAGTAAGTTATTATCTGGAGAATTTAAGTGTTTTATTTAAGTTGGGGGGAGATGTATTAATTTAAGATGTATTCATGTGTTTTCTAGAAAAATATGGATATACAATGAAAATGGTAAGTAATGTATTTGTATTTCAGTAGGAACAAGTGTAGTGGCAAAATAGTTAAGACTGAAATTATGGTATGAGTTTCAGCAGACTGAGGCTAAAGAAACATAAAATACCTTTCAGACATTTCAGCAAATTTCTGTACAGACTTGTGTGCTATTGGTAAAATGGTCGACTTTCCCTCTCTTCTCCCTTCCCCATCTGGCCCTCCATGCATCCCATGGACTCTGGGATGCACTGCACAGATTGAACAAAGCAAGTCATTAAATGAATCTCCCCAGGGTAGGAGTACAAGCAGCTCAATTCCTGAAGCCTAACTGAGGTAAGAGGAGATAAATCAAAGCAATCAAGCAAATGTTTGATTCCAGAACATGTGCTCAGGGAACTATCTACTGGTGGTTGAAGGTCTTGTGTTTTATATAAAGGAAATCAGATGTGCCCAAGTCTTGACTTAGTAAAAAACATGACAATAAAAGTCACTACCTGAAAAGTGGAAGGTAGTGGTGGCTAAGGCATATGTTTAGTGTCAGGCAGCATTATGAGGGGCTTGACATTGAATTGTGTAACCTGTCATTAAGATGGTGAGATGCAACAAGCTCTCATGAAGATTTGCACTCTAAGATATGACACAGTTTCTTCAGCCATTTCCTAACTCAGTAACTGTTGTTACAGTACCTGTAAACCATGTGTCTGTTTCAGTACACTGTAGGCATAAGTTTCTAAGTAATAAAGAGGGATTTGTAAAAAACAAAACCAACCTACAGAAAAACAGCCAACATAGCCCCCAGCTAAACACTAACCTAATCGCTCCCAACACCCCCCCAAAAAAAAAGAAAAAAAAAAGAGAAAAATCCTGTGAGATTTCTGTCAAAATTTTACTTTTATTTGATTTGGTATCATCACTTTGATTGGGAAATTCACCTGGTAATGCATTCATAGGACTTTAGTAATTGTTGCCGGTTGTTTAATTTATTATTTTTTTTTATGTATCTGTGAAAGGGATGTTCATGCACAATATGTGGAAGAGTTAGGAAACCTGGGGCCTGAACTCTGTAGGATCATGTCATGAATGATCTCTTTAAGTCTTCTAAAACTAAGGTTCTAAACTGGATGCAGTGCTTTAGATTTCTTGATGGTGGTGTGTGTGACTGTTGGGTTTGTAGGTTTTGTTTTGTCAGAGAAAAGGAAGAGTTTTGCTGTAAATATGCAACCTGGAACAACCAATTTCCCCACCTGCTGTGCTGCAGATGTGCTCCCAGTGATCTGAATGCAGCTTCATCACCAATTATGGGAGACCTCAGTGCCACAACCCAGGGACAGCTTGGGGCCAGCACTTGCATTCACGTATTTAATGATGCATCTGTCACTGCCTCCTCAGAGCTGATTTCATACTAATGTGGAAGGAAGGATGCTAAGATTTGTAATCCTTGTTGCTGAACAGAATGAAAATATGCAATTTTGTGAGGAAGTAGAAACTTTGTGTTTATAATATATTTTATAAAACTGTGCTAATCTCTGGCCTTTTTTCTCCTTTGAAAATCTGCACTACTCTCATTGATGTCATTCTTTTTTTTCCCTCTAATTTTCCTGAGATAATAATTTGAACCTCCAAAGGCTTGTTTTTCACTTAGCACCACACTGACTGTTGTCAGGAATTTAATAAGGAAATGAACTTTTCTGAAATATTGGCATTTTCATCTGCTACTGCCTCTTCTGAAATACATAAGATAATTTTTCTTGTATGTAGTATATATCAAGGTATACAAACCATATAGAGATGTGTTTTTTCCCTAAAGAGCTTGAAGTCCAAAGAATTTGTTACGCTGACGAAAACCAGGGACAGACATAGTTTTAGCTGCTATTCAGCAAATAAACTTTACAGGGTATTATTTAAAGAAAGAATGCTGAAGGAATTAAAATGTGGGCATCTCAGCTACATTGAAGATATGCTGTAGGTTTGGGTTTGGGGGTTTGTTTTGTTTTGGGGTTTTCTTTCTTTGGTTTGGGGTTTTTTACCCCCTCTGTCATTGGAATGCCCAAAATGTCAGACATCTTTTGTTTGGCTGTGTGTCTCCTTGTTACCATCAAAGTGTGTATAATTGTCCTGTTGGCAAAAGTAAACATACTTTTTGTAGTCTTCTCCCACAAGATGGTTTATTATAGGACTTCTGGCAATGCTAGTGAGTGAAAAGTGCAAATGGTAAATTCACCTCAAGCTTTGTGTTTGCAAAACAAGCTTTAATCACTGTAAAAATTATTTTGTCTGGGTTTTTTTTTGCTTTATTTGTTTGTTTGTTTTTACATTTTTCCCCAAATTCTTTTTTTACTCACATTCTCTTTCCCAGAAAATGTAGGTTACGGTTTACTAGAAACAAAGAAGTGTATCTATTTATATGCCCATGTTATTGAGCATGCAAAACCTTTTTTTTCTTTAGGAAACTGGGCTCAATTTGTGTTTACTCAGCTCTTTGAAGCTAAAATGTACAGTGTGACAGTATTTTAAGTACAGTCACAGTGTAGCTGTTGCCGGTCGCTAATCCAAAATGAGTATCATAGACTCCATGCTGTATCTGTGCTGCAGAGGCAGGAATTTGAACACCTAATGTTTCTCTTGTGACTCTAAAGACAGTATTTGAAGTCTCAGGGTCAGTTTGACTCCTTTGTTCCTGACTCTCCTGTTTACTCCTTCCCTAACACCAAGCAGTGCATGTGGGATGGAGAATGGGGGTTGTGGTCCACTCGTAAGACTTTGTCCCTGCTTTTCATTTCTCACACTTTTTGCCTCCTCCAGTCTGGGTCCTTCCCACAGGCTGCAGTTCTTCGGGGCTCCAGGGGGACAACCTGCTTTCATTGTGTTCTTCTCCATGGCACCCAGGGAATTTCTGCTTTGACAGCTGGAGTGACCCCCCCTGCCCTCCTTTCTTAACAGGTCTTGGTGTCTGCAGTGTTGTCCCCCTCTCAAAACTCCTGCACTACCAGTGTTGCTGTTGGGCTCAGCTTCAGCCAGCTGTCCATTTTGGAGCCAGCTGGAACTGGCTCTGTCCAAGACTGGGGACAGCTCCTGGTGTCTTCTCACAGAAGTCCCCCCCTGCAGCCCCAGCTACCAAAGCCCAGTCACATAAGCCAAATAGACCAAGTTTCTTTGAAAACAGTGCAGTCAGTTATGTTTCTGTAGACAGAATTTGTCTCTTCCCATCAGCATCAAACTGTGATGCTTTGTTATTACTATGACAAGACAGGAAGGGTTTGAATCTCTGCAGATTTCTAAGACAGGTTGTTGCCAGAAACAGTCTCTTCCTTTGTACAGGACAACATTTCAAATTGAGCATAAAAATGAAGGGAATAACAAGAAGATAACCAAGTAGATACACAGATTTTAAGGAAGAAGTTTTCCTTGTCTGAAGTAAAGACCTTTCTATTGGAAAGAAATTTCTTGTGGAATGAAAAACCCCCCAAAAAACCCCTAATACTGTGGTTGAGTGATGCCATCCTCTTCACTTGTTTCCTTGGATTCCAGAGGCGAGTTGTTTCTTATTGGCAAGACATTTTCTGTACTGTTGAATTGTTTGTAAGGAAGAATGAGACTGCATGCACTTTAGAGTGACCAAGACTACTTCTGGTACTGTTTTGTTGAGGCTTTGCAGATAGGAATGTCATATAATTACTTAGACAGAGTTGCCATCTTGAGTGGGATGTTCACTGAGTGCTTCGTTCCTGCTGCAATTCTTTGTGAAGAACAGGTCCACATACTGCTGAAAAAATGACCTATCCATTCTCTTAAGCTTACAAAAAAACCCCAGTGAAATGAACTGGTTTTGTTCCAGAAGTGTTATATTTTTTGAATAACATCTATTTTCAAGCTGCCATTCATGCTAGAAGGAAATGTATTCAATCAAATTTTTCTCACACAAAAGCTTAGATTTTCATCTCCAGAGTTTAAATAAATGATGCCACAGCTTTTAGGCCTGTACATGTCTGCAAGCTATAATGTCAGGAAAATTGCAAATGCCAGAGATGATTTTGATGCTCTTTCTCCATGAGCTTTTAAATCACAATAGTGCTTGAATACAGCCCTTGAAGTTTTGGTTTGATTGAGCTCAAACTGAGCCCTAAGATAACTTGATTTGCAGTCCACTTGAAAACAAGGTATAAAAAGATCCCATTTAGGCAGAGAAATTACAAGAGATGAGGATTTTATCAATAGTTTGGTAGCAGCAGAACACAGAATGGCACAGTATTTGGGAATGAAACCATTGTTAAGTAACTGATCTGCAAAGTCATTCTTTTTCATAAGCTGGACTGTAATTTCACGTAAGTGAGGGGCTAGGATTGTAATGTTTTGATTTCAATAGGAGCCTAGTCTAGAAGGTTTCTTCTTGCCTGCAACAGTTTGCTAGACCATTTTAGAAGCTGATCTGGCAGGAGTCAACTTTACACTATACTAGTCAACCATTATTAAATGTGATTCAGTAAAACACTGTGAATGACCTTGAAGAAATTGTAGCTGAGAACTTCATAGCAAAGTACTTTCACTATCATTATCAGCTGCTGAAAAAAGTCTGGGATTAAACAGTGTTAAGAGTAAGAACAAGAAAGATGAAGAAACAGATAGTCCTTTTTTTCTATAAGTTGATGGCAGATGCATCAACATTCCTTGTTTGTGTATTCTGAATAGCCACTATTTATGGAAAAGATCCAAAGTTAAAAAAAAATAGTGAAAGTGTTCACACAAATCATTGAGCTGAGTGAAACAATAAAGTGTGTGTATCTGGTTTCATCAGTAACATACTCTGGAAGGAGCTGAAAAGTTGTTTCTGTAATGGTAAGTGGTAGGCTTTTCATGTATTGTAGTGGTAGGCTTTTCACAGATTTTGACCCAATATGGTATGCATACATATGCATTTATATGTAATATCTAATATGTGGAGATTTTATGGTATTTAACCCATCAAATAAGTAAGAGGAAAAAATTGCCCAGTAAAGCACTTCTAGTGGCCAAGGGGAGGTTACATCAGCAGAAATATGGATTGGGAAGGAGTAGAAGATGGAACAAAGATAGGGAGAGTTGCTTAACTTGCTTCTGTAAATCCTATGACATTTTATATTAACTAAGGATCTTGAAGCAATTTTATAATCCCAAGTTTTCATTTGTTCCTTTCTGTTCATGTGCCTGTTGTTTCCATTTCTGTAAATTTCTTTCCAAAAAGTTCTTCCCTTTACAGCTTTTCACTTGTTTTTCAGTTTGTCCTCTTTGCAGTACATCCTAGTTTCATCCTCCCTCTCTGTTTGCTGATCTGAGGCACACACAACCTGAAAAATATTGTGCAGCTAGTTCACAACTCTACATGCTAATGCCAAGCTCAGAGAAACATACTGCTCCAAGGTTTGAAGTCCACCTTCCTCAAAGGGCAAATCTTTATTTACGGCTGTTTATTCCCATCACAGAGGGTGTGTGAGTGTGGATTCAGTCTAGGAGAACAGTAACTGGCATATTTATTCTATTCTTAAAATGTGACTCCAGTTTCTCCTTGATTTACTCTGACCTTGTTAAAGAAATTATGAAACCACAAAAGACCACAGGAGTGTGTCCTACTCAGTATTATCTCAGAGCAGAAGTTTGCCTTGAAGGTAAACTTCTGATCTGGCAAATGTTAGTGATCTAAACAACGTGGGTGAAACAGCCAGAGTGCTGGTACATGGATCCACACTGAAAGCCGGGATTCAAGCACCACTTTGCTGTTTTATCAGTTCTGCACTTGTTCTTTCTGTATGTGTGAATTTTAATGCTGATTCCTGGCTCGGGGCTCAGCAGAGCAGCGAGTGTTCAAATCCCACGGATGAGAATGCAAATGGCAAGAGATGGCAGCAGCTGCAGCTGAGCCTGTTACAAACCTGGTCACTCGCTTGCAAGAGCTGTTACTCTGAGGGACTCAGGTTGGAGCTGTTTGCTATTCTGGGCAGATTGTGGGAATGCAGGGCTTTCTGTGGGTGACGCTTTGCTAAACAAGTTTGTTACAGTGTTTATCATCAGCTTAAAAAGATGCTTTTTGATGGCTTTCTGATGCAAGTTCTTTGTTGTGGGTCCAGCACAACCTGTCCTGTTACTCTTCTCAGATATTCCCCAGGGAAGAGATGCCACCATCCCTTTTTCTCCTGTGAATTTCCAGGTATAGTGGATCATGACTGTGTGATGATAAGAGCTTTGTACCCCAGGTGATCTCCTGCTTTGTGGGGTTATTGTGGATGCTTTTTATGTCCTTGTTCTCCCTTCCTACCTCCTTTAACTGGGATAGAGGACAAGCAGGTTGGTAAAAATCCACTAAATCCCGTTTTTATCTTGACCTTGTATTTAACTCAAAGTTTTGTGTAGTTTTTGGCAGAAAGTTATGCAGAGTTTGCCATTCTTTGTTAGCTACGTTTTCACGGAATTCTTTGGGATCCCTTCAGACCTTAAACTCAGAGATTTAAACTACTTCAGTTTTAAGTTTGAGAAGCATTCAATCTCTGCATTTTATGCAGCTCCAGGTTTCAGCAGTTGGATTCAGTTTTATATATCACTAAAGAAGGGGTTGGACAAATTTACAGCAAATGCAAGCCAGTTCAGTTCTGTAGACAAGAAGCTGATTTATTCTAACAGAATAACACGACTCAGTGTTGTTTATGGGGTATCACTGGACATAAAACACCTTATGAAAACATTGTTCAAGGTATTAGAAAACTAGAGTTTAGTTCAGACAGGGGTATAAACAGAGGGTCTTCCTGAGGTCTTTTGCAAGATGTTCTACAGAAAACAGGGTGAAATAAGGGGAGTGAAATAAATCTAGAAATATGCAGGGGAAAAAAACCTATAAAATGAAGTCTGTTGCCTACAATGGAATTTATCCCAGTGCAGAGAGCTCAATGCTTAAGTAATACTTAAACTCCAATTTGAGGCCTCACATAGAAGCTAAGAATGCCTCTTGATGAGTCTCTGCTGCTCATTCCTTCTGTCAGAGATAAGAATTGTTTCAGGTTATTAAGTGTCTTAATCACAATAACCTTCTTAGTAAACATACAAACCTGGACAATATAAAAAGGGGTTATTTAAAATTGATTTAAAAAAATCTAATAAAATCTCATTTATAAAAGGAGGATGAACAGGATCTAAAAAAAATTAGATTATTATGATTTGTGGTCTAGTCCTGAAGTATAAATTGGAGTTCTGTAAGCAGCAGTGTAGCAGATGCATGAAGCTTTTCCTTGAAGGAAAATCTATATTGGAGACTTTAATTAGTAGATGCTTGAAATTGAAGTAAGTTGTTTATTTTCAAAACAGGGCGTGGTCATGCTATTAGAAGTACAGAGTCAAACATTGCCCTTTGTATCCATGTGGACTGAAGATTTGAGAAGTGATTGTTGGTTTTCTATCCCTACAGAGGGTGGGAGAAGGTAGAAAAACCACCATTGCTCTGTGTGAATGTGTGAATCAGATGCCTTTTTCTTTCCCTTTAAATGACTGTTGTTATTTTCAACCTGAATTAAATAATACACCTTTCCAGTTTACTATGATATGTATCAAAAGAATTTGGAGTAAGTCTGATATGATCCAGAAATACTGGAGGCAGACAGGACATCTTCCTTCTTAAAAATCTCGTAATTTAGAAAATAAAACCTATGTTTACATGCAGAAATCTGGAAAGAAGTATTTGGACTATTTTCTGCCACTCATGCTCAATCCACTAATCCAACAGAGATATTTTATCAGAAATATTTTATTTCAATACATTTTTCTGAATTGATGAACAAACACATACATTCATTGGACTTAAATTTTATGATGATTGAAAAAAGTGTTCACATTTAAATCCCTTCTTAAAAACAGACATTATCATCAACTCTTTATTAAAAGGACATGAATCCTTTAACTTATCTGTTGAAGGTGGAGTCTTTGTCCTTTGTCGCACTCTTTAGAGTGTTGTTTCTTTGGTAGATTCGAATGAAAGCATACAATTTCATGTGTATTTTCTTTCTGCATGCTCTGTTTTAAGTCTCAGTTTAAATTCAAGTGATAAAGTCTAAAAGGTAAAGGGTAGAAAATTAATTCTTCTAATTCATCTAATTCGAAGTAGAGTCTTCAGTTGCGATATATATTTTTATTGTAGGTTTTGATTTGTGTGGTGGTGTAGCGTGATTTAACTAGATTTGCAAATGGGCAAAAATTAGACATATTGTAGATATAAAAACTCACAAGTAACCTTTTTTATGAGTGGTTTATATAATTTGGTTTCATAGAGTAGTTCAGATATCACAGATTTCTGGGTTCAAAGAGTAAAACTACCTTAACATCATCTTTGCTGAGAGATCAGATGTGTAGGTCCCCCTGACTGCTACTAGAGAATTGTAGGCAGAAGGCAATTCACTGGCACTCCAAAGTCATCTGTTCACCTTTTTTCTAAGTTGCCTTGCATCCCTGAAAAAGGACCACATGAGAATTGATGTTTTTATGCCAAATGAGGATTCTTCTAATATTGTGAGGGGTGTATAAACTTGCTTTAAGCTGATTTACACTGGCAATCTGTTCAAAACAGATGGAGTACATCAGTGCCTTGATATAAAGTCTCTTAATGAACACTGCCAGGCAAGGAACCCCCTGACACAAAATGCTGCAGAAACTGCAGTTACAGAAACCAGAACAGTAAGTGGATCACGTCTGTATAGTGAGGCAGATTTTTATCTCTGTTATTCTCTTTACGATTGTTGTAAAAAATGGACATAAGATTCATTTTCCACATGTGTTTTATTGCAGAAACAATGCTCTTATACAAGGCATCATCATTAGTTTACCTGATATAGAGGGATCTAAGAAAGACACTCACTTTGGATTGTTCTAGATTAAGCAGATTGGCCTGTCTGCAGTTAGGAGGTGTGAGATAAGACAATTTCAAGAGCTGTCACTTTCTGATTTGGTTTTATTTTATTTCTTAGTGTGATTTCTGCAGTGCTTACATATAAGCTATCAAGTAGTATAAATAGACATTCATTCCATTTTATATACAGGCAACTAATCATGTGAGACACTCGCATTTTGTGCTTGATTTCAGAAGTAAGTGCTTTATTTCCTATGATAAGACAACAGGGACATGTTGGTTAATATAATTTCTTTAAAGTAGTTTTCTTATCAAGATGCAGGTAAAAGATTTTTTTAAATGTTAGATTAATAATACAACATGATTACTTATCCTGACATCAGCATAGCTTTCAGTGTCCTCTGAAAAGAGTAGAGTCAATTCAGTGTCTAAACGTGCTTCAGCAGATGTATTAGAGTTGGAGTAACATTCTCATTCTTGTGCCATTTCATCTTAAGCTATTTGTGTGCAGTTTTTGACCTGCCAAGACAATATTGCAAATTAAATTATCATTTGTGATGTTGATCATTAGCTGCAAAGTTATGAGATTTAAAATGTGTGAGGGGAAAAACTTTGAGGACAGTCTTGCATTTTAGATGGTTTTGCTAAGCTATTCTTGCACAGGCTGCTGCATTGCATTACTTAGTTCCTCGCTATTCTTGTTTCACCCTCACAACTTTTAGATGATTACATGCATATATTAGTAAGTTTGCATATTGGAAGGACACTTGCTTTTACAGTCTCTTGGAATCTAGAAGCTAAAACTGAAGTCATTACAGTGAATTTTTTTTTTTTTTTTGCAAAACAATTACAGCATTGATCTTTTCGGGGACTTTTTTGTGTGCCCCCTCCCACCTCACCCCACCCCTGGGCCCCAAAGGAGGATTAATGTAAGATGTTGAGGACACTGCTTTATTTCTGTAACACAATAGCCTGTTGTTCACATGTAGAAGGGATGCCCGTTAATGACAAGTGGTATATTTGTTTTCCCACCAGGACTGACACACAGTTTCAAAGGTCAAGCACTGTCTGATACTGCATTTACTGGCTCAAACTTTTCTTTTCCCACAGTGGATGAATTTGTATAACTGCCCCAGCTGCTTTTCCATTTGCTGCAATGTGTCTCTAGCAGTTCTGCAGCTTCTTTGCTTCGCTCAGAGCTGAACACAGCACAAGTTAGAAGCTAATTAGTCCGTCCTGATAAATAAAGCAGTGCTTTATGGACGAGCAGGGCAGACCTGGCTAAGCATGATCAAATGCCTTGGCTTACAAGTTGATTTTTTTCAAAGGGCTCAATTAAGTGTTTTGATTCTCACTTTGATTAACGGGTGAAAATGCAAAATGAGAGCAAGCTGGGGAGTTGCAAGTGAGAATTTTTTTTCCATTATGTCAAATATTTCCACAATCCATAAATGTTCCTAGTACACGTTTCAATTCAAGGACTTCAAGGAAAAGAATATCACATGGGAACAGCTGGGGGCTGCTTACTTATACCAAGAACCAAATTTTGTGCTGTCTTTTGGAGTCATTGCCCCACAGCATACATGGGTTGTTGAAAGGACATTTCTGTGCTTTCCCTGTTCCCCTCCTTAAGCAGAAGGTTCTGGCACTTGGTACATCAGTCACATAGGGCCGTTTTCCATAGCTGTGGCAGGCAGTAAGATAATGTCCTCTTGTATTCAGGCAAGACCAAACTTGGTGAGGCATAAAATCAGTTGTTTCCAACCAGCTTAGTTTTGACTGAAGGAACAGCTTCCATTCTCACAGCAAGAGGACCTGTCACTCACTGAGGCAATTTACCTGTTCCAAAAGGAACAGCAATTGTTTCCAAGAATGAAAGCGGCCACTGTTAAAAACAGAAGCTACCAAAATTGTATAGGGTTACTTTAAATTAATACTGCTTAGGAGCAGATCACTATTTGTTTTGAAGCAGTTCATTGTTTAAAGTTTTTGTTAAGAAAGCATTTAATTAACATAGAGGGAAAAATGTGATATTTAAATAATTAAAAAAAAGCTCAATCATTTATTATAACTATATTCCAAAATTACTTCAGAGTAAGATTTCAAGCAGCTAATGTCATGTCAGCACGTTCTTTTATGCTTTTGAACAGTTTCTTCCATCAGGGAGGTGAAATTATAGTGCTTTTAAGAAAATTAATTATTTTTAGTTTGTTTTTTACTGCACATCTTTTCACCAATGGAATGGTGTGTCACTGACCCCCTTTTATAATATTGTTAGTTCAAGTGCAATAATTGCTTTTTCTTGCAGGCTGAGTGAGGCATCGACCTGTGAAGTATGAGTTAAAGTTCAAATTACGCAGCCTTTGTTCTTTGCTTCAGACTACCTGCTCTGAATACATAACACAACCAGTAAAACATCAAATAAGTTGTCTTAAAAATGTATTTTTCAGGTCTGAGGGTAGATTGGGATATGGGCAGGAGACAAGTGCAGTGTATTTTTTTAAATAAATACAAGAACCTTACAATGAGTGTTATTACAGTATGCTATTTTATTGCCTATTTGTTCCCTTCTCTTTTTTTTTTGACAGATTAGCCTCAGTGCTCAACTGTACTATGTGCAGTAAGAGATTTTTGTTATAAAATAATATCATAGCAAAACTCCCCTCAAAGCATCAGTTGATTTATCTGTATAGACTATGTGGAGGTTCTTTATGGTCAATAGGTTAAGACAGTACATAATAACAAGTAAGATAGTCACGAGTATAAGAATTAACTATCACATGGAAAGGTCAGCATTGTGTCTCCTCTAGCATTGTGGCTTCTTCCATCTCTATGAGTTATATGCCTGTCATCAGAGTCAAACCACAGAGCTTAAACAAATGTGTAGCTGAGAATCGGTATTAGAAAAGGGCTGGGAAGAAGGAAAATACTATTTGTATTCTGGCAGTTCATTGCAGCTCCCATAACAGCTTCATAATATAGACAGCCTCTCATGTCTTTCCTTCTCCCATTTCCAGTAGGATCAGCCAGACTGTTTATTGGAACACTGGAAGAGTGGAGTTCTATTTAAAACACCACAAAGTAATCAGATTAAATATCCAATAGCATCTTGATTTCCCTAAACAGCAGAACATTGCCATCTATGGCATATTGATGCAACCCACGTGTAATCAGATTTGTAGAGCAACATCCTGTTCCTCAGAGGCTGGAACTGGCCGCTCTGAAGGCAAAGTGGCTGCAATCACTTGTGCCCTTGTTAATATGCAAATCCTGTCCCTATGGAGTTGTTATTCTGGGCCATTCTTGGCTCCAAGCTTTCCCTGTGCTACTGAGTGAAGATACTGTTTCTATACCGTCCAAAGCTGTCTATCAGTGAATTCCTCAGTGTCTAGGTAGAAATCTCCGCTGCTGTTGGGGATCCTGGGAAATAGAAGGCAAGGCTAAAACCCTTTTATGAAAATTAAGTGACCAAGCAAAGCAATACAGCCCTGTCTCTGTGAGATTGCCAACTTGTGCCAGCTTTGGTCAACATTATTCTTTGCTCAGAGGTTCTTCAATTAGATCAGGTTTTCTAAAGCACTTTAGTCTTGGGCATATATAAGAAAGAAAGGAGAGAAAACATTTTTAGGTGGTGCTGGAGTGTTGTTATAGTAACTTCAAAAGTCTCAGAATCTGAGGCAAGACACTTTAAACAGTTGGCCTCTTGCAATTTGCAAATAGCCAAACGTTCCCATTGTGTTATTTCTGCACCACTATCTCCTTTGCTGGTGGTTTAGTGATTTAGCAAATTTAGCATACAGACTGAAGGTAAATTATAAATGGCTGTACTGGTCATGCCAAAGATCCGTGTCATCCAGTGCTTTTTATCCAGTAACATCCAAAAGGAGGAGGCTAGGGAAGAATGTAAACACTGGTGATGACCTGAGTATTCTCCCTGTCTCCCAGCACTTTGTGTCTCAGACCCTTCCTCATCCAGGAGTTGTTTCTATGTATTAAGTCATCTCTTCACTGGATTTTGTTCCAGGAACGTGGTCATTGCTCTCTGAGCCTGTTAACTTTTAATATCTAATATTAAATGACTAAGAGTTAAATCAGAGGATAGGTTAGAATTGGGGATACTGGATGAAGTAATGTACTTCTGTTCTTGTTTCAACCATTATCTCACTGTGAGACTTTGGGAAAATCATGTAATCTCTCTAAAGATTTAAAATTCTTCCCTGTAAAATGTGAAGAGTACTTACAAATCTTGAAAGCATTTTCTCACTCCATACAATGAACAAATAAAGTATTATCATCTTCCATTCTCATCAGTGTCCTCTACATCAAAGCAGCTCTGTGAGAGAAGCATAAACATAAAAGGAGAAAATTTATTCAATTTAGACAAATTACTGAGAAAGGATGCAAGAAAGACTCTTGTGAGATGATATGCTTTTGCTTGAACTCCATATTTTAAGTACCTAAATATCATTTTACCCACACATTTGCATCAGGTGTAACATAAGGCAAATTTTTAATCTCCGTACCCTTGTCATAAGAATCTAAAAGTTGTGAAATTGGTTATTCTCAATATGCCTGCAAAATTTGCTCCATCTTGAAGCATAGATTTTGAACCATGAACAAAAGATATTTAAAGGTTTTATGCTAATGACCAAATTTCATAGAATAATGCAAAAACCCCAGAAGCCTGTAGGCTGAAATTAACCCCGTGCTATGGAGTGTCAACTCTGCAAAAACTCCACAGCAATCCTGCTGTTAAATGAGGCATCTGCAGGAAGCATTCTGAACACAACCAACAGTGACTGGCACAGGAGGCAGGTAGGAGAGGTAGATATTGGCAGTACCTGCTCAGCATGATCCAGAGGTGACAATCTAAAGGCTACAGAGTTTTTTGCCTATGCTTTCCTAGGCATGTGAAGAGCTGACTCTGGAAGTTGTCTCAAACTAATGGGGCTGAACAGCCTTGTTCTTGGTTCATGCTTCTGCCTCACTCAGGCTCCGAAAACCTAGCATTCTCTTCTTTATTTGTCCTGATTAACTTTATTAGTCTTATAATTTATATAGCATACAGGGGTGGTTACCACTTTCTCTTAGAGATGAGGTCACTGCAAGGTGACAATGTCTGATTCCTGCTGTGCCTCCCTTCTCCTTCAGTGCAGACATTGGACATAAGAATATCGCTTTGTTTTTCTCAATGATTCTATGAAAGAAGCCAAATGGGTTGTGTGGGGATGTTGTGTGGTCTCCATCCCTGGAGTTTTTCAGGTTGCAACTGGATAAACTGCTGAGCAGCCTATTCCACATGGACAATAGAGACAACTAGATCATATCTTTCACATCTTGAATAGCTCTCTACTCCTGCATTTAAAACAGAGTCAACAATTTTTTCTCCGACAATGCTTTTAGTAAAAGAGCGACACTACTCTCACTTAATGAAAAGAAGGTCTAAGGTGACCAGACTTAGGAGAGATTTCTAGGATGCAATCCCAGAGGCCTCTGTCATCCTTAAGTAAAATGTCTTAAGAGACAGGATTTCAGAAATATTCTCCTGTGTATTTTCTTTTCCAGTAAGGCTACGTGCCTTGCTCAGGGTACTGACATAAGGAAAATTGCCACTCAGCATGTTAGTTTGTATTTTCCATTTCTGAAGTCTTACATACATTTTTTTGGCATAGTTGGAACAGTCTTTCATTTCTGCTACTGAGCTGGATTATGCTCTCTGAGCAGCCAAATTACTGTTAACAGGTTGTTTGAATGTTTCTAATCTGTTTGGATTCAAAACTGAAACAGATGAGCATAGCATACCTTAAGTGTCAATTTAAAATAACCTGGCTGTCTTCAGTGTAGTCTCCTGTGGTAGCTCAAATGCTGGTGGGGACTAACGTCTTAATTTGCTAGGGCTGTCTTTGAAATTGCTGTTCAGCTGTTCTGTGATGGGAGGGCCACTTTAGAGGCCAAAATATTGACAGTACTGCTGTCCTCATAGCTGCCATGGCTGAGTTCTTTACGCTTATTTTTCACAGGTCCTGGCTACTTTCTTCCTCATGTTCCTCTGTGAAAACGTGACTACTTCTGTCTCTGTGTGTTACCCCTTATTTCTGGAGGAATTCATAGCCACAACTGCCCCAGCCATTGCTGTAGTTTGCTGTCTTAATTTCTGCACTGGCATTGAGGGTCTTTGCGCTGAAGTTGTGTGAAATAGTGACATCAAACTGGGATTTAGACCTGAAGATCAAAATATTTGTAGAAACACAAGGGTTTGGAAACAATAGCTGAACATATTTGCATAGATGAAAAAGAGTTAGTTTACATGCCTGCAGCTCGTTGCTTTATTACCTGTGAAGCCCTCTTCTTTCTAATAAGCATTGAAAAACCCATGACATTATTTCCATGTAATCATTCTTAAATACATTACAAAGGTGGGTAAAAATAATAAATATGTGTATAAGTGTAAAAGAGAGGTGTATAGGTGTAAAAGAGAGGATGCTCTAAATTCCTGAGAGGCAGCAGGGGATGACTTTCATATTGCACCTTTTTCCACAAGGTGTTCTTTGTGTAGGGCATATATTTAGGGAACATCCACTAGCATGTATTTTCCAGGGAAAATGTATCCCATAAGATAGCATGCTACTGAACAAGTTGCTAAATGTGAATTGTAACAGAGAAACAAGTCAGGCTTAAAAGCCTTTGAGATGGTTTTGCATGTTTTAGTGTAACATACTGCAAATGTTATTTCAAAATCACAATTGACTTTCTCTGACACAAGAACATTAACTGATGTGGAATATGTCTTCTAATACAATGTCTTTTTCTGAAGGCAGAACTAGCTAACTCAAAATCTCAAAATTCTTGTAGTGTTTTTCATGGAGAACTATTTCAGGAAAATATTACTGACTGAAAGAAGGAGAAATCAGAATGCTTTGTCTTTTAGAGGAACTCTGGAATAAATATCCTGAAATCTTGTTAAATAGAGAATTAATATACCTGAACAAGGAAAATAAACTGTGCTTATGATACTTGCCATTTCTGAAAAACCTATGAGGGAAAAATGTCTGAAATCAGATATTACAAAAATGTTTGAGGAGCTAAAATCGGTATTTATCATGGTTTTGGGCATTTTGGATTTTTTTTTTTACCACATGAAAGTTAAATTTTTAAAACACTTATGTACAGGAATACTGCTTTTTCTGTTTAAGTAAGCATCTATATTTGTAAATACTGCATTCTTCAGCTGTTGCAGGTGAGGTAACAGAAAAAGGAAGTGCTTTCATGACTTCTTGGAAGGTTTTTTGTTTTGTGTTTCCAAGGAATTTCAATTTCGCTATTTTCTGAATTCCATTTTATGTTCAGAAGTCCTTCTAGGCTGTGAAAAATGTCATGTTTTTACAAGATATTAGAGGAAAGGGAACTCCCTTAAGATACAGGGTTTCAAATGTGGAACAAAGACAAAAAACTTCTCAGAAAGCCTCATGCTGCTTTTGAAATTTAAATAGTGCTCATGTTCTAATCACTTTGACAATAATAAGATAATTGATAACTAAACTGCTGAATGCACAAGGGAAATACAGTGACATAAGAACCTCAAAACCTTTTAGTTCAAAAGCACTGTTATATGATTTTGCAACTTTTAGTTATGTCAAGAAGCACTCTTACAGCATTGGCTATTAATGATTCTGAATCTTAGTTGACATTTATTTCATATAGACAAACTGGGCAATTTATCCCCTCTGTTCTTCTTTTATTGTTTGAATAGGTCACAATGGCCTACTTTTAAAACTGATAAACACTATGGTTTTTTTTTTCCCCTCCTTGATATTCTACAGAGAATGACTTGCAATTCAGTCACATCAAACATCATCTGTACACATTTATCTACTTCTTGTCACGTTTTCATCTGGAGGATCCCTGCCAAGGAGGGAAGTTTTTCTTGTAGTAGAAACTCTGCTTACAATGAAGAGAGTCTGTTTCCCAGGGCATTTTCACACGCAGTATCTGTCTCTGAATGTCTGTCCTCCTCCTTTGTGCTCCTTCCTTTCACAGATGCATATTAGCAAAGAGAAGAAGTTGACTGCAAATTAATTGCTTTGCCTTTTCTCACTGTTTTATCCCCATTCTAATAACTTGCCACGTAAAGTGTCCCACACAGCCCCAGTGTTATTTTTCCATTTCTCCAGTGGAGTAGATCCCAAGCTCTTTAGTCAAAACATCTTCACCACCATTATGATAATTCCTAAAAATATATATTTCTAGCACCAATTTATGAGTTATTGATTAAAAAGAAAAAGAAGTCTCTGTTTCCCAGCTTTTCCACCCCCAAGCCAAGCTATACAGCTATGTTCTTTTGCAAATTAGAAAAATATAAATCGAGACAATGTTTTTCTTCAAAAATGCATTGTCATTTCCCTGGCATCTTCGTACTAACAGGATGTTTTAAGTTCTTTTAGTGTTTGTAAAGTTTGCTTTGTGATACATTTAACTGTTATGTTCATCTGTGTAACAACACTTTAGAGCTAATATTGAAAAACTGAAAGCTAAAACGCAACTTTGTAGGCAGAAAGTTTGGATTTTTCTGTGTCAGCACAGCACGCTGACTTTTTTCCAAGGAAATCTAGTTAGAATAGTGTCTTGTCAACAGATCAAATACATAGCTGAAATAAGCATTCCTTGCTTTAAAACATCTGATCTGGATTAATTATCCATTAAAACATCAAATCAAATACAAAAGCTCTTGTTATTCTGCCAGTGTCTGTGCAGAATGTAACATGATTTTTGCCCAGGGACGGTGTAACCTCAAGCTGAAATATATAAACCAGAGAACTGGTGATGTGTTTTATTTCTTGAGTCTGCATTTTATAGGGAATAAACTCCTGAGGACGATGTTACCTCTAAGAGAAATATTCCAAGCTTTGAGCGTGACTCTGAAACTTGATGCTTCCATTGTTGTGTGATAATATGTTCTTTATAAAGAACTGCATGAGAAAGATAATTTATATTTTATGCATATTGTCATTCTATGGAACTATCAATTAATTAAAATTAAGTTTGAAACAGTCACACAAGCATTACTTTGAGTTTGCTTTCTAATGTGGCTGACATATCTATCATTCTGCACTGTTTAAAAAGAAAAAAAATCATCAACAAAAAAACCCCCAACAACAAAACCCCCCTAACCTTGTATTTATTATGATTGAGAACATATGTACTGCTAGTCAGTCACCCAGTAAATGAGAAGCAAGCCTTTTGGTTATTCCATCACACAGTAGCTTATCAGATACTTTGGTAGTGGGAGGTAAAGGTTACATGGGCATTTGAGTTTCAATTTACATTTCTAATAAAAGGCTTATAAAGGCTGCTGGATTATATTATTTATTTTTTTTTTGTTTTCTCAGAGGAATTGTCTTTTTGTCTGACTTATGTATAGTGAGGAACAAAGGAAAAATAAATTTCTCTTCCAGGAGGGATCCAGGTCTTCAGTCTTTCACATGTGCCTGGTTTTTAGGTACAATTCAATGTTAATAACATTACTTTAAAATGCAACTACTGGCTATAAAATTAGTTCACTGCAAATTGTTCTTAGTGGTTTTGGGTGCATGTTAAAACTGTTCCCAGAAGGGACAGCTCTGAGGACTGTCCCCCATCTGTATGTTCAGAGTTACACAGCTGGGTGAGGCATTCATACCTTCTGCCTTTCAAAGGAGAGAGAGAGTGGTCACTCTCACTGGAAGTAAATCAGGGCTCATGGGGTTATTAATTTATCCTTTAGAACAAGTATTTCTATTTTCCATTGTAATTTCTTTACACCGTGGTAGAAAATTAACTTCTGGATAAGTAAGAACAGATGTTTTAAACCTTGGCTAGCCCTGTGCTAGCTCTGCTGATAGTGATATCAGTGGGAGTTTTATTTTTGAATTCTAAAGCAAGACAAATGTTAAGAGCTTTGAAATTCACGTTAAAGATTGGTTGTATACATGACAGCTATAATCTTGTGTAAAATATTATCTAAACAGTCTTAAGGAAGCAAAGTGATTGAAAGGAGATACCTAGACTGTACCCTTAACAAGGCTCCCTTTTTTTGTGGGGAAAAAAAAAATCACAAACAAAACCGAATAAATGATAAACCGCCGCTTTTAACTAGAGCTCTCACAAATTCTCAGCACATCATTCTAAGTGTAGGTTAAATTTCTATTTTTAAAAGACATAATACAGATGTTAAAATGAAGTTTGTTCAAGAGGGAGATTTCATACTTTTCTTTCTGCCTAGAAGCTGTGGCTTTATTGTCTTCCTGACAAATGTGTAGATGTCCTTTTTCAAAAAAAAACCAAACAAAAAACAGACCAAGATTTTTTTTTGGCAGCCCTGCTGCTGGAAGAGCAGCAACATTTCCGAGCAATATGTGAGATGGACACCTAAACAAGTCATGCCCAAGAGTAGTGGGCTGGGAAGGTTATTTTGGGTCACACATCTGTGCAGGTAGAGAGGTCTCCCGCTGTTGTTTGCATTTAAACTCTTTTCTGCCAACTTTTTCGCTTCCTAGGGATCTAAGGTTCCTTTTTATGCGAAGCACAAGCACAAGCACACCCTGTGTGTGGAGGGTAGCCTTGGCCGGCTGCCCGGCGCCCACCCCGCTGCTCTCTCACCCTCCTCCTCAGCAGAACAGGGGAAAAAAAGATGGTGAAAAAGCTTCTGGGTCAAAATAAGGACAGGGAGAGAATTTACCCATTTCTGTCGTGGGCAAAACAGGCTCGACTTGGGGAAATGAAGCTGTTTCCAATGTGAATAGATTTGTATGGTGAGAAAAAAGTACAGATTAAAGCATTAACTTCTCTCTTGAGCAGTGCAGGGGGATGGGGAATGGGAACCGCAGTGGTTCATCTGTGCAGCTCCTCCTTCACTCTCTCCCTTGCAGCAGCCTGGTCCACAGTGGAACCCCTGCTGAGTCTTGTCTTGTCCCTTCCAACTCCTCTGACTGCCATGGCCAGGGCTGTTTCTCACACTTTTCCCCTCACCCCTCAGTGCCCCTTTTTAAATACGTTTTTCCTGAGGTGCTGCCACCTAGTTCCCCTCACAGTCCTCCTGTGCTCAGTCACTGCTTTAGTGTTTGGGTAAATTACAAAAAAAAGGCTGTGAACTCATCCAACATGGAATGATGTTCCGCCCTGTAGATTAAAAAAAAAAAAAAAGAGGAAAATAATTTTTTGTATCACGTATTTCTATACATTTTGGGAATTTCATTTTTTAGGCCTTGTCCTTTAAACTAGACTTGTCCCTAAAACCAAAGAAATTTATTTCTTCTTTTTCTATGAAAGGGAGCAATTGCCTGTACTCTCAGTTTTCTGTCTACTGTGGGGTTGATGGAAATAAGCACTTGTGGAGTTGTGATCCTATGAGCTCTGGAATTGCCGTATTTTGGATTGAGCTGATGAGGCCTCAATGTGCTTCACCTCTCCCTCCCGCCCTCTGACAGAGACTGGAAGATTGGCATAAACCATGACTGAATACCCTTGTTGGGAGGGTGGGGAGTGCCTCCTCTTTCATCTTAAGAAAGACCAAGTGAACACCAAACAATCAAATAAAACCCCAGAAACAAAAACCCCGTTTAAATTCATATTTTTTTCCCCTCATAAAATTTTGGTAAATCTTAACTTTCATATTCCGTGGGGAAAAAAATAACTGTTCATCTTCCCTTTCTATGAAAATGCACTTGCTTTATTCATATTTCACTAATCCGTTCCGTGTTTCCATTAAACAGGCAAACACAGGAAAAAGAATGTTACTTTTTCCAAAGCAACATTTTTTCCTAAGTCGCTTACATGATCAAAAAGTTTTTCTTCTTAGTCTCATAGAAAATTCTGTAAACAGGGTGTTCTGTGGAGCAGCAGTTATCCATGAATTGCTCTTACATCAACACAATCAATACTTGTTCAAAATGCCTTGCAGATAGCTGCAGCAGTGTCAATCACTTGAAAGTAGGTATCTTTTTATAGAATGCTTCTCAGGCTGTCTTCTTGAACTTTCCTTTGAATTTTTGCATAAAATAAATTAGTTCTTCCATCAGCCAGTAAATTAGAAGATTGAAGCGAGTAGCTGTTCAAATCAACATGTTGTTATCATTAGGTGCCTCAGATCCATATTAAAATATGGATATATTAGCTGCCTTTCCTCATCATTCCCTTACACCTAATCATAAAGCTGCCGTAGATGCATGATTTGCAGCTGAGCTGTAACAAGGGCATCAGTCTCCTCAGGCTGCCGTGAAGGCACAGCTTTAGATAGTTACTCTGGCAATGATCTGATTGAACTGGAAGATGGAAAAAGGCTTAATGAAATAATGTTCTGGTCAGACAAAGCGGCTCAGGAAAAAAAGAGCGTTTCCTTTTGTTCTGGACGTTGTTTAATCTTCTGCCACTTAGCTTACATATAGCTTTGTACAGTGAGCTTTGATCAGCTTCAAATGTGACTGAAAAATCTGTGTGTTGGTTTCATGTCTCTCTCAGAGTGCCTTCCTGGTGTGCTTGAACTGGGATGTTCACAACTTAATTTGAATCTGTTTTCCCTACATTTGAATCTACCTATTCTTAACCTTTTTCTTTTTTTCTTTGATGCATATATAGCTGGGACATGAAGAACTCATTTTTGGAGATAGTGCTAAAAGAGAGTTTGAGAAGTGTTTAAGGCAAGGCAAGAGTTCTTAACTTTGATTTATAATTAACGAGATTGAACTTTATGTTTTTGTGTCAGCCGTGATTGTTAATGTATCCTGGTTTTGGTTAAAAAGCCACTGGCAGTGGGTGACTGCTGTTTTTTTAACAAGTTGATCATACGTATTATATATATGGAGAGACCATTTTTGTAAATACAATATTATTAAAGTATCCAGTGTGTTGTATCCTTGAGCCCAAATAGGAAAAATAATAGGTAGGAAAAAAGACTTGAGACTCCCGTTTTCCAGTTTCTCATAGATAACCTGCTTTCATGCTTCCCTGTCGCACATAGACCTTCTAAAATCCCCTTTAAAATAACCTTTTCCTGCTATTAAATATTCAGAAAATTTCATGGAACACTTAGGTGCCAACAGGAATGTCAAAAGCACAAGTACAGCTGAAATAGCCTCTTGTAAAGTATTGCATTGTAAGTGTTTTAGGAGTTGTCACACAAATGGTCCTGCGAGCCTGTCTGGGAAGCAGTGTATGGAGTAATAGATGCTGTTATGCCAGGCAAGACAAGAAAAATTGTTTCGTTCAGGCAAGGTTTGTTTTGCTTGGAGGGAGCAGTTCAGGACAAATAGTGATCTGTGGACATTATCAAGTTCCAGAGTTGGGAGTTTGATTTAATATGTTGTTTTTTCAACTCAAAATACAATGGAACACGTGCTGTTAGAATGCACAGGTTGCAAAAAGGAAACACTAAAAACTCGAACAGTAGAGCTTTAGCAGAGGAATTTTGACCTCGTCTGCAATGACAGTTCACGGGGAGTAGAATAAAGGTGTTTTCCAGATAGTCAGAAACGAATTGGAGTCAAGATTTTAGGTGTTGCATGTAATCAAACAGAAAATCCATCCATTAAGAAACCATTGACAGTAAAGCTGTTTCGTAGGTAAGGTATTGGTGGATTACTTATAAAAGAGAGCCTGTTTTTATGTCAGCAAGGAACTTTTCTTCAAGTCTTATGAGCCCCTCAATATTGTAGACTGACTCTACTGACTGCAATAAGGGGTGAGCTTGCCAAGGACTTGAAGGCTGATTGTATTGCCCAGAAGTGTAGGTACAGTTAGTCTCCTTTGTTGAATAGTTATTCTTAAACACAAAGGCTCTTCCTTTCTAGACTTGCTTTGAGCTTTATATGATATAGAAGTTTCATTACTGAGTATCTGTATAAACTTTGATCAAGAGGAGCCACAGCCCTTAGTAGTAGTAATAGTACAAGTGGTGCTACAATTACAAGAGGGAAGAAAAGGATGATGGACTTGATAATTCTTTTGATAATTCTTAATATACAAGTATGGTGAAATAGCTCTTTGGACAAACTCCTTCATAAATAGAGTAGAGCAAAAAAAAAGGAAATTGTGTTTTTTTGTCACTGACTAGGCTTGGATGAGATATACAGATATTTCAAACTATCCTCATCAAGGTTGATACAAATTTATATTGAAACTGAATTGCTGCTATAAAAAGCACTGAAATCAGTGTACTTCTGACATAAATTAAACCCACTGATAATGATTCAAAAAAACCACTCTTCATTGAAAAATGCATAATTTTTAGCCAAGCGTGGTTTTTCAAATGTTTATAAAACAAGATTGAATAAAAATATTCCTCTTTTTTATGCTTCCTGGATGGTTGGTACAACTGTGCATGAATGAATGCTACTTCAGACCGGTTCAGCTACATAAAAGAAAAGTCCAGAAGGCAGCAGTATCTTTAAATGATGTAAAGCTCTGTGTCACTCTGAAAGCTATCTGTAAGGATATATGATGCTGTATGTTAGGACGTACACTGGTGAAATTACTTTTTTATCTCTGTGCCTGTAGCTCAGGGTATATTCAGAGACTTTAGGCCACAGTTTGTGGTTTTGCCTCTTAAGTAGCTATGGAATGACTGACCAAAAACTGCCGAAGTCACTGAAAAGACTCTTTTTTAAAATTGAGCTCAAGTGAGACAGGTCTTGTAAAATCTTGAGTTGAAGCTGATGTCATGGAGCTTAGAGATATTAAATAGTTTATAGAAAGCTTTTCAGACATGCTTGATATTTAGAATTGTAATCTAGCCACTAACTCCTTTTTTTTCTCTCTTTTTTTTCCCCCTTTTCCTCAAAGGCTCTTCATTCTGAGGTGTGCTCCAGGAACTCATTTTAACATGTAAGAGAACCAATGCACTTTCTCTCTGCAAGGTAATGATTAAAAAAAAACAAAAAAACCCAAAAGAAACAAACAAAAAGCCAAACCAAACCAAAATTATACCAGGTGCAATCAGAATCCAAAAAGCAAAAATACCTGATAGTAATTACATTCATCCAGAATTTGGAAAGATTTTAAGGAGAGAATGTGATTGTCCCAAGAACTGCTTATGGTTCATTATGGAAAATGAGGAAATATTTATATAGTCCTCAGGTTTGCTTGTGTGTTACTTTTAACAGAGCATTGTGTGCAACCTCTCAGCTTTTTATAACTCAGTTGCATTATTCTGGGAGAAGCTCAGGAGAGAAGCAACATGTGTGCCTCTTCCACAGCGGTGTAAATGTCTGTCAGTAACACCTGCAACACCTCTAGCTCTTGGACTCAGATGTGTGTGTCAATCAGCTACAAATGACACACAACACGTGAGGCTCAAGTACTCCAGATGAGTACTTGGCATTTAGGAAGCGTTTGGGATGTCAGTGAGGAATGCTGGTTGCAGTTCTCCACATTTGGATGATAGGAGAAGTGTGCTTTGTCTTTCATGAACAGCTGAGTGGGATTATATGCTTTGCTGCTGCTTGTCATGTAAATGCTAGAGTTTGCATGTAAACTCTTGTGACCCATCTTAGAAGATATCTGTAGAAGGAAAGTGTAGTATGTTTACTTAAAAAGCTAATTTTACAAAGTTTTATCCAGCTTTTGATAGCCCTGACTGAGAATCTGCTTTTACTTAACCTATGTGAACCAAGAAATAACATTTCTTTAAAGCCACTTGGTTAAATGGATTTTGCCCCTAGGGTACAAAACGGAATAGGAACGTGCTGTTTGTTTACCATGGTAACACTTGGAATTGAAATCTTAGTTTAACTTGTGCTATTTCACAGTTGGTTGAAAGAATACATTAAGATAGATTCAAATCAGGGATTGGAGTACTGTGCTGCTTCTTGGGTAGCAGAGGTCTAAGTGACTGTATGGGCCAGCAGAAAAAACTCTTGCCAAACTTAACTGTTTTCAAATTGTTCTACATTATTGGGGTTGTTCAGTTCATGGTGGCTGAGGATAGTTATGCCGTAAATGGTTTTGCACAAAAGCCAGCTCTGATTGAAACAATAAACTGTAATATATGTTGGTCTATGAACCTATAAAATGCTGCAAACCAAGGAGAGGAGTAGATTAAAATGACAAGTTAGAAGATGTATCCTGCAAGGGACGGATAGCCATTATAAATCAGCTAATACTGATAGATAGAAGCATAGTAAAAGTTGTCTGAACTCTGCTCCATTAAAATTAATGGAATTTCTGTGATCAAATTCAATGAGGAACATGGGTAAACACTCCTGAACGGCCTGTCCCTTTAGGCCAAGTCTCATCTATTTTGTATTGTTTAAATCTGCAGATGTAGTTGTGAACTGCCTCAGTAGCTGGGTCTTCTGTTTTAGTCTGATACACAATTGGATTGAGGCTTTCAAAGGAGATCATTGATTAAAATTGATAGAAAAAGAGTAACTAAATTCTCTGCATGTTTTGAAAATTCTAGCCTTTGGGTATTAACATGCAGTCTTTAATCAGTCCTTAATCAAGGAGAATTCTCGAAGGGACTTTCACTTGAATAAAACTACTGTTTGATCTTTTGGCAAGAAGGTTTTGTAGGAAACTGGTTACTGCAAGCAGAATTTATGCAAGAAAAGTCCTAAAGTACACGAGAACAAGCACCTCCTCCCAGCTGTAAATAGCCAAGCTTTTTTTATTGGTTGTGGTGACAGAGTTTTTTTGGTGATCACGAATATACTAACAGGTAATCTGAAGTGCAAATAAAATGGGAAAAGTTGCTTCAATTATCACAGTGCTTCTACATATTTCTAGTTGATGTTTTTTGTTTCACAAGAAGACTTTTCCTTGCATGTGTTGTTATAGTTTTAATTTTCAGTGACTGCTTCTTTTAGAATAGAGACATTGCTTACAGGGTGATGAACGTAACTGGTACTGTTTGTGCTTCTGAAGAGGCATTCTCAGAGAGATGGATACCATGATCTGTCTAAACACCATCACTAATCTATCTATATCTATCTATAAATATATATAGATTGATAGATATATTTCTGCAATGAAATTTGTGACTTAAACTAAAATGCAACTCTATTGTCAAGAAAATCCAGTTCACAAGCTCGAAGGAAAGTAACATTTTGGCATTTTCTTTTTGGCATTTCAAATGATCCCTTATTTATTTTGAATAGCTACTATTCAGATTTACATTGTTTAAAGCAAGGGGAAAATTATATATATTAAGAAAAAAAGCAAGATGGTCTGCCATGATTCAAATTCTGCAAGAGAAGAATTTCCAAATGTATTGTTTTTTTCTGAGGAGTTGTGGCAGTGAGGGGCAATATCCCTCTCTTGAAGTATGGAGAAAGTCTATAGGGACACTATCTTACATAATACAGAACTGTACTTAAAATAGGTCTAAAGATTTTGTCATTTAGAGCACAGGGAAATTGCAATCCTGACTATTCCAACACCAAAAATTCCAGAGATACATTGCTTTCCTTACAGCTCCTCTGCACCAGTTTTTTTTGCATCAACACTTCTGGAGGAGGGACCTAATTTTGCAAATGCTTTGAACTACTGTTAACCTCACTTTTGTTTAGAAATGATGCTCAGTTAAAGGCAGTTCTGAGAAGTGTCCTCTGCACTTCTAAATTCCTTTAGGACATTGAATGAGAAATATCTTTTAAAAGAAAGAAAAAAACGCCAAAATTAAAAGGAGAACATGAAACACTGGATTAAACAATGAAGTTTGTGCTTCCTTACAAAACTGTCCTTACTAACACCAGCATATCTTCTATTTCTCTAAGAGTTGCTTGTATTTGGTGTTGATTTGGGGAACTATCCAAACAATTGTATGGTGAGAAATGGAAGAACCAGGTGGCATTTGGCGTAAGATAGGTTTTAATTTTTCCTGCTGAAAACGGTGGGTATCAGACTTAAAATTTCTAGGGTTCTCCTGACCTGTGGGATGATCCTACCATAATTTTTGTTGTGCCTTTTGTGCTAAATCAATGATATAATCCTGCCACAAGATCGGGGCTACATTTAGGAGAATTCATCTCCATCTTTATCAAGTACTGAGTTGAGTCTTGATCAAGAGCTGTTGAGGATGCTCATGCATTATTTATGTCTGTCTGTATAGAGAATTATTTTCACAATATATTTGTGTATGGGAGTCAAAATGATTAATGGAACAGAGCAGTCACTTTATAAGGAAGAGACAAGGCTGTGGAAAAAAGGCAGCTAGAAGATAATAAGGCTGAAAGTTGATATGATCGATGTTCACAAAATCATGAAGGTCATGGGTAAAATGAATACAGAGTTGTTATTTCCCAGTCCTGAAATGTTTGAGCTACAGTATATTGATGGAATTATTAGGAGTTTTGTTTAAAGCTCGGAAGAAAGCTTTGAACTTCTGAAATTGACTGCCAAAGGAGGATGTGGAGGTAAATTCAAATTCATGGGCAACAAGTCCATGCAGAAGTACTAAGTGAACAGGCAGGGGTGTGCTTTCCAATATCTTTCATCTAACAAGGTGCTAGTGAAACATCCCAACAGGGATATTCTTATGTTCCTGTGCTTTTAATCTTCAGTATATTAAAAACTGTACCTATATATAAACCCTAGGATTTGGAAGGAGATTTTCATTTCGACTGGATTAATGCTTTGTCATTTGATAGGTAGAATAAAAGCAAAGTCTTTCAGGAGGGGCAGTTTCCATGTGGTATGTGGAGCAGAAATCCACCATTCAATAATTCTTCAGCATATTATATGTGGATCAATGGAGGAATGATAGAAATTCTGTGGTAAATTGGGTGAATCTAAATATGACAGTGTGTTGGCATAGTAATCCTATATACAGGCTTGCTGCTTTACTCTTGCTGGTCACAGTATCCCAAAATGAGACACCTGGGATACAAGGTGCATCACAGCTGAGCTAGATGGGGTGTTTTGGTAGCTGGTCATATAAAGGATTATTGTGGAAGAGACATTTTCTGGTAATCAAACAAGAGGTGGTGCATTTTTGGCATGCAGCAGAACAATCCTGGAGGAGGCTTCTCAGTGTCAAAGTGAGTTTGTAACAAACGTCTGTCTCTGTGGTACCATATACAGTTGTTTAATCAGTAACTGGAGAATTTCAGTGTTCTCATCTGGCAACTACCACTAAATATAAAGTATTAGTATCTGACTGATCTCTTACAATGGACTTTTGTCCCTGGATCCACTGAAATGGCGACAGCTCTGAGTCTAGTGCTCTGGAAGTGGGTTCTAAAAAATCCCATATGTTTTAATTCTAATAGTTGATTTCTGTTTTTGCTAATTTTCTACACAGTGCATCCTTAGAGTCTGACACATCATCTCCAAGTTTCTATGGTCTTTTTTTCTCTAACCTTAACCTAAGCTCTATAAAAAGGAAGCCTAACCCAACCTTAGAAAACCATAAGTGAACCTGATCAGATGATAATACTCATCTGCATTTCTTTGCTGTGCTGTAGTTTTATCTATCTCTAAGGCATACTAATTTATAAGTACTTTTTGCTAGGCCATCAAAGAGATTTTGTGTTATGGCTTTGCTTTGTTATCTGATGCTCTGAAACACTGTATCAGGTAAACAGCACTTCGTCAACTCGAAAGTGAACGGAGGCAGCATTTTTGGGTTTGATTGTGGTTTTTGGGTTTGGTTGATTTTTTTTTTTCTGATTTGAAATTTATCTAATCAGTAGTTGTTTTTTGTGACCTTGCCACATGGTAAAGTGTGTCTGTTGCAGATGAGGGGAAATTGCAGCATCCTGTGATTCACTGTAAGCCACAGATTTGGGTTTCTTACTGTTTTAATTTTATAACAAAAGAGGTGGGTCTCTGCCATTAAAAAGCGTATTAAAGATCAAAAATTCATAATGGAAGAAAAAACTCCTTGAACTGCAGTTGCAAATGTATTGAAATAATTAAATTGTTAGATTTCATTTCATATAAGTTATAGAGATCATCTTTTGTTGTGGGGGTTTAAGACTTTAATGAACTTTATTTATGGAATAAATAAGCAACTTGAAGTTTTGTTTCTTTTATCTACTGTATTTTCAGAGGGCATAAGACTCCTGTTTTTATAGTGGTGTTCTGGTGCTCCTGGAATATTTTTCATCTGTGATAGAAAGGTTTTTGCTCTTGACTTAGTGATTCTGGTTGCAAGCAAAATCTGAAAGAATTGCTGGGACCAGAGAACAAATGGCTCCTGATATCACATATCTGAGTTCAATGAATGTTGAATCTCTTGCAGTTAAGACCTCAGGCTGCAAAAAACTGACAGACCAGCAGAAGTTTCTTTTTTTTTCCATGGCAAAGGAGCTCTGAGAAAAAAAGTGGGAAGTTTTTTGTAAAAATACTCTAACACAAACTAAATCTTGTAATAAGGTAATTGATAGGGTAATAAGGAGTTATTCTTGGGTACCTGGTTTCTTATAGCAAAAATTCTGGTTTCTAACAAAGAACTGTATAATAGTCTAACAAAGAATTGTATAATAGTCAGAACTGTGAGAGAATTCATGAACTCTCTCACAAAGCAGAGAAAGGACATAAAATACTTTCCTGGACATTGGTGAAGGCTACATAAGACATCTCTAGGTCTTAGGAAAATCTAAGAATTTAAGACTATGGGAAGAAATATCTAAGGCAAGCAAACCCAAAATAGTGGCTGAAGATCTGTTCTGAGCCCCCCGGCATTCCTGGGCTCTTTTGTGACACGGTATGAGGGTGTAGTTTCTCTGACTATTCTGTAACATATCTGTTAACAGCATTTTGTAGTTTTCCGTAATTATTCTGTAATTTTTCTCATCTCATACATGTCCTAATTCAATAGAGAGCTTGGATAGGTCACCATAAAGGAGGACCAAATGGAGAACTTCCTGACCTACAAAGAGGTGGTAGCATGGGCACAGGACAGTGTTGGATCCAGGGGTCTAGAAGCCATTCCTGAGCAACAAATAATGGTTGTTTGGTTGAAAAACCCTTGTTTTACATGTCATTCAGTTCTTAAAGAAAAAAAAAAGTAGTTGACAACTGACAACTTGGATCCTTGTATGTTACAGCTATTTCCCATTAAGAAATGATGTTTCCAATAACCTGGTAGTCCAGACTCAAAGTGCCTTGTAAAAGCAGAAATATTTCTTGGAGCTGCATTGTGGATGTAGAAAATTGTGTGGTTCTGTGACTGTCAGTCCCATTAGAGGCTCTGTAGAGATCGATAATTGCTATGACAAATTATGTTTTCATGCTGGAAAACAGATGCTTTATAGGAAATTAAGAAACAAAAAAGAACCCACGTTTTATAAATCAGAAAAGATTTATGACAAAAAATATTTTTTGTTGTATACATTCGAATTAAATAGTTCATTTACCTCTGTTAAGTAGTAAATTCTTACCTGTGCTCTTTAGTCAATATTCCTGTTTTGTTCTTTCAGTCTTTCATGTTATTGGATTTCAGCACTGTGCTGAGCAGTGTCCTGCCAGCAAGGTTTTGTATCAAATTTGAATTTCTGCTTTAAGGTAATCATTTTACTGGAGGGATTTGTGACTGAAGGATTCAGTGGACTTCCTTTGTCTTAGGTTCTGCTCTGCATAGAATAATATGGGTATGAAGGGTTTAGGAAAGGCTCCAGTGATTGGTGTTTCAGGCATTGATTCCAGGGGTTGGGATGGGATTCCAGTTCTTGCTCCAGCATCTCTTTTGCATTTTATTAAATTGTGATAAATATAAACTGCTCACAGTCACTGGAACAAGGAGGATAACTGGGCCTGTGCTCTCTCATGTGACTGGTTTGCTTAGCCCTTACACTAGAGCTCAGCAAATATTTAATGATTAGATGTCAGAGCCATTTTCAAGAGGATTAGGAGCACCTCTGTGGTTTGAGGGGGGAAATGTGGGTCTGAATCTCTGACAGGCTTTTCCATAGGAGGATGTAGGGCCTCCTTCCTTGATAAACTCAAAATTCACAGAATCACAGAATAATTAGGGTCAGAAGGGACCCCTGAAAATCATCTAGACCAAACCCCAAAATTTAATGAGTCAAGGCCATAAGCAAGCTGACTTATCCTTGAAGTTATCCTTGACTTATCCTTGAAGTTAGCCCTGCTCTGGGGAGGAGGTAGCGTTAAGCAAACACATAAATTATGCTATGATTTTGTAATTTCATAATAATTTCAAAAATCCAATAAACATCTATGAGGTTTCTGTTTGCTGCTTTCTGGGAATCCCCTCTAGAGGAACTAAAATCCTCCTGGCCTTCATGTTTACAGACTACTAATCCAAGCCTGGATGCTATTTTGCATTTTGGGACCAAGTACCAAAGTACTTTTATGTATCCTAAATGCTTGAACACGTGACTTTTAGACCAGAAAACTATACTTATGTACTTTCCTGCTATTTCAGGAGAATGACTTGTGTGATTAAAGGGAAATCCTGTAGCACATGAACCTATTTTCAAAATTAAATAGATTTATTAAAAAAAGGGAAGAGTTAGGACACCCAGAAAAAATAAAGCCCTGAGCCAAAGCAATCCATTATGAAATCCTTCAGTAAAAGTATTCCTTTGAAGTTAATTTTTATGGAAATATTGGTTAAAGTTGCATGTAGTTTCATACAGGTAGGGTATGATTTTATGTTAGTTGTTAAACAAGTCATTAATATTCAGCGCCAAAGTCATTATTTTTCAGAAAGTAATGTAATTACATGCTGTCCAGAGAGAAGAAGTGAATCTGCAGTGAACATGCTGAGAAATGCGCATGTTTATCAAGATATTGGGTGTTCCTCGGCACTGAAAATCCGTCATCCTGAGAATGTTCTATTCTAGTGCATTTTAATGAGCTCTGCTGAAGCTGTGAATGGTCTGTCAGCACTTTTATTAGGCATCTTATTATTAGGGAGTTTATAGCTTGGCTGTAAAACCTTGCTGTAGGCTAAAAGTAGTTAAATAATACTTTCAGAGCAATGTTTTGTGCAAAATTTAATTCAGATAGCTTTAGGCATTTTTCTGCGGTCGTATCAGAAGGCAATATTCAAGTTCTGATTTAAATCTTTTGAAGTAGGGCAAGGCAAAATACAAATGGCCTAGACCTGCAGCTTCACTCATAGTAGACAGTAAGACAGTCTAGTAGTGCAGGATGTATGTTCCAGGGAATAACAATATACAGTGGCTGGAGCGGTGGGACTCAGTGCTTCAGGGTGGATGATAAAGTCCTTGTTGAAACAAAATCCTGTTTTGCCTGAGAAGGGTCTTCAGAACTGGAGGCACCCTGAGGCAGGCTGTGGAAGTAGTAAATGACTAACTCTGACAGAAACAGAGGACATTATTAAAATGAAAACTATTAATTTGGAATGCTGTTGAAAAGTCCTGTTGCTTTTTCTGTGTTGTACCCAGTGAATAGCTCAGCAGAGAAAGGAACTTGCAGGACTCTGTCTTCCCTTTGTTCATGGAACAAATGCTCTCATTTTGTACATCAGCAATCACAGTTGGCTGTGGCTGTTCCGCCAAGTTAAAGCAGATACTTTTCAGGAGGAGGTGACAAAAGGTATTACATCATTTTATTGTCACTTCAAGATCTTGGACATGGAAGTGTATTACTCTTAGACTTAACAAAGATTGTTGTGGGGGAAGTTGCATAAACTAAAGAATCTAAGCTTAAAGGAAAAAAAAAGAAGATAAAGTGTAATAAGTTCTGTATAAATGTACCAAGTGCTTGTTTTATTTCAGTACAGCATGAAGGGACAGATTGCCACACGGAGCACATGTTGCTTCAGTAATTCTCACTAAGTCTTTCATCAGCTGCCACTCACAGGCAAGTTCCTGAGTGTGAAAAAATTTTCCCATGTTCCTGCCGGTAGTGCTATGCCTGGAGAAACTTTTCTGAACTGATTGGCAGTGTCTTCCTCCTGAACAAGTGGGCTGTGGAAATCTCTAGTTGGTTGGTTGGTTGGTTGATTGGTTCAAGAAGCTTTGTTATGTAGCACTATCATCCTGGCCATGAGTCCCAGGCTGGGTAGTCTATGGGATGTTAATGGACACAGCTCTGTAGTAAATTGAATTACAAGTTGCTAAAGGTAGACAGATTTTATGAACTTGATGGTTGTTTGCGGGTTTTTTTGCATGTTTTTTATTTTGGGGTGTTTTTGGATTTTATGGTTTTGTTTGGATTTTTTCCTCCCATAACATTTGGTCCTCTAATGCAGAGAATTCAAGTAAGAAAATCAGAGGCAAAGGAGTTCCTCCTTTGCACCTATTTCATTTGCCTTTCTTATTCTTTGCTTCAGCTGTGTACCACCTAAGGCAGCTGATACCTACCAATTCTAATTCAGGTAGCTTCTGTGGGAATCCAACTTCAGTGGAACATGACTTATATAGAAATCCAACTTACGCAATTTTCTACCAAAAACTAAGTTTTAAGTTTTTTCAGGGGAAACCCAAGCACCTCTGAACACAGTCAGGAGTTTATTTCTTAAAATGCAGATGTTGTAATTGCATCAGGCTATTAAGTATTACAGCTGTGCTAAATATTGGACAATCTAAGAATATCTTCAGTTCTTCCAGTCCACTACAGTGGAGAGTCCTTTCTATGATGTCTTTCACTTTGAGTCACAGGTTGTTGAGTTTTCAACAGACTTGTGGAAAAATATAATACGTAAAGGATTTTGAAAGATTATTTGGTAGTCTTTCTTCTCTACAACAATTAGATAGATGATGCCCAAATTTTCAGAACCCCTCCAAAGTAAAGAAACTGTCAGTTACAATTTAAAATATACGAGTGCTCCTAAAAAACATTTTTAGCAGTTTTTACATGATGTTGATATGTGGAAATAGGATTTTTTTTTTGTCCTGCACAATTTAGTATTTTCTCATTACTTGTTAAACTTAGAGTTGTTTTTGCCATGCATAGAGTTGCTTCTTTTCCTCTGTACGTTTATGGTTTCACTGAAATATCTACCAAAACTAATATGAGGACAGCAGAGGCACAGGTAGACTCACTCTGCAAACTTCAGGTGCAGACAACAAGAGCTAAAAGGTACTTGTATCTCAGGATGTAATTCAGTTTACAGCATTAACTGAGGCTGTACTCCACACTGGGTTTCTCAACAGCTGCTGAAGCTCTAAGATGTTTTGGTCTGGGCTTTTTCTTCTGAAAGTGGTCTCTGTAGTGTTTGTAAGTAGAGAAGATTTTGCCTGAGATGTTGAGCTAAGTGATGCTGATCTAATGTGTGTCGTTCTACACTGGAGCACTGGGTACCTCTAATACTTCCAAGAAACTCACAGGTGGTGTGTGAGCTGCAGCTTTGTGGAAGCTGATTGCCTCCCCAGCTACTGGTTAAACAGAGTCTATAAAGCCCAGATTTCTATCAGAAGAGCCATTAATATATGTCTGTTCTGCACCTGGAAGGCAGTTTTTCAAACTTGAGGAAATAGTGTTCTTTTGGAGTCTTTTAACGCTTTTCTGTCTTGGAAGGAAACCAGTGAACAGTTTTGGAAGTGCAGGGGCTGGAAGAGGGAGGCTGGCACAGAGGGTGGTCAAATTTTCTATGCTTCCTTAGGCAATCAACCTAAAAATGGTCAGGGAGATCTATACTAACACCAAGTTTGATTATATATTTCAAAGCCCAACTTTATGTGGAAATGCTTTGATGAATTTTTAAACAGTCTCACAGAAATTCCGGAAAAACATTTGTACTGCCAGTTCCTTAAAAAAGTAGTACTTAATCAGGGCCTGGTACTTTTTTTCAGTTAATTGTTTTTACTAGTTGTACTGTAATCCAAATGCTCACTTTTCCTAATTAGATACTTGTTACACACATGATTAAATATAGGAAAATTAATGCAGATGTTTAAAGAATACGTGTATTCATATAATATGTGTATAATGTCACTGAAATAAAATAAATATTGCTGTTGTTTTAAATGAATTATTGAGGCATGGGCTGAATGCCTTATTTACTTCGTTGCAGATCTTTACCATGTCTATCTCACTTTATGGACATGCAGAAACAAATTTTCTGCCTGAGAGACATTCTCCAGGTGGGGTGATGTGAGCAGGGAAGGTAAAAATGACATTCTGTTCTATATATACCCCAGTGGCTGCTAAAGCCTAGTCAAAGGAAATTGGGAACAAAATTGATAAGGTTGCTAAAATAAAAAAAAAGGTGCCAAAGAAAGGTTTTGTGTGAGTGCTGGTGAGCCTGTGAGAAAGTAGGAAGACAAGACAGTGGTTGATGAGCAATGTACAAGTTTTCCTACTTTCAGATGACAATTCTACTAGTATTTGTGCTGCCTGTTTGAAAGGGTAGAGTATTCATTTGTACTTCTAAGCTTGTAGTGTTCTTTATTGTTAGCTTATGTCTTACTTTTAATACCTGTAGTTATACAGGTATATACTTTGCTTGTGGTCTGAAATATGTCTGTGTCATCAAATTATTGTTATATAAGCTCTGTAAACAGTGATGATTAGACTATTCCTCTTTTTCTAGTTCAGAAGCAGAAAGAACCATTAGGTTTATCCAGTGTGACTTTTTGCATATCACAGTCCATTACATTTCCAACAGGTAACTCATTTTACAGACGAAGATTGCAGTAAACAAGTAAATTAAGCCAATTAATCTGGGAAATTTTACTTTGTACAACACACTGAATAGCAGGGATAAAGATGCATTTGCTGTCAAGTATGTGCAGCAGTCAAAAACATGGAGTGAGATGTGCCTAGGTGGTATCAATTGCTGTTTGATATATATTTCTGTGGCATTCCAGTTTCCCCTTAAGATCTTCATTAAACAGGATGCCTGACAGCTGGTGCTGTTCTTATTTTTTCCTTATGAATAAGGATGTCTTGAAACAATAATGGATGTCTCCAAAGGCAATAATAGTGATAATTCTTTGACTCTTTTACTGGTCTTATGTCTTGGAGTCTGTGCTTGTCCCTTCAAGTTGTTAATCAAGAAATTTTAAATTTAAGTGGTTCTGTTTCATTTTATTCTGAGTCCCCTCTTTCTTAGGTCTTTAAAACAATTGCTACTGGTGTTTTCTCCTTGGTCTCTGCTTTTACTCATTTTACTTTGAGTGAGATGGTTTTATAGTACTTGGCTGCATTCTCTTTGTCTCAAATTCTTCTCATTCTCTCAGTTTCCCTGACAACTCTCAAAGATATATCCTGTGGTAAGGGGCTTTCTGAGCTTAGTTTTGAGGTATTGCTCTTAGAGGAAAAAAGAAAAAAAACAAATTCTCCGACAAGAAAAAAGTAAGAATGCTAAAAATGAATGCAAAGCACATCTTAAACCTTTCCTGAATGATTGCAGGCACTATCTGTTATAGTGTCAGTGCCATGAAACGGTGCAGTGCTGTGAAGGGAGAGTGCAGTACGTGACTACCCGCTGTAATCATAAGGAAGATTATCAGGAGAAAAATGTGGCCTCAAACTGCAGGTTTATATTGAAATCTGCACTTGATTAAAGTTTGGTAACAATAAGAACGCCCTTGGTTCAATTCTGTCTTTCAGACTTAAAATTTCATAAGTTATTCTTCCTAGTGCTTCAACAGAAGTTACAACATGCTGATGTTTGTTGTTCCTGAGTGGAAGAATTATCTTACTTTCAGTGGAGGCAAGCAAGCTGAGAGAAAACAGGGAATGTCGAATAATTGGATTTAGGAGATATTTAACTTGTCCATTTCTGCTGCTTTGTGAATGCCCATATCTTGAGATGGTCTAAATCCCTGCTTACACCAATCTTGCATCTCCATGACTCTTGGTTTTAAGGAGGAAGGGGAATGGTGTGATAATACAATTCTTCTCTGTGGCATCATAGGCTTCATATTTCAGGAGCTATCTATTTATGTGAGCGGAGCAAACCTCAGTAAATAGCAGGTATGGAACCATTTCCCTGCACAATAACAGACAATTATTTATTTTGACCATCTTTTTCTACGGGTTCACTAGCAGGATGTTCTCAGTTTGGTGCATACTGGATTAAATTTGGGTATGTAAAACTCTCTTAAACTACCTTAGGTTCATGACTTAAAATAGTTTTAATTTTTCAAGACTTTAAAGTACTTCTGACAACTGACAGGTAGCTCTACAATTTACAAGAAGAAAACCATCACACTATGGGGAGACGTTAAAGTGTTTATTTTTTTTGTGTTAAAAATAAGTCCAATTATTATCCTTTGAATTACAGCAAGCACTTTACATGAAACTAATTTGTGGAAACAGGGAAAAGTACGCATGTCAAGGAATATGTTTTAAAAGTCAGGGTTGCAAGTAGATGTGTATAACATTGCTACATCTATTCTCTTTAGCCTTATGTTTTCAATGTCCCCATTCTGTCAGTCTGCAGTTTTAAACAAACGGTTCCAAATGCCACTGATATTTTTGCTTAAAAGACAGAGTCTGTAACCCTTCAGAGATTATATTAATAGCTGCAGTGCTTTGCTATACACGGTATTTCAGCATTTTTCTTAAAAGCACATTCTAGGAGCACTAAATCTGTAATCATTAACCTTTCTTTTCTTACTAAAAGGCATTGTTAAATTAAATGATGCATTATTAATAAGCATTGTTTAAAACGGAGCCTAGAAAAGATAATGTGCTATATATTCTATCACAAAGAATAAGCTGTGCTTAATTTCTCTGTCTACCTGTTCTGGTACTGTAATGCTTCCCTGTTTATTGTTCATGATTTATTTTAGCCTGTTTTTTTGCTATCTATTGGCTTATTCCTTTGCCTCTTTATGCACATTTATGCATAAATAGGCAAAGGAATTCAAGGGCAGATTGGATGGGGTCCTGAGTGACCTGACCTAGTCTAGTGAGTGGCATCCAATCCAGGGAGATTGGAACCAGATGAACTTTAAGGTCCCTTCCAACCCAAAACCATTCAGTGATTCTGTTCATCTTGCACTGTTCATCAAAAGGCGCTAGAACACACTATAATAAATGGTTTTATTCCCCATTACTATTCTAAATACCTGCCTAGCTAGGTTTCTCAGTTTTCCCCTGGCTTGGGATAACAAGAAGAGAAGTCTTGAATGAGATAAAAGTGGATTATGGCAAAGGGGGCTGTTGCTTTTGCTTCTTTATTGAGACATTAGCTTGGGAGGTCGTTTATCAATGCCTCTCAAGGCCAGCAGTACACCTGAGGTCACATGTAACCCGAGGCACATCCATTATCTCTCATGACAGTTAACATGCCCATTTCTTCCCTCTGATTGCAGTATGGAGGGACTTCAGTATATCCACAGAGCAAATTCTTCTGTCTGCATGTGCAGGTTCTGGGAATCTTAATTATTTTATTAAAGTCCCTGCACAGACTAGTTGGCTAGAATGGCGGGATGAGATCTCTAGTTGTATTTTTTGTCAGACTGTGCTAATTTCAGAGATGAAAAAACTTCAGCTGTAAGATAAATGTCGTTTCAGGTACTAAAGACCAAGCAAAAGAGCTTACCATTTGTTTTCACAAGTGCAGCTACTTTCATTTCATAAAAAATCCAGTAGGTATCTTTAGTTTTTGATACAGACATTAAAGCATAATGACAAGAAAGGTTATCGTATCCAAAGATAGTTTTCCAATCCCTTACATTTTTGGGAGGGTGTATTCTGAGGAAGGAATGCCACGTACACTTTCCCTGTTCTTCAATATTACCTGGATCTTTTTAAGTACTGCTGGAACTTCATGATGCCAATCCACAGGGACCTTTGGCCACTTTATGTCATAGCATTGAAGTTTGGACACAAATGCTTTATCATCAATTCAGTGCTTTATTATGGCAGTGATTAGAGAATGTGTAAATCTGTTATAAGTTTTGCATCTACTTTCTTCTCTTCATGTTATTAAAACATCGCTATGCATGATTTTATTTTAGTTTCTTTCAAAACAGGAATACTGTCTCTCTAGTGAGATGGTAATCAAAGGAGAGTTGCTTGTACAAATAGCAATTTATGTAGCCTCATGGGAATTAATTTTGTATTTTGTAGAATAATCTGGGCAAATAAAGAAGTTGCTCACCACTGCAAATGTCGTCTGAATTACACAGCTCTCAAGAGCGACAAGTTTTTCACCTCAGAAGGGTAACTGTCCTCAGTTTTGAAAAATCTGCTTACCTGGACATCAGCTTATGTGTTCAGTTCTTATTTTCCAGAATACTATGGCTTGCATCTTGTGGACTCAGTCAATGGCCATTGCACATAAACAGGAGATCCAGGATGCTGTAAGATAAATTCAGTTTTATCTTGTAAACAAAGCACACTGGTGCTTTTGGGGAGATAAAGGGGAAAAGCATTTTTAAAATATCTGAAAAGAGAAAAATGGAAAAGAAAACATTGTTTGTAAGGCTTTTGTTCTTTTTTTTTTGAAGAGCACAATGCTTGTGTTCTAGTGTGTTTAAAGAACACACATATGCTTGGACAGCACTGAGATAGCTGTCCATGTATGTGGATGTTTTACAAAGGTACCAAAGGAAAGGTTACACAGATAAAACATGATAAAAGGATTTTTCTGTCTAATGTTTAAATGTTCAGTAGAAATCTAAAATATAATGCTATACTCCTCGACTCTTTTCTCTAATACATAGTTCTGAATCCACATCATACAGATTATCTTTCTGAAACATTTATAAACAGATCAGTGCTTAGTGGTAAAATTGATGATGTGGTGATTCAACCTTATCTTTAGAGCTGTGGCTGGAGGATAATACAGTGATGGGCTGTGCCAGTATTTAAAGCATAAGATGTAGAGCTGCCTGTCACCCCTGTGTTAGCCCTCCTGTGTAGTGCTCTCCTGCTGATGCTCTGGGGAAGGGTCCCTGCCTTGCCTGCTGTGCTCCAGGCTGAAAAGCTGGAGTAGATTTGCTGGAATAGATTTGCTGCATGATTGGCTCTGTACTGGGTAATGTTTGAGGGCACTCCAAAATGATTGCTGTATTCTAGGCACTGGCTTAGTTGACTGTCTAGTGATGAGTCTGATATGAAGGCATTATACTTTAAATAGGTTACTAAATAACTCAATTTCTTGCAGAAGCTCTTAGAAATCTGTCTCTGTAATAATGTTTATATTTTAAATTAGCTAACTTACTGGTGTCCAGGATGATACATTTCTGCCTCCTGGTTTCTAAATAAGTCTTCTCCTGTGCTTGTATAATGTCTAGCAATAGTAGCAGGTATTATCCATAAGCAAGCACCAAGGGAAAGACTGGTGCATTTGTATTAGGCTCCAGTTTGGAATTTTTCTTCTCACTGTCACATCATGAATGCTGGAGCTGAAAAGGAATTTTCTGTTTTGACTGGAAGATGTTGATTCATTTCAAACAAACAAACAAAGTTTGACAAAACTGCAGCCATTCATTCTTGTAGGGCAGAGTTTAAGATCAAACAAGGGAAGGTATAATGCTACCTACCTTTACCCCAAAAACTTACAGTAGGCTAGGGGCTAATGTTCTTTATTGGATATGTCAGTACAAGAGCCCACTTCTTCCTATTCTAAACACAAATTAAAGTCTCCTTAAACCTCAGTTTCCTGAGTATTCTAAACAAAATTATCTCAGTTTTGAGAATGTAAGTGGCCATAGGCTTAACAGCTTTTCGAAGTATTAAGTTGGCTTTACTGTAACATCTCAGATGTTTGCATAAGGCAGGAAAACTATTTCTCTTTCCATCTGATCTCGTGTTTCTGTATTATATCTAGCAGCATTTTACTCTTGATGTCCAGCTGTGTAAATTTGTTACTTGAATAAAGAAACTTTGTTTTTAATGGTTCCACATTGAGCTTTTGAAAAGTAAATGACATGACTGTTGTAGCATTAATCTTTTCAACCTCTGTTAATTTAATAAATTTAATCAATTCCTTTGATTAAATGACAAATAACTTTCTTTTCTACTAAGCTATACATGGAGCTTCCACTTTGTACTTCCATATTTCCTTATGGAATCTCTTGGTGCAATGATTAAGGACCTTCTTTTTGCCACCTTTGAGTGTTATTCCTGTGCTGATTTTTTATCAGGAGTATGCTTTTGAATTCCCTGTTACCCATACTCTACTGATTTTTGGTTCATAATATGAAGCAGTCTCACATTGCTTGACCTGGAATACTTTAGGGTTATATTGACTGAAAATATGTTCTAGGAACATATTTCTTAGCATCCCACAGTGTATCCTCCAAACCCTGAAAGTTCAAAGCATGCACTATGCATTCAAGTCTCCATCCAGGCATTCAAGGAGTGAAATTTGTTCTTAACTGCAAAATATAGGAACATCTATTGACACCGGTGAAGAAAGTATTTCCTACTATTCCATCCCAAAATTGTATAGTTTTGACATTTAATGTTCAGTTTAGGAATGCTTTGTCCTTGTCATTTAAATCCAATCATCAGCATCAAAATATTGAGGCCTTTTTCTCAGCTTATGTACTCCACCTCTCTCGCCAGCATTGAAAGACAGTGCAAGACTTCATTTGAAACAAAAAACTGTGTCTGCCCTTCCTTATTGCTGAAGGAAACATAGTTAAGAGAGGAAACTGTTATTTCCCTGCTTTCAAGTAAAAATGTCTATAGACTCTTTCTGAACCATCTTCCTCTAAGTTTCTATACATTTAGTGGAGTAAAGATATGTTGCACACCCATATTTGTGTTTTGCAAACATGTTTTCTGTTTCTATGGTGTTTGTAGTTCGGCCTATAACAATAATGCATGATGCAAGGAAAATGGAAAGAGTCAAAAGATCAAATGAAGTCATTTGGTTGTAAGCAAACAATTCTGAGAAGTTTATTCCTTTGTTTTAGTCTGTCTTATTTTGTTAATGGAAGCCTAATGTTTATGACAACCAATAAAAAAAGAAAAGGATATTCTTCTTCTTTGGGAAATTAAAGCCCAAAATTTTTCTTAGTGGAACAAAGCAATTTCAAAAATAATAACCAGTCTAATTGCAACTAATCAAAGTTGTCCTGCAGTTCTGTCCATGTGGATGTAAATGCCCCTGCACACACAAAGGGACCAGACAGGGAAGGCTACTCTTTTCCATGCTTTACCCAGGACCCCTGTGTCAAGTCTCTTCTTCTCTGCTGTGCTCTGCTGTCAATTCCTTCTATTGCTGCCTCCAGAGCCTGATCAGCACCGGGATGACCAAGGAAAGGACTCCGAACATATGCCATCTGATCTTTCTCCCCAGTTTTTAAGTCAGGCCTTTCCAGAGCCTTCTGTCTGGCTTCCAGGTCTGCAATTTCCTGCTCTCAGTGCAACTGTTCCAGCCAAAGGCTTACCTCCCATCCCTTAACCCTCTGAAGGATTTCGAAGTTCTAAGCAACAATTCCACTCTCTTCAGAGGACAGGAAAGGCTGGTTGATGATGACAACTGCCTTCAGCAGGAGGCACACCTGGAAGATTCCTGCAACCATGACAGATATACCCTTGGAAGAGAAAGAAAGGTGGAATGACCCAAAATTCAGACTAGATTCCCTCAAGAAGAGATAGGAAAGATTCTCCCCACTGCAAGAAAAGCTTTTGCATCCTTTCTAGCCCTGACAAAAATACTCGAGTCCAGAAGTGCTCCTGAGTGCTCCCCCATTGCTGCAAGTTCAAAACCCAGCTGCCCAAAGAGACTCGATCAGCAGACCATGAAGATGAATGTTGCGTATTGAATCTTTGAAAACCGAAGGCTTAATATGCAAGCAAATAAGTCTTTATGACTTAAGTGTTAGTGATCTTTGTTTTTAGGTCAGATACTGTTTCCTTCTGTCTTTGAGCTCAGTGTAAATATCAAAAATGAGAAACAGCCTCAGACTATATTAACTCTTCATTCTTTATAGTTCACTCCTGATCCTTCTCTTTATCTATTCCAGGTCACTGCCACCTTCTGCCATTTTACTTCCTGAAATTTTTCTTGAATGAATAAGAAGCTGCTCAACTTTTCTGGGTTTTAGGATTTATTTTTGGGGGGTTAGGACTTTGGGATTTAGCCCAAACACTTTCTAAATTGAAAATGTGACTTTTACTTACTGCCATGCAGATGTCATGGATGACACTGACAGAAGTTAGCTTATTTATTAGTATATCCAAAACTCTGACCTTTAAACACATAAAATGGTGTCCTAGTTGTTTTAACTGAGTGGTCAATTTTCCAATATGAAAAGCCCTATTCACGTCAGTGTCTGCTTTTACTCTTCATTGATTTATTGATATTTGTTCAGAATCACATTTAAGCTAATACCTTTGTTTCTCAAACACTTGTTTTTCATCAATACTTCATCTGCGTCTGAGAAGACTCTCTCCTGGATCTCTTTCATGTCCATTTGGTTTTTAAAGCATTCCTTAAGATCTCATGGAATCTCCTTTGGTATTTTTGTATTCGTTTGTGGATATCTGTTTTAAGACTAATTCCTTCAAAGTTTCCTAGTTAAAAAATAATTAAATAATATGAGTGAGTAAATAAAGTACACAGGTGATGTATCAACTTGAAAACTCTAAATTAATTTTATTCTAAGATTAAAAGATATAATGATGCTAAAGGTACTTTTTTGAGGGGAAAGAAGTGCTGGGCATGTTTTCCTTTGTATGTGACTGAAAAGGTTAGGTTAAGTGCACTCTCTCAAGGAGAATAAATCCCTGCCCATGGAGCAGGTGCTGACTTTTCCACAAGATTTCAGAAGCGTTCAGAACCCTCCTGTTCTCCTTCCTGAAACATTATTTTCATGTGATTTGTTTTCACTTTAGTGTATAAAAAATTATGTACCTAAAGAGAAGAAATGACTTCTTCCTTCATATTGAGGAGGCCTGAAGTATTAGGAAAGCTTCAGAGCTCACTTCTGGAATTATTTTTCTTTTACAGTTGGAGTAAAGTTCAAGGAGTGTAGCAGCTTGAGAGCCAAGGCAGTGCTACTGAAACTAGGACAGAGGTGAGTGTTGGGAAAGGAGAAAAATTTTACTGTTTGAAATCCTTGATCTCACTACTTGGTGGGTTTCAACACCTCTCATTTTTCAGAAGGATTATATGTGCTCAAGATTTAGCATCCCATTTCTTCATGTTGTGTGTAACAAGGCACATTAGATGACTTCCAATAGGCCATGGAACCAAAACAAAGAAATTATAAAAATCATACGTAAAGTATTTGTACAGGCATACATGGGAAACAGAATCCATATTTTTCCAGCCTTACGTTGTTCAGTAGTTGGCTTGTATGTTTTATTTGGACTGATGTCAAAGTGTGGAATCTTTTGATGTGTTTTATACACAGATTTCTGGTGGCTTTCTAATGTTTTTCAGCAGTTAAAAGTGAGTTAGAATAGCATCTAGAAGGAAATTGCCTCTATTTTCCAGTCTTTTCTCCAATCTATGTTTGTAATGATTGCTGTAGATTTCAAGAATATATAGAAATTTATTAATCAGTGGTCTTTAAAGAACTTACATTCGGAGATCAGGGCAGTGCCCTAATGAATGTTCCTGACTGCTATTTGCCTGCTATGAATAATCTGATTAAATCTTCTATATTTGCTCTTTGTGTTGAGTTAAAAGAACTCACTGGTTTGTGGTTTTCTTTTTTGTTTTTTTTGTTTACCAGATTCTAGGAAAACTGTACGGACACATGGCATTCCAACAGTTTAGCAAGTTACATCACATCCCCATCATATATAGAAATTGTGGCATAAACAATTAAATCTTAGCAAAAAGTTTTACAGGATTAGAGTTGAGTAAGGTAGACACATAAAATTTAGAAATTTAGAAATACAGATTTGCTAACGTAGGAAAGCCTCCAACTGATATTTCTAACAGCTTTCCTGGAAATGAGATGTAGCTTTAAATTTTCAAAAGAACCACTGTCAAAATTTCAATTGTATGTAGAAGATTAGTGGGTTTTTTTCTGGTGCTTTTGGGGAAAAAATTCTCACTGCAAAAATTTTGGTTTTTTTCAAAATAACCTTTATCATCAAAGCCTTTTTTTTTTGCTGGATACTAAAAGGTAGCATGGAAAGCACACAGATGTTACTAAGGGAGTAATTAATCATACAATTGATATCAGGATCTGTCTCACCTTTCTTCTCTTACTCCCTCCCTTCAAAGGTCTATTTGCTTCCTAACTGTTCTGTTCAAATGTCATCAATGAGCTCTCTGTCACTAGACATTATCCACATATCTTTCTTTTTTTAATATTTTTCTTTCTTTCTTTTCTTGTGTGTGTTTTTTCTCTTTTTTTTCCTCATGATGGTTTTCATGAATGATATTACTTTTTTTACGCTTCTTAGTGACTGTTAGAAATTGTTGTCTACCATTAGACAACCTCAGACTTTAAATATTTAAAAATCTCAAAACACTTGTGATGTAACTATTGTGAAATATTAATCAAGAGTAAATCTATGAGCTGTTTATACTAGCACTTTGTAATAAATAAAGAAGTTGCTCTTTCCTTATGTGAGGAAAAGCCAGGTAAAATCAGTATATTACCCTCTTCAAAGGCAGATTATAGAAGACAGTAATTATTGAACTCTGCTAAAATCACAAAAAAAAATTAGGAATGCATGTACCAGATTCATTTGTGTCAAGGGATGACACAGCCGAGAGACATCATCTTGCAGGAGGTCTTGCACATCTTCTCCTGGAAATTTATGGATCTTACGGAGGTATTTTTGAGGTTGGAATGAGGGAAGAAGAAGGCATAAAAATAAAACATCTTTAGCCGTTCCCAGTATATTGCTCTAGTCACTGTTTTCCTTATCTATGAGCCTATAGGACCCAAATGCATACTCACTCTTACCTGTGACAAACTGACAAGTGGGATATAAAAATGAAAGATTCTTTCCCTTAGCTGTTGGCTAAGGAATCATTGATCTTCCCTAAACCAACATTAATCTCAGAAAGGCAGCAAAAGGCTTATGGGTCTTTCATGGAGTTTGAAGGTGGTAAATTGTTAAACAAACAAACAGATTATTTTGTCCATATTCCTTATTGATAATATTTTATGATACTGTGGTTGCAAGTTGATTATAACTTATATTTCATTAAAATTTTGTGCTTGGAGCATAACTATGTATCCTTTAAAATAATTAACTTAGGCAGTACTCTACAATGTAATTGATTAGAAAACTAGACTTCTTTTGCTGCCTGTATCATTAATAGAAATGCTCCAGTGATGAACTGTTAAAAAATCCTCTAAAATGTTCCATACAACAATCTTTAGTCAAATTTCAGAGTAGTGACAGATGGTATCTTATTTTCTCTAGGTGATCAGGTAATTTAAAATAGCACAAAATTATTTTTTAGCTTTCTGAAATCAAAGTAGCAGGGCTTGGGAGCATGATATGCAGACATTTTGGGGAATAAGTTGGGTGTTTTGATTGCCAAGTTCTTCCTTCTGCGTTTCCCAGTTCTTAGTTCTGCAGGCAGAGTTTACATAACCTGTGATGGATACTTTGTTGGTATGAAGTAGAACGTGGATTGGTAAAACTGGTTTTGGATTCCAGTTAGGACACAGTCTTTGTACCTCGGCCACTTCTCTAAAGGAAGTATTCAGAAAATATTAATATTTTAAATTTTATTAAATTAGTTTGTACTATTAGGTTGATAATTCCTTATTACACAGTATATGCATAGACCTTGCCTTTAGCACAAAACACTCCTAGAATCTGGGAGCAGCAAGTGCCAGAATTTCATATGTTCTTACCTCTACAATAAAAACAAGCCCCCCTCTCCCAGCTCCCCTGATCTATCACGTGTACATAAACACACTTTTCAGTTTTGCAGCTTTCTATCTGATTAGTAAAATGAGTAGGGAGAAACCGCTTGTTCTTGCGCAACTTGAGAACAATTTCTAAACTCTCATGTTTTTCTCTGACAGACCAAGGAAATGTCTTACAACTATTTATCTGTGGGTTTGTGTCCTCTAATACTCAGGATAGCTCGTGCCAGTGCATGTGAAAGTGGTTGTATACCATATAAATGCGCTCCTTCATCATTCTGGAAGCATTCCTCAGCCATCTCACAGGCTATCATCATCATTATGACACATGAAGTGCTCCTGAATAAAATCTAGACATGCTGGCTGTGTGTCAAAAGGGTGGAAAATGGCTAAGAGTGAAAAAAAGTTTGTCTTTGGCCCTGCTTTTTGGCAATCTCTCCATCTGATCGAAGATTTACCTCCGTTACTGAAATCTTGCCGATCTTTCATAAATGCGTATTTTTAGTTTCTGAAGTACTTGAAGCTGTCGTTGGAGTGAAATAAAACTGTCCCCATCAGTGGAGACTTGGCTGTCTTTGTATTTCTGAGTGCCAGTTTAGTGTGAGATTCGGTTTCCTTTATGTGATAGGCCCTGATTTGAAGGGAGAGGGTGTCTCAGTTTGAAGCTGAACCACCTCGAGGTTCTATGGTTGCAGCCAAAGCCTGAACCGCTCCTGAGTGTAGTTAGTAGTTTTCAGGAAAATTCAAGTTCACCAAAATGCTCTGTTTTAAAGGGAGATAAAGGAGACATGGGACCCCTTTGCTCTCTCCAGCTCCCTGAAGGAGGCTGTAGCAAGGTGAAGGCTGGTCACCTCTCCCAGTTAATAAGAAAGGCACAAAAGGAAACGGCCTAAAGTTGCATCAAGGGAAGTTTAGATTGAATTTAAGGAAAAGTTTCCTCACTGAACAGGCTGTCCAGGGACGTGGTGGAGTCACCATCCCTGGAGGTATTTCGAAGTGTGGACGTGGCACTTGAGGATGTGCTTTAGTGGGATTTGGTAGTGTTGGACTTGATGGTCTTAGAGGTCTTTTCCAACCTTAACCGTTCTATGATTCTATATCTGAGGGGCAGATAAAATTTAACTTCGGGGTTGGCAAATGTTGAATGCCACTGTTATTGGCTGAATCCAGTACCTAAGGAAGAGTATCTATGAACAAATATAAATGTGTTTTTTTCCACATTTGAATTTTCTATTTTCCTAATCTCTCGGACTATTCTGGTGATTAAATTGTATACTACAATGAGTTTAAATTATGAGTTTAAATTGAAATAATTCCCTGGTTTCATAATTATACAGTAGATTATACCTGAAACAAAGTGTATAATGTATGCTGTAAGGTACCAAGTCATGTAATCCTAATTATGAATAATATGTCTAGCCATATGGTAAGTACATAATTAGATAAAGAAGGAAAAGTTTATAATTATAGCGGGCTTAATCAAAGATGTACAGAAACTCCAATAACTCTGGAGTTGTACACATTAATAGTTTCCATTGTTCATAGATGAACTAAATATTTTGATGCCAGAGGAATTAAATTCTTTTGACTAACTAATTTGGGGACAACTTTTGAGAGGTGATAGTATTTTCTTTCAATTATGAGGCACAAATAATGTCCCAAATGTGAACTGTGACTTTTGTAGAGAAAGGAAGATGTGAAGAGTGGTTCTGTATGGCTGAAAATATACTTGATATTAAAACTTAATGGATGAAGACATTTATAGCAGTATGTTTTCACATCTTTTATTCATATACACTTTTACCAAAGTATTCCCATCAGCCTGCCATTTTCATTTCCCATATATTTACATATACTTTCTCAAAAAATGTAAAACTGTGTGTGGGAAAAAAAAAATCGCCAAATTATTTTTGAGAGGGAGAAAATGAAAGTGAAAGAAAAGAGTGACAGAAGTTATGTTCCGGTCTAAAGTATCAAATTACAGTCAAAGAAGTTAAAAGTTTCTGCTTAGTGTTCCCCTTGGATGGATTTTGTAGTTTACACAGCTGCATGCTTCAAGATTATATCAGTGGAAGAAGTCATAGTGGGTCTCCATAGAGAAGGAAAATGGCTAGGTGAGTTGTTAACTTGCCTCTTTTCCTATTAAAAATATCCCTGCATCTTACAGATCAAACACCTCTCTTTTCTGCAAACATTGAAGAAGCCTCACCCTGGTATTTTTCAACAATCTTTCAGTTTTGATTGGAAACATCTTGTCAACTCACTTTCACTCCTGTCCTGTACTCTGGGAATGCTTCTGTGCTCTCCCTGTTTAGTGTAAGCATGTTCCCAGTGAAACCAAGGGCCTGTCAGATTAAACTCAGTGACTGGCATTTTGTATTCCCTGGTATTACTGTAAACTGTGTTTATTTATTTTTTCACTTGGCTGTTCACTTAAAGACATCACCAGGATTCCTCTGTTTTAATCACTTGCCTTCCACTGCCTCAATTTTAGGTGATGAATATAAAACCAGTTCCCACTTGCAAGTGTCAATCTTCCGAGGAAACACATTTGTTTTGATGACAGCTCACCTTAATGTCACAACTCAGTATATCACCTTCATGAAAAACCCGTATTAGCTTTTTCTTCATTGCAAGAGCTACAGCAGTGCTGTTAATCCATGAAAGTGATTCTGGTTCTTACTCCTTTCTTCAGTATGGAGCAGTGTCCTGACTTGGACTGCTTGTTGCAATGAGTGCCATTTGCAGGGGAGGTTGCCAGGCTTTGGCTCTATATTTTCCATGTCTTTATTTCAGGTCACTTATCTTATAGCATCTTTGATTCTCAGTCACTTAAGAGTGGAAACTCACTGCATGTACCTCATTATAGAGACATAGATTCCTATTTCTGCTACGTATCTGAGTGTTTTACACTCCTAAGACTATCTGTTAATTAATAGACTGCACAACAAGAGCAAAACAGCACCTCATGGTAATGCATCGGTCAAAGAAAAATAATCAATTGCATATTCTGTGCTGGGAAAGGCTGTTCATGTGTTCTTTTGAAAGAGAAGAGAGGCAAAGTTAATTTAATGAATAATATGCTGCAAGTGTGAGAGAACAGAATCAATCATTAAAATGAATTGCACTCATATAGTCACTTTAAGAGTGGCTGAGATACAGCGGAGGGCAAAGCTTTACAAGCAGTTATTTGTTGTTGTGCAGGGACACAAACATACATGACAAAGAGCAAGCAATCACAGTGGGTGATTTTTGCCTTGAGGCAAACAAGAGCACCTGCATGTCCATCACCTGTTGACTTCTGGTGGGATAGGACAATGCCAGATGCTCAGAACGAGCCCTGGGAATGGTTTTCCTGTCAGAAATAAAATGCTTCTTTGAGTTCCAAGATGCAGCGACCATCCTCAGGTACTGTCTGAAGCAGAAGGAGGTGTGCAATTTTGAGATGCTAAATAAGTTTTGGACCAGGGTTGAGTTGTATAAATAACTGGTGAAAGTCAGAGGTGTTGGAGAAGAAGTTTGGTGTAATAAATGATGAACAGAGTTTAGCAAATTTCTGTATTCAAAAAGCAAGGGTGTTCTGTGGGAAAGGGTTTTTTTATTTTTTTTATTTATTAATTTTTATTTTTATACCCTGGGGAGGGGGTGGAGATGGGTGGAAATAGGTGCTTTTATTAAAATAGTTCTGCAATCCCATAATAAAATCATGGTCCCTTTGGGCCAGAAATTCTCAGCAGAAGGAGCCCTATGGAAAAGGAGGAAACAGCTCAATATGCAACTATGAAACAAACTGTGTCAGATGTACTTCCCAATGACAAACATGAATTGGATATGTATAACATGATTATCTTTTCTTAATATTGCTTACAGTTTATTTCTTGTGCGCTGCCTTCTACTTTTTGAGGAATAAAAAAAGAGTCTGGTTAAAACATTATACTAGAATTGGAGAAAGCTTAGTATTTTACTGTGTTAAGTACTCTGAAATTGTTCTGCTTTCTGTCACTGTGTAAACCACATAACATAATTAGAGTGAATTTTTATGCCACATATCAATTTAATATTCTCTTCCTGGACTGTGGTTGGAATTTTAGATATAAAGCTGGTTATTTTGTAACAATAATTATCTACTTTGGAATACTGTAAATCAAGATTTTCAAGGGGGGAAAAAAGAGCTTTTTAATTGATGAAATGCAAAACTTTTCCAGCTCCACCTTTCTTGGATGTTTTGGAGACAAATTTATAATAACGAGAGGAATATTTGAGATAGTGTGTGTTGGAATTTACTAGTTGTATAGCAGTGAGATCCAGAGAAGACAGAGCAGACCCCTAAGGTGATTTAGGGTGAGTCTGGAAGACAAAACAATTTGGCTGCCTTGCTGTGTGATAGTTCTCTTCCTGTCATAGATGAGCTACTGAAGTAACCTTGAGCTTATTGATGTTCTTTAAATGGTCCAGGTCATTAGAGCTCAGCTGGTAGTCCCTCTGTTTTTTAGTGTCAAGTGCATTTGCTTGCTTTCATAAATAGATTTTTTTTTAAATAGATTTTAAGGCATTTCTTTGTGGCACATTTTTTTAACATGATATTTTCCAGGCATGCTACTCACAAATTGATACAAAGATAGGTCAGGTTTTGGCCTTCTTTTAACGAGACTTCAAAAAGAATGAAATCTTTTAGAATTGCAGAAAAACTTTCTTATATATGATGTAGTAATTTAAAAGAAAATGAGAGGTCGATAATAATAATTACATTGTAGCATTCTGTGGGACTTCTAATTGCAAAAGCTTATATTAAATACATCCAAGAAATTCATGGAATGAACTGCCCTGGTTTTTCTTGGCATTAAGTAATATTTTTGTAGGAGATTCAGATAGTAATCAAATCCATCTCTTCTTTGTTTCAGAGAAAATAAAGATTTCTCTTCAAAAGAAAACAAAGTTTTGAGATATTTTCATAGCTGTAATGACATCTCATCATGGGCCATGTTATTATGTGCTGCACAGACAAAACAAAGTATCCCAAAAGACAGAGAATCTGAGGGTGAGTGGAAGAGAAATCTGCATAATAGGCCTAATATCACCAGAAAAATGCAAGGATTAGAGAAGGAGAGCAGATGAGACACCTCTCTGTGTGTTATATGGTGGAAGAAAATACATGGGAGAAGAAAGGGGACAGAAACTGATGGAAGAGGAAGAAACAGTGAATACATTTAATCAATTAATGTCTAGGAGAAACATGTAAAATCTTTTCAGGGTGATAAGTGGAAGGTGCATTTGAAGAGGTGGTTTCAGAAGAGAGCTGTGGGGTCAGATTAAATTGGGTGAAGTAGAGCTACTCAGCCAGAGGTACAACAGAAACAAAGAAGAGAGAAAATGTCTAAAGGGAAAACCAGCAGGAATTGGAACAAAGATGCTTTGTAGAGTAGCAGCAAAAGCTAATGTCATCAGGGAGAGACTTTTCACTGGTTCATAGATTGGATACTGGGTGCAAAAGAGTTAAAAAAAAAGGTCACATGGACTATGGAATGACACACAAACTCATCAGGGGAGTGGAACAGACAAAACTGGCCAAGAGATACAATGAACCACCTCTGATGAGCAAAAGTAATGGAAAGTGATGTTGAGATGCGTGGCAGTGAGAAGGAAGAATCAGATAGATCACTCGGAAATAGTTAAGGAGCTGGTCAAAGCAGAAGCTGAAGTAGTTCAAAGTGAATTCAGAAGAGTGGTACAGTAAGAGTAAGGTGAGCCTGGTGCTCTGGTGGGACAACCACACAGGCGACATTTGGCAGAGGCAGAGATGCTAAATCTTGACGAGTACAGGGTATGATAAGCTGGGTTCAGGACTGCTCTCCTCAGGATCTTCCTGCTAGACTGAAGTATGAGTTTTATGAGCCACCACAGCCTGCCCAGCCCATGGAAACTCCTGTAAAGATTAGGAATGATGGAGAGAGCTGAGTACATAGTTGTTGACAGCAGTATACAAGAAGAAGAAAGAGTAAGAGCTACAGAACTTAAAAAAACAACAACAACAACAAAAAACATAAAAAGGAGAAAAGGAAGTAGAAACTGAATATGACATCAGATTTTATGGAGAACTACAGTCTGACCCCCCAGCATGCAGCAAGAGAAAATGACTTTAAATTATGAGTTAAATTAAATAATAATGCATATCAACTAAAGAACATCATAATGAGGGCTGAATTTATTTTAGAAATTGTTTTTAAATTAGGTGATCTAATCTGACATTTACAGCTTTATTTAATCAGTTATTTTATACAGCTATCATCTAGAAAGCACAGGTGTGAGTTCCTTTTCTTGTTCTTTTTTATTTCCTTTTAGTTACAGAGCTAATTGCAAAGGCTTTTGAAAAATTGGCTTCCTCAACAAAGGATTTCAAGTTCATTGTAATCCTTTTGAATACAAGATTAATTATTTTCCTGCAGTAGGACATTATATTGAATATAATTTAGTTCTGATAGCTTGCTGCCTGGCTTGCTTGTGAATGTTTACATGTAAGCAATTTTTCCTTCTGAAAGTTCATACGTAAGAAAGTAGTCCTGATTTCTTTGGGCTTCTAGAGATGGAAGTCAACTTGTTTGCAGGAATTGGGACAAAGATGCTCTGCCAGCCTAACAGAAAAAGCAGCACTTGTGGGGAAAAGGCACTCAGTGGCTGAGTGGTTGAATTCAGCTGGTCAAATGAGCACACGTTGCAATGGGTATGAGGTAAAATTTTTCAAGAGTATTAACTTCTATTTTACCCTATGCCAACTTCCTATTTCTATTCAAATATCATGTGAGTTACGCTGTTATTGATCCCTTCAGTAGGAAAATCAAGCTACTCTTGTAAAGCCCAAAGATCATCTAGTCCAACCACCGCTTTTCCTTTCTCTCTTTGCTGTTTTCAGACTTACTGCCCCATGGTAAGGAAAACAAACAAATAAACTGTCGTGAGGAGGGAAGACCCGAGACGCTCAATGTGAGAATCAACGAACTTCATTTATTGCAGATTGACAACAGCTTAATATACACTCTATAATGGGTTCATACATATTGCAGGGATTAAGCTCATTATTGGTACTTAGTTAAGTGGTGATATCATCTCAACTCTTCAGTTGCCTTTGTTTTGCTAATGCCAACCTCCTGTCTATCAGCCAGTTTTAGCACATCAAAGACTGTTGCTTTCCCATGGTCTTGCCGTCTCAGAGGTTCACACAAGCTAATTCCTTACAATAAACCATGTGTCAGAAACCAATAATGTGGTTTCTCTCTTTATCTAGGGCAGAAAAGGTTTCCTGTCCATTTATCCACGTTCAGTGGCCAGGAATATAAACCACTGGCCAGGTTACCATGGAAGTTTTGAATGAAATGGTCTGAAGACACAGATCTGCTCTGCTACATCCTCCCCAGAGAGCTGAACTGTGCAGGATGCAAGGCTGTTTTTGAAGGACAGAGCAACTACTGCTGCAAGACCCATCAAGAAGGCTTTTCTTTATAACTGCAGTTCCCTTTTGATTGAACACCTGTGGTTGATTTAAGGATCTCTATCCAGTCCAGATCTTGTGCACGACTCTTGTCCTCCCCGTGTCAGCAGAGAGTCTTATGTTGCATCTTCCACCTGTTGCAGAGGTCCTGCTGTCTGCAAGCAGGCAGGCTTCTGTGATCCCAAGGTCCTGCTGCTGATTCTTCCATCCTTTTTAATGAGGGGGAGAATACCTCCCTTGACTGCTGGCCATACCTCTTTTGATGCAGCCCAGGATGCAGTTGTCCTTGTGGGCCGCAAGCGCACACTGGTAGCTCACATCCAGCTTTTCATCAGCAAGTCCTTCTTCACCAGACTGCTCTCAATATGTTGTTCTCACAGTGTTTACTCATGTCTGGGATTGCCCCGACCCAGGTGCAGCTCCTTGTACTTGGAGTTTTTGAACTTCATGAGGTTCCCATGGGCCCATTTCTCCAGCTTGTCTAGGTCCCCCCGAATGGCATCCTCTCCTTCTGGTGTGTCACCTGCACTGCTCAGCTTGGTTTCATTTGCAAACTTGCTGAGGATACCCTCAATCTCACTGTCTGTGTCACTGATAAAGGTATTGAAGAGCACCAGTCCCAAGACAGAGCCCTGAGGGACACCATTCATCATTGACCTTCACTTGGACATAAACTCTCTGGCTGTGTTCATTCAGCCAATTCCTTATCCACCAAATAGTCCACCCTTCAAGCCTCTGTCTCTCCAGTTTGGAGATGGCTGTTGTGTGGGACTGTCAAAAGCCTTCCAGAATTCTAGGTGGATGACATCGGTCAGTTTTCTCTTGTTGGCTGCTTCAGTCACTCCATCATAGAAAGCCACAGATTGATCAGGCATGATTTGCCATTAGTGAAGCCGTGCTGGCTTTCTTGGATCACCTCTTTTTCTTACATATGCCTTAACATTGCTTCCATGAGGATCTGCTCCATAATCTTCCCAGGCACAGAGGTGAGGTCTGTATTTCCCCAGGTCTTCCTTTGTCCTGTTGATAAAAACAGGAGCCTCCCTTGCTTGATTTCTTACGTATCAGGATGGAGAGCTCTTGTGCTCTAAGAAGAGTGGTCCTAAAAAGTGGCCAGCTCTGGTCAGCAATTCTGTCCCTAAGGACAGTTTCCCAGGGGATCTCCTCCAGTCATTCTTTAAACAACTAGAAGTTCAGTCTCCCGAAGTTCAGGCTCCTGACTTTGCTCTTTGCCAGACCCGTGTTCCTTGAGATCAGGAACTCAACCAGGGCATGGTCACTACAGCCCAGGCTTCCTCCAGTCCTAATTTCTCTAATGAGTTCATCTGTATTGATAGGTACCAGGTCCAGTAATACTCCTACTCTGCTTGGTTTGTCCAATACTTGGACCTGAAAGTTTTCTTCTTGCGCGCCAGGAGTCTCCTGGGTTGCTTTCAAACAGCTGTATTTCTTTCCCAGGAGATATCTGGGGTGGTTGAAATCCCCCATCAGGATGAGAGCCTGTGAGCATGATGCTTCCTGTAGCTAAAACAAGAAGGCCTCATCAGCAGGCTCCCCCTGATCAGGCAGCCTGTAGTGGACCCCAGCCATAGGGTGTCCTTTGTTGGTCTGGTCCTTCATTTTTACTCACAGACTCTCAACCTGTTTGTGGCTGTTTCTCAGAGGCAGCTCTTCCTGATCTTCCCGTTCCTTAACACAGAGAGCAACACCCCTGCCCCTCCTTCCCAGCCTCTCTCTTCTAAGAACAACAGGTTCAAAACCAAAGTATCATTTCAGTGGCTTTCAAAACAGCATTATGTAAATACACAGTAATAAGTTCATGCCAGACAAGAGAATTCAGTGTTGTTTTTTTTTCCTTGGTCTAAATTTGAACTCTGAATTTGTTGTTGGGTTGACATGCTTTTGATAAACAAGTATTGGGACTTAACGAGCAAGTTTGGAGACTATAATATCACAGGAGAAACAACACATGAATATCAAAATGATTCTAATGGACGGTAAAAGTCTTTGCAGAATAAATGTAATATCTTACAAAAAGAGTCTCTGTAGGTAGCATGATAATGCTCTTTGATGGTCTAACTGTTTCTCCTCCTCAGGGATACCTAGTAAAGGAATCTTTGAAATGTTTTGTATCAACCTATTTTCATATCCCCTGTCAGTTTTAGATGGTTCTTTTCAGTTTAGTTAAATGAATTTCACTTTTGACATATACTCTAAAGTGTAGTTCTACTCCATAAAAATGACACTGTTGGGTCCTATATTTACTTTACTTCAGCAACTAAATGTCAAGTATATTTACTGTTGAAAGTGTTACTTGATAAATTCCATATCTGAAAACTCAGGCTAGATTGTAAGAGCTGCTTGGTTTTTGTTGGGTTTTTTGTCCATTTTCACTGATGCAGGAAAAGTTCTGCAAGAGGAATTATGCTGCTGGGCTTGCAGAAGTGTAGCTGACCAGAACTCATCAGAAAACTGTTCTGGTGATGCCCAAGAAGGAAAATAAATCAATTTACTTTCTGTTATCTGGGAAAATTATATATGTCATTTATGCTGAGATACGACTGATTGTCCACAAGGAATCCATCTGTTCCGCGGTTTGTCATAGTTTGTGTTAGAAACCTTGTGGATGCAAATTCCTCCAGCTACAGAGCTGTGTGTTGGATGTTGCTATAGAGGCCAATTTGCTGGAGGCAGAATTCAACACTATCCCAAACGATGTGATCTGAGGTATAATGCTAAGGAGAATGTCTTCTAACTAGTCTTCCTGAAAGAAGATCTGGATCCTCTAGACCATCACCATCTTGCAGACGCTGAAATTCAGGGCACATGGACTCTGCAAACATTTTATAAAGTGGTCACATGTTAACTGTTGTCAAAGTGCAAACGAAAGCCCGGAAAAGAAAGTGAAGAACAATCAACATCTACGTGCAAAACCATCCCTTTACGAGGCATGCCGTTTGGAGGAGCCTTTGAGTTGCCACCATTCCATTTGTGGGACTATTTCCTCTTCTTGTTTGTTACGTCCCCAGTCTTCTGGGGATCTCATCTCTTTTTAAAACCACGAGCCTCTCACAAAAGGGAAGGCCCAGCTGGACACATTGGGAGCCTTCTTGTTCGGCTCCAGATCCGCTGCGTGTGGTTGGCTGCCTGTATCACCAGCCCACAGCTCAAACTGGGACCAGTTGTTCCCGTTGGTCCTGGACTGGAACAAACACACTTGCTGTGTGGTGACTCCCTTTGGACCAGGGTTAGTGATTCTGGATCGCTGCTATTCCTTTATCAGCCCAGAACATCCCAGTCTGATAGGGAGGTCAACAGGAAGGAGTTAAGTGACAATAAAAATTAAGACAAATGTTCAGAAAGCAAACTGTGGATGTATTGGTTTTTTGTCCACTTTAAAGGATGCTTAAAGGAAGTTAAAGCAGCTCAGATTTCTGTTCAGGATGCATTCTGTGACTTTTGCATGCAGTTGTACAGTAGGGGTTGAAGCTGCCTGGCCACAGCTTTGCTACTGTTGGTGCTTGTGCTGCCTTGGTTAAAGAATGAAGTTAGTCATAATAATTAGTTAGTCACCTTTGCAGAAATCATGTGTTCCAAGAAATATTTCTAAGCATGCTACTTTTGAATTATTAGCATCTGCTAAAAATTAAAAAAAATATTTTCCTTAACAGTAATTATAATGTTGTGTAATAAGAACAGATGTTTTTTAATGAACATATTGTGTTTTAAAGGGTTTGAAAACAAAGCCATCCAATAACTATTTGTACTTGAATGTTTTTTAAAAGGCTATGTTTATTGGGATTTTACAGCATAATTCCTACTAACAAGGATGAGTTTTGTTCCAGTGAGATGCACAGTTTGTAATTTCCCAAATTAACAAAGTTTGATTTTTTAAAAATCTGAAATTAAACCATTCTTGATGTTTCTTCCTATGTTTTAAAAGTCTGTGTCAATATACAGCAATTGCTGCCATGTCAATGTCATTCTGAATTTTAGACTGCAACCCTTTCCAGAGGATGTGACGTTTTAATGGCCTGGTCTTCATCAGTCAGATTCTTTTGGTTGCTTATAAGACTAAATATTCCTTCAAATTAATTCACTTTATTAGAGACAATCTTTCTGTAAATGGCTGCATTTTTTTTAAAAAAAGGTGATTCTTAGCTAAGGGGGAAAAAAAAAGACAAAAACGTACATTCAAATGCTTAGCATATCTGAAACCTGGAAAGGTTTATGAAGTAAGTATATCTGAAAGTAGGAATACAAAGCTGCTTGATTAAGTTTTAAATTGGCATCTTAATCTAAGATGATGGTGTGACCCTGAGATTAGCTCAGTTGGTTAGATCATGCTGCTAACAATGCCAAGGTTGTGGGTTTAATCCCCACATGGGCATTCATTCAAGAGCTGGACTCAATGGTCCTTGTGGGTCCCTTCCAACTCAGAATACTCTGTGATTCTGTGGCTGTTCTGTGACAAAAACTCTGTCCTGCTCTCTGGTTTCTGTGTGGCTCCATGGGATCATTAGGTGCAGCTGGGAGCTCTCTCATCCAGCCTTCCCAGCCTCTGGGACCTCTTCAGGGTGCCCTGAACACATCTCCTGTGCTCCCCAGGACCCTCAGAACTCCCACAGAGTTTCCCATGGAAACATTCCATTTCCAGTTTGGTGCCTCTACGTCTTCTGGCATATGCCCTGGAACACCTTCTCCTGGATAAGCCCGGAGTTGTGAAACATGGAAGGACCCACCTGACAGAGAGGGAAGCACAGGTAGCACTAACAAGCCTTAATGGTCCAGAGGTGCTCCCCGCCCTCTTGGAGCCAGGAGCCCATTTGAGCTCAGCTTGGGGGAACTCACAGCCCTTCCTTCAGCAGGCTCTTCATACTTCTCAAGAAACTGGACTGCAGTGCATGGCTGACGAACACACAGAAGTGGTAAGTACTGGGATTTACTCTGTCTGACAATATTTCTGATTACGGTGCTCCTCGAGTTAGGCTGACTATAGTGGAACCTGGTGCCTTGAAAAATTAGTGTTGATGGTATGTTTTTCCACAGGCTCTGGAAGGTGTGCTGAAAGGCAGGTTAAGCTAATCAGAGTATGAATCTTATAGAACAAAATCAGACTGCTTACATGAAAGACTGTTTTGACCAAATACCAAGTATTATGGGAATGTATCTGAGGTTTAGGGATTTTTTTTGGGGGGGGGTGGTTGTTGGGTTTTTTTGTGTGTTTTTTTAATTTGCTTTGGTTATTCAAGTAAAAAATTATAAATATGTACTGGTCTCTGTGCAATCCCTCATACAACTAGTTATTGGATAATTTCTACATTTGTCCTTGCTTGGGGTAGAAGGAAGAGGTGGAAAGCTTGTTCAGCAGCATATGAATCTCAATATATTTTCTGATCCCGTATCCCCTTACCAACAATCCTGGGAGAACAATCTGTTTTCTGTCTGGGTATTTGAACAGACCATTAGCTATAGAATAGTTACAGAGTGGCAGCATTGCCAGGATCACATGGAATTAATATTTTCATGTTCTGAAAGGCAACAAAATTTGTGTTTTATAGAGTAAAAAGTACTTCACTTACATCCACGAAAAAAACCCATAGTATTCTCTTCTAATCTCTATATACTTCTTTTCTTCCTTCTTCTAGTTCTCTCTTTCCAATAAGGGATCCTATGCATACTTGTCAAATTTGTATTAAAAATTATGCATGCTAAATTTAATAACAAATATGCTTCAGAGAAGAATTACCACTAAAGCTGGCATGTAATAAGATTCTTGTGACCTTACTGCTTTGTGAAAAAGGCGGTTTCACCTGGCCTTGGTGCAATGATGTCATTGGGTAAAGTGATTGCTTAACACTTACAGGTAAAACTTGTGGAATTAACTGGAGGTCTCAGATTATTTCTTATGCCTATCAGAGAGTAGCAACTCTGACTATGAACATCTTTGGGTGGATTTTACCATTTAATGAACTGTTCACACTTAAATGGTTCGGGATCATTATGTATATTTCTTTAAGGATATCAACACTAGATGCTGTAAAGGAAGGCACCTACAGTATTTAGCAGTGTATTGTCTAATTTCTGTTTCTGTATTCATTGAAAAATCAGCAGTCTTTTTTGTGTTCCATGTGGAAACTGATAGGGGCCTCAAAGAGAAGGGGGTGGGAAATGTTACTCAGTGACAGAGGAAATACCAAGTGGTAGCCAGACAGACATGAAATGTTTTTTTTTTTTTTGTCTTAGAAATCGTTACATAAGATTTGTAGAAACTACAAAAAAATGGAACTCTTTAGTGAGAAATGGATACTGTTTGCCACAGAACTGGAGGGATCACCAAGGTCATGAAATAGAGGAGAGAGGGCTTTTCAGAACAGACCTTTCGCTTCAGTAGTGAGGTTTCAACTGCTTGTCTTCAGCACAACTGATGGATTGATTTCAGCTGAACTGAGGAAGATGCTGCTGCTGAAAATATTAAGAAAGAGACAGCAAAATCCTCACAGTAACTGATTTATGCTGAACTTTAAATCTTGTACAGGTAGAGGCTGAGCTCTGCCAGCATGGAGATGTGTTCTGGAAAGCCAGCATCTTAGATAGCTTATGATCCTGGTCTTGACTTTTCTAGGCGTATTTTTCACTTCTTGTTTCTGTCGAGAGTTATGAATTAAAAATGAGTATCCTGCTAAAGGCATGTAATCAAATATACAAGGAATGTCTGCAATGTGTCCAGTCAACTGTTTTGAGGAATCTTGAGCCTTTGAGATCTTGCAGCTTTGCCTCTCAGTCTTCATTAGAGGTTTTGCACTTAATTAAAGCAAGAAGGGACATGAAAATGGAAATGCAGAGCAGACTGTGGATTACTGTGACTATTTTTATGTGGGAGCTCTTTCTCCTAGATTCAGTGTTGCTCACAGTAAAACAAAAGTGTTTTCTCTCCTATACAAGCTGCAAATTTCCTTCTGAATTAAACACTGTAAAGATTTTATATGAGTCTTCCTTTAACATTTTAACATCTTTAACATCTTTAACTGTTTGTTTATTTACAATGTTTTTGACTAAACTTTGGGTTTGAATCTGACCCTAAAGTTTGAATATTGTGCTGTATGTGAAGACTCACCACAAGAGTAAAGTTTTCTCTGCATTTAGTGCTTGGAAAACTTAGAGGTTTTTTCTTTAAAACTTCCCACACAGAGTGATAATACAGGAAACTATTCTCTAGTGCTATATATTTGTTGCTATGCACATCTTGTTGGAAGGAGCCCTTGATAAAGCACACTCTACCCAACCACTATGTGTATAGTAAGCATTTGAGTTTTGGATTCTGTGGCTCCTTTTGGATGGTCCATTCACACAAATCTTTTTCTCAGTCAGCTGTATGTAAACAATCTGGGGTCTTTTCACGGAATTATTTGGAATATTTTCAAGTGTCTCCTGGAAAACTTTGTTCCCCTTATAGTCAGTACTTATAAACATTAAGGCTTTCTCTATGATTTCTGACTGGCTTCATTCCAAAATGAGTATATGCTTGTTTAATCTAAACAGGATCAGATTTAGAAGCCAGAGATTGGATGAATGAGGTTGCCCTCTAATTGAAGAATGTGAAATTAATAAAATTAACTTTTTTCTTTCAGGGCATTCCCTGTTTCTAATTTACTGTCAATGTTGCTGAAATACAGAGATTAATATATATATCCCATGGGAGGTATATTTGACTTTGATACAGAAGTATTTTTAGCTAAATGTTGGTGTAACTATTATGAGAAAGTTCCTCAGAAAACAGTCAGGTGGAAACAAACTTGTTTCTCTCATTCTTAAAATTAAATCACCTCTAAGAAGAAACCTAACTTTTTTAGGTAAAGGTGTTCAATGTGGCTTTCTGTGCACTTAGAGAATTGCTTATTCAGTGTTATGAAGACAAATCCTGCTGTAATTGTAATCACTTCATACTGCAGCTCCTTCCCAGGAAACTTTACTGCATGTGAATTGTGTTGCAGTATGATGTTAAGCTACAGTTTGCACTAAAATGACACAGAGCAGGCATTATACCACCCATCGTTTTAATGCCACATAATAAATGACATTATGGGTGTCATGGGGTTGAGGAGGAGAGCAGCCAGTTGTTTTACAGCACCAAATCCTGATCCCATTAAAACCACTGGGAGTCTTGCCATTTGCTTGCCTCATTCTGAGATCTGATTATTCAACTACAGAACAATAGTATTTTCAGAATTAAAAAAAAAAAAAGGAACAAAACCCCAAACTTATAAAACAATACTCCAACACCCAGTAAAACACTTTCCTCCCCCTTCAAAAAAACCCACCCAAAAATCCTTCAGTTATATTGTCCCATATTTATTCTGCTTCTTAATAATATAAACATTTATCATTTCCCCACCCAGACTTAGAGCTGAAAATATTCAAAGGCATCTTGACGGATCAATGATCTTGGATTTAAGTTGGGCAGAAAACAGAACTACCCATCTCATCCTGCAAGTAAAGTATGGATAACTTTATGTAATAAGTCAGGGAAAAGGTGACATAAAGGTTCTTTGTGGCCTACACAGGTGAAGATCAAAGAACCTACCTTAACAAAAGGTTTAAAGAAACATGATTTCAACATAGGTTAAAAAAAAAAAAAGACGACCAAATCCTTGCTTATGGTAGCAAAAACACTTGTAGTGAATTACCTTTCCCAATGCAAATGTCTTTTGCAAAAATCACTTAATATCTCAATTCTCCCTCTGATTTTATGCCTTTGTTATTATTTTTCTCTTTCCAATTTGCAGTAGGTGTAGCCAAGCTCTGCTACTTGGGAAGTAGAGGTGGTTTGGTATCGATATATTGGTATCCGTTGAAAGTGCTTCAGAAGCAAATTAACCTGAATGTCTGTGTCTCCCATGTGATTTGGAAAACTAATTATATTAAAGCTTGTAAGAAGAAAGATATCTATGAAAAACTGGAAGGTTTGCAGAACATTTCCGTTCTTCACTGTGATGAGAAACTTGAGTTCTTTGGTTTTTTTGGTGTAGAAATTACCTCATAGTGACTATGAAATTTTCTTCTAATTCGAGATTGATATGCAGAATGAAGCGCCAGCTCTGTGTTATCAATTTATCAAACACAAAATATTTCATGTGAGTCACAGTATTTCATGAAGCTTTGTTTTTCTTCTTTTACAACTGTTAGATTGGGAGAGCTCAGTAGTACAGTTCCCAAGGTTTCTAAGACCTTGTTTCTCAGGAAATTCAAGTCTTGACTTCTAAACTGAGGTTTCCAGGGTTTTTTTGGTCTTTTGATTGTGGTGCCTCTGGTGTAATGTTGTGTTGTGTGATTTCCAGCAACTGTAAGTAAGTGTAAAATCTTGGGTTTACTGCTTTTCTCCTTTTCTTTATTCTTTTCTTTTTTTAGGGGGGTGTGTGATGTCTGCTTATGGGTTTTTGTTTGTTTATTTTTTAAATTTTGCCAACCTTATCAAACTTATTATATGTAGTGTTCTGAGGTAAAGAAGATAGTTGCTGGTGTTGCTATATTATTGCATTATTATTATTATTATGGCTTTCTCTCTTGAGACTGGAGATTTCATAAACAGGCATATTGGTTTTTATGGAGTAAAAACAAGATAGAATCTTTGAATGAAAAGTAAATTCCAGCCCATTAGAAGAATGAGATTTTATTTCATGCAATTTACAGAGGTTGATGATAAAATTGTTAGGGAGGGAAAAAAACCCAAACCTATTACTTTCAAAGCCTGTGTTAATTAATTTGGAGTAATTAATGCAAGGCATGTTTGCTGGAGAATATGTGTTAAAAAGAATTTTGCTTTAGAATACATGTAAAACTTGATTACAGATAATCTGATTTTCAGAAAGTTTGTTAATTTTTAAGTATCAAATTATCTTAGCAGTTGGCAGGACGAAAACTGTTTATAGCTTTGTTTACAGGCAAAAGTATGTTGGTCTTCCACCTATGTGGAATACATGTGTGGAAACATGATATTTATCTCTTTTAAACAATATAGTGGTTTTAGTACTCATTACAATTTCCTAATTTTATGGTGAAACAATGTGGCTCCCTGTGCTCTAGCTGTGGTAGGGTTTAATTTAGGGTTGCATTATTTATCATTCTGTTGTTAGTTTGGTTCTCTTTCTAATCTTCAACAGTTCTTTTTGTACAAAGATTAGCTAAATTGGAGAGAAATACAGGAGTTTGGGGCACCATATGCATACCGGTTATGAAAGTTAGACTAGAGGACTAAGGCAACAGGATCAAAATATGCCTGCTGTATCTGAAATCTCATGGCAGGCAGGTCAACAAAGCAGTTTCAACAGAAAATTACTGTTGACCTTGTAAGTTGAAAAACTCAGAAGCAGATATGGAAGGTTCTGGTATTGGATGCAAAAGTGTGTTGATTGTCAGTGAAATTCTAAAACCTTTTCTATTTAGATGAGTACAAAGCAAAACCAGGAAAAAGTGGGTGTTTATTCTTAAATAATAACTTTGTCAAGCTAATATTTTTTCATATGAATAGTTGAATAACTGGGTGGTTTGAGCTCAAGTGCTTAAGAAAAGTAATGCAAAATGTAATTCTGATCTGAAAAGATACATAAAAATTCAAAAGGAAAGAAAATAACTGTATTGTTTTTGCTTTCTGCATTATCTTATTTATTGCTAGCAACAGCCTCTCCAAAAAGGTAAATGAGAATCCCCTGAGGGAAGGCTATGATAAGCAAATGTCAGCAGATCTTATGAACTCTGTTATTAGTTGCTTAAGCTCCTGAACCATTTCCCAGCCCTTTGAGGCTTTTACCAAGCCACTGCCATGCTTGCCTGAAAATTAGAAGGCATTTTAAAAGATGCAGGGCTGAAAAGAAGCAAAGTCTTTCAAGCTGAGTGCTATGTGTGTTAAAGCCATGTCCATGGTGTACATTTGGATTACAGGGTAGCAATTCCTAAAAAAATTCATAACACCCTTCTCAGTGTTATGATATCTTACTGTTTGCTGCGTTATTTTTGGGCAATGTAGGACATACCCTTTGAACACACCAGTGCAGAATAGGCAGATGAATAAAATGATGTAGGACACAGGAAAAGTAATTCAATTCTCTAAACCCAGTAAGTATGACTTCAGGTTTCTTAGATGGTGTACGAAAAAGTTGTCGTATCTGAGGGTTTATAGATTATGTGTCTACACAGATATTTTGGGGTTTTTTTCCTTGTGAGGATTTAGACATTTTCTTTCTGGCACTTCAACAGATCTGTACTGGTATTTGAAGAGAGCGATGAGCTGGCAAGTAGAGCTGGAGTGTGCTTAGTGATGAAAGGTGGGGGACAGATCACACGTTGCTCCAGCAGTGAAGTGATGACATTGAGAACTGTGCTGTCTTGCTGGAGCATTACAGTAGCAAAGATGTGTATGAACATTTGTGGAGCAGCCTTGGATAGAGATTTTTGGGGAAAGGGTATTGAAATGCTATCAAAAATGGACAGTTATCTTTCACAAGCACTGTCTTTTTGAATTCTTAATCACTGGAATAGAAAAGTAGCCAGAGGCTTCCCCCCAGTTCTAGAAGTGTTGTCTTTTTCTGTCCTTTTTAAAAGAGCTTATTTCTGCATCTTCCACAAGCAAACATTGGAAAATGCATTATTTGCCTTGGAAGGCCACCTTTCAAATGGCTGAAGATAACTTTTAGGGAAATGGTAACACTTACTGTTCAGTCTTTTTGGTAGATATCTTTCTTCTACTTTGTGAAGAATATACTTTAAAATCTTAATTTATTTTTTTTTTAGTTATATTTGTTTTTTCAGAAAGGAAAACTATGCTTTTTCACTTGTGCTGCTTGGCAGGGTGTTCCTAGAACACAATTCTACAATGCCCTTTCTTTTGCCTTTTCTAGCCTTGCATAGCTTTGACTCTTTGTGTTTATAGACCAGACTATTATGTAGAATTTTCTCAGAAGTTGTTTAATATACCATATAGAGTTAATGCTTCCTTCTTACAGAATATGTGAAATAAAACAAAGGAGGGCCTTTACCATTTACATTTTAGTACAAGCTAAAGCAATATTGGTCCATTGCAATTATTTTTTTTTTATGACCAAGTGACTGTAATTGGGGTTGGCTTTTACTATCCTTGTTAACATAATAAGGCTGTGTGAGTAAAGCTTTATTCCTTTAAAGCTGATTAAAAAAATAATAATACCTCTCTTCTGTGTCACAGAAAACATGTGTTGCTCAGAGTAAATTATCTGGATGAACATATGGACAAAATGAGAACCAAATCAACCAATTTTCTAATCATATATATGGAATAAACTAATTTTAGAGCTTCTAGACCATTTTTCATTGCTTTTTATTTTTTGGTACACTTCTACTTTCACATTTCAGCTATAGCTGTCAGGATCAAAACAAAGCAAGAAGCTTACCTTAAGATTTTTTCTTCTCTTTCAATCAGAGGGACCAAGAAATCTCTTAGGTCCTGTTCTTGTCAAGATACAAGGGCTTTTGTATTGGAAATTTGAAAAGAATCTGAAGTGGTGTATACTGTTAACATGACATCCAGGCTAAATTCACCAGTAAACCCAAAAAACCATAAGGACCATGAAACTGTCCTGTGTACCTTGTGTTTCTTCCTGTGTGGCTTGAGACCAGCAGACCAGTCCCAACACTTAATGGTAAAACTTGCAGGATTTTCCACACCAGGTCACTCTTGTGTTAATGGATCAGAAGGACTAAGAGTATGCTATGATGTTTCAAGGTCATTCATACTACTTCTTTAGCAATTAGTCTTCTGAGATAGGCAAGCTGAGCAAGTGGCAAGGACTTGGACAGTGCATGAGGATATACTTGGATTTGCTAGAATCTATAAAATCCTATAAATGGACTAAGTCACTGGCTACTACTGCATCCCAGGAAGGGCTTAATTGTGGTACATTCTTTTATACATGTTAATATGCTTGAATGTTTTTATTAATCTTACTCATACTACCTAAAATTATTGTCTGATGTCTAAGTGTCTTTTTGAGGCAAAACCCAGGAATTTCTTAGCAACATAGGGGAACAGAAATAGTCTCAAGGGTAGAAAAGAAAAGGCTGTATTTGGAAGTGGGATGGAATAGGAGTAGACAGGAAGCTGATGACCTGCACTGGGTTGGGGCAGTCTTAGCCCCAAAAGCAGGGCCTCTGCTTTTACTAGTCATGCAGAATGGTGCCTTCAGCATGATCCTACCCACCGATGATGCAGTGACAATCTACTTTGGTTCAGGGAGAAAGTAACTTTCTGCAGCAATTTCTCCTTCATCTCTCTTATTGTTAAGTTGATGTAATCCAAGGAGTGGTGGTAGAAGGTTTTGAGGGCTGCAAACCAGCCATATCAATGAAGGAGTAACTCTTCCTTCTTCACAATTAGCGAACGCACTTTTTCTACATGCAAAGTATCTTGAGGATTGGAAATACCATGGCACCTGCTAGATATTCAAATCTTACCTTTCCAAAGGTGGAAAAACAGAGCCCGAGTGTGTTTCTCCTGCTCTCTCTCTCTTTATTCCATAATAAATAGCCTTTATGAACAGGTTTATATGAGCTGTGCTGATATAGGGGGGCAGCTCGTCTTTACTTTGGCCGGGTAGGAAGACAGAAGCGCTGCAGAGCCCGTCTTTCCCAGATGCGTGGGAATTGCGAGGCCGTGTCCCTGATCCCTCACCGATGGAGAGCGCTGGAAAGAAGCAGCTCCATCTACTGACTGAAGCACGTCATTGCCCGTCAGTCAGACCTGGAACTTTTACACAAGCCCCGACCGAGTGTGTCATTACCAGACCTCCCCGGCTAATTAACTAACGAAATAACAGCAATGACAGCTTTGATTGTGGGTTATTATTATTATTATTTAATATTCCCTCCTTTTAATTTTCTCTTGATTTGATACAGATTTAAGAGCTAGTCTTGTCAGCTCCCTGCCAATCCATTTGACGGTGAGGAGTTGAAGAGCTGCTTGTTAATGTCATGTGGAGCTTCTGGGTTAGTGGCACGGCTTGAGGGATAGGAGGCTGCTGGAGTACATCACAGAATTAAGTGTAAGGATGACAGGCAGAAATCTGAAGTTTCAGGTCCTCGAAGGTATTTATGCAGCTAATTAATATGTTGGAAATAGATGGCTTTGGGGAATTGGCCTGGCACTGGGGAAGCTCTCTTTGACTTTAATGAAGAGCTTCAGCAATAAGAACAGATTTGGCTACATGCTATCCATTCCAAGCCTCTTGGGATTAGCCAATAAAGATCAAATGTGTAATCTGTGAGAATAGGTTGTCTCCTGTGGAAAGATTTATTCTTTTGTATGTGGACAAACACAGATGGATTCTTGTTGAAATTTTTTTTCCATGCTTCTTTAAAGTGTTACAATTGTAGTACTTGCTTCTATAGCCCCTTTCTACAAAATGTTTACCAGAGAACAAAGTCCTCTCAGGAAAATTTGGAATTTTGCCCCAATGCTGGTAAAAGTTTCCAGTTCCAGGAGAGTAGTAAGGATAAGGTTGATTAAGGGTAAGACTGATTAACATCTCTTCTAGAACACAGGCGTAATATGTTCTAATCTAAGAAGTGACTCAAACAATTTGGCAAAAATAGTTTAAGGTCTTTATTACAAATTACATAGAACTTCTATTGTCTGTTACAGATCATCTGACCTTGGTCTTGTGTGAAAGACACAAAACACTGTCTTCTGCTTGATGGTCAATTTATACAACTTAGAAGTATAAAGAAATAAATTATCTATGTTTGATGAACATAAATCATAAATTGTTTTGTAGACATGGAAATTTTGAGTAAGTGTCCCAAATTAATTAGATTTAACTGTGAACTGTAATTCTGGATTTATTTTTTTAATCCAAATTGTTTTATCTGCCCCTTAGAAATGTGTCATAACCATTAATTTATATTTTAAAAACATATCCAGATCTGGAGGCAAAGGATAAAAATGGTATTCAAACTATTTGAAAGCAAGTTAAGTTATAAGTGGGAATTCGAAATCATGAGAATTTTAATGTCTTGCAGTTTTAATCTTGAATGTTAGTATGATAGATTTATTAAAATATTCCATTTCTGAATACTGTACTTGAATTGTAATTCAACCTTCACTAATTTATGGGCAGATTTGTTGAAAAGGTTCCCACTGAGTTGCTTATTTATCTGATTTCCTGGGTACGATGTGTTAAGACATCAAAGGGGGAAAAATTCCAAGTACAAGTAACTCATTCCTGCGTGTTACATCACTAAAATATTTTCAAGTGCAGCAGATTCCTTTCATTTTTGTGTAGTAGATAACTGTTAAACAGAAAGTTGGAGCCCCTGGAGACTCTCAGGTTCTGGCACATAATTCTCTAACCTGAAATAAAGAGTTGCTTTGGAAGTAATGAGTCCCTCAAGCATTAGTGGGCTTCATCTCTTCAACAGATTTGAGGCTGGTAGATGTTTCCCTCCTTCACAGTATAATGTAGCATCTTAAAAGCTGAGAATCCTTTTTGTGTTCTGTCAGGTCCTAAGTGATTAACCTGGGGAGTCTCTAGAGAGTTGCATTTCACTTTTTTTGGCCTATTCTAAATTTGAAAAAAAGAAAAAATATTAAAAACGAAGTCTGAAATCAGATGAAGATCAGATGAAGTCAAGACAAGTAATGGTGGATATGACTACGGGGCTAAGGAAAAAAGTGGTAACAGTTTATCTGTGATATGCCTAAATATCTTTTTGCTGTGATTGAAATAGAAATATGCAAATATTTCATCAGAAATGTGTGTGTGTGACTTGCTGGTTCTCGCCTAAGTGGTATTGTTTCCATGCTTCAGTAGTATTTTTCTGTGTATTGAGGAACTGGGATAATGACAATTTTTCTAAGTCAGTCTTAAGGAAGTATGACATTTATCCTTATCGTAAATGTCTCAATCAGAATTCCTGAATTTTCAGTACTCCCTGAGGAAGCTTTAATTATTCCTAAAGAAGCCTCAGTGATGGTCTTCTTCCTACCCTCGGACAGGGTTGTAAAGAACTGTTTTGGTGCTTCATAAACCTCTTAAAAATTGCAGGCACTAGCACAACTGTTCTTAAAATACCTTCACTGACATTCACCTAAAAATGCAGAAGACTTCCAGCTATATCCCACTGCACAGGTTATCAGCTGAGATTTCCTTGTGTTAGGCCTCTGTATTTATTGAGGTCTAGTTGCTGAAACTTTCATTCAGTCTGAGTCATGTTTTTCATTAGAAGCTATTTTGGAGGTTGGTTTTGTTTGGTTGATTTATAAATGCAATTAGAATTAGCATATATCCCCAAAGCTGTAATATTTCTTCAGGGGACTGAATTTTCAACTAAATAGAAATTCTTTGATTGTATTCAATATTTGCACGTTTAAATTTCAGCTTGGCTTTTAATCTTGGGAATCTAAACACAGCCCAGCATTTGAATGCTTTAGGAATGTTTGTGATCTAGAGATGTACTTGGTGTCTACAGTAGGTTATTTGCAAACTCAAATACTGGAAGTTGAAATCCAAACATTTTCCTTGGTTTCTTTGCTCCTTTCGCTTTCCTCTTAAAGTGCTAAATAGATTCAGACGTTTCTCAGGCTTCAGCCTGGGCTTTGTTGAAAGCTTTGGGAGATTTAACACACTTTTCAACAGACCAGCCTCCAGCTTTTGGTATGCAAATAAGCTGCTGCTTAGTTCTTGTGTTTTACTGTTCTGATATAACAATTAAGGAAAAATTACTTAATCACCTCCTAAATAAATGCGCTTAGGAACTGGGAAAGTCAGAAGAGTTAACTTCTAAGCCAGCAGGCAATTTATGCTAAACACTGAATCATAAAACCACTGTAGGAGTTTAGGTGCTTCCTTGTTTCCTGATCAAAAGAAGAACAGTTACAAGTTAAATGCAATTAGAGGAGTCTTTGTCCTTGGTTATTTCAGGTTTACTTTGACAATCAAATTATAAGTAATATGACTGATGACATTAAATATTGAATTACTTCAGTAATAACTCCCCAAAAATAATGTGTCTAAGAATTTTCTCAAAAAGTGACATAACATTGAAGTAGTCAATCAAGGATTGACCAGGATTTACTAGAATTTTTTTAAGTACCTGGCACTTATAGACTTTATAGAGACTCGCATGGGAAATATTGTAGACTTAGGAAGAGTTGACTACTTTTGTTTAGATCAAGCTAGACCACTCAGTCTGCCATTTTCTGATTGATGGACTGTAGAATATAAATTCCCAAAAGCTAAAAGTGATTATCAGGTTATGCAAATTATGATTTGCAATCCATAAGAAATTACTTCACTCATATAACAACATTAATCATTAGTAGATACTATGGCGCTACAGCAGTGAAGGTTGTTTACTGTGAATATGCTATTAACAGTTCAGTGAGTAAAAACTTGTAGAGGTGCATAAGCCAAATATAAAATTTAACACAGAATTAAAATATACATGTTTTTACCTTCATTCCTTTCCTGACAGCTGGTCAAGTTTTATGGCTCAGTCTGGCACGAGATTTATCTGAAAAAAACCCACAGAATTTAGTCTTTTCCCAGTAACAGTGCAGGATCTCGTTTCTCCAGCTTAAGTTTTGTGGTCGTTGGCTCTGTGAACTGAGCTCCACTTTTCACAGAATCAGTGAAAGAATCCTAATCCATTATGTCAAAAACTGCGGACAATGACAGCTCTTGGAACAGAGTCAGGTTCCATTTACATCTAAATATTTCAGGCCAACGCATGACAGTAATAACAAAAATAAAGAAGGTAAATGGTATATTGAGAGATTATAACTTAGTGGGACAAACTGATAAAATGTTGCTTCAGTGTATTTTATAGGTAAAATAATTCAGGTGACCTTTACAGCGTAGGTGAATATATATATAACACTGTTAACTTTATTTCAAATACACAAGGGACTTCCACGAGTCTGCCCATGTTCCACTTTTAAAGTGCTTTTTTGTGGTACTTGCTTGATATTTTGAGTCCTCGGGTCCATGATCTCATTTTCTATTTAATGTACCCATGTGTAAAGCAGGGACAATATCTACTATGAGCAAAAACTGGAAATCAGTGCAGCCTATCATTACTCAACATTACAGCATGTCCTAATTTATTGGTCTGGGTTTTACTTGAACTCAGATACCTTATTATACCGTTATCCAGTTAGATTTTTACACTGTTTTGCTTTGCAGGAGTAGTTTCTTTTAATCATTAATCTCATTTCTAAAAATTGCTGTGAAATTCTAGATTTGAATAACTGACACAGAACAGACATTGCCATTTCTTTCCTCATCAATCAAAGCACATAAAAATTTGGGATGAACACTGCAGAGCTCTGCACGTTTATGAGTTCCACCGAGTGTCTCTTGCATTAAGGCAATTTTGGGGAAAGAACATGCAATATGGTTTAAAAGAAAAAGCTGATCTCATTAGTGCCTCTCACATTACTTTCATCAACTCCAGGAAGAGTAAGAGGGGTTTTTGAAGCTGGAATGAACTTGTCTAGAGACTCATCTGTATTCTGAAAATTGAATAACTGTTGCTTTTTCCTGATTATTTCTGCATTGCCTACCTATGATTGAAATTGCAAATGCTAAAATGTGTTGTGCAAGGAGTTACTCTTGGAGGTGTTGTGGTCCTGAACAAAAAATTGGATTATTTAAAAACATATTCACATGAGGGGTGTGCTTAATTTTACAGACTGCAGGGTCAGACGAGCTAGAGAATTGCTCTTTATTTTGTCTTACTCTCTCTCGGCATCCTTCCATAATGTTTTCTGTCTCCCTAATACATTTTATATTCAGAATCGGAATGAGCCAAGTAATGCTCTCTCTGCCATCTCCCTCTGAGCACAGATACCTGAAACACCGTGCTGTGAATAACATTTCACTGAACAGATTTCTCTGATGGATGAATCAGTGCAAAGGGAATCCTAGTTCTCCCTTTCATGATAAACAGAATCAGACCAAAATAAAAACACCATGGTGACAATCTGTCAATTGAGTATTTTTGTCTTTTGTTTTTAAATGTTCGTGCATATCGTTAATATTCATTGTTAAAGTGAGCTATGATTGTCAAAGTATATTTGATCATCAGGAAAACATAAATTATGTTGTTCTTATAACATCATAAAACTACAAACTCTGACATTTAGAATAAATGCAATTAAAAGTAACAATAGAAGTGCAAAAAAAGGGAATTATTACTGTTATAACGCCTCATTTATTTGAAATTATACCTCCAGTCTTTTGTGGAAATACTGTCTTCTTAGACAAATATGTAATAAAACTGTCCTTAACTATTTCTAAACTATGTAAACTAGATTCTTAATATTATCTCATCCTAGTGTTGAAAGAACTGAAATACAAAAAATCCAAAGTCCATGCTTAAGCTGATATATTGGAAGAGACTAATATTGTTTTGGGTAGGGCCTTAAAATGCCTCTCTATAGCCTCAGTAATTATCCAGGCAGTATGGGCTGTCACTGGGCAAAATTAATAATTCAGGTAATATTGAACACCTTCAGCTGGAAAGACTGAAGATTAGATCGAAACTTAATTCTGGTGCCTTGAAATTAAGATACTGCCTCCAACAAATCTTCTGTTCTCATGCTAAGCACAAGAGAGCTCCAAGAGGGTGAAATAAAATCCCACCAAAATAGCCCATAGCCTGGCTTACCCCAGTACTCCTTTGAGCTGTGGAACTACAATTTAATTTTGCCCAAACAGAGGTCATGGACTTAAGCTTGTGGTATCTTACGAGGAGACTCTGATATCAGGTGAATTTGGGAACTGAAACACATTTTCTAAATTATGTTCTATGAAACCTGTTTTTTTCTTGGAGGGTTGCTGCGTGTGAAATGGTTACTTAATCTAGAGTGACTAATTGACCTCTGCCGCTGAGGGTCCAAAGCTCAGTGAGGCCTGAGGCAAGCTGGCATCATCATTGCTCTAAACATCGTTACTTCCAGGATGTCCCAGCTTTGCCTGGAAATACAGTGTTGGAGGATTTCTGAGAAAGTGAAAGGTACACAGAGCAAAATGAGCATATATTGCATAAAGGTTTGTATGGAGCATGTCCTTGTTCACAAATGAGAATATTTTCTTCCATTTTAAAACCAATTTGTATTATAGGTGAAAAACTTGGTGGAGGCAGTTTTTAACCATGTTCGTGGTCTTTTGTAAAATTGATGTGTAATAAAGGTTCATAGGAGTTAAAAAAACAATTAACTAAACAAAATAAAAATAAAAAACCTAAAATACCGTGCAGTGTTAGTCTCAAGTGGTGCTGCTTGTAGTTCCTCCTCCCCAAACTGGTCTGCTTCAATTGTTTTAAGTTCCTGTATATGCACCATCCAGTTAGAGGCTGTTACCATATGCACTTGACAACATTAAACAAAAACATATTCTGATGAAACTGAGATATTGTGCAAAGCATGGGGCATACGTGTTCTGAGTGGCTTGAAAGGGAGACAAGTGCCAGCCTTTTTGATTAGGAGCTTTCCTGCATTCATTCCTTCTGGAACTGTACTATTTTAGGAATCTCTTGCGATACTGAGGTTGTTTATTATTCTGTGTTGTTTCTCATAACTAGACATCTTTAAGCATCTAATGGGTGGGTGGTATAGACTGAAGATTTTAAGACTCTATGTAATTTTGGCACCAGAGTTCTCCTGTGGATTTAGCACCGTTTTTGTACAGTGACAGAGCCCATAAATAATGTACGAAGCTGTACGTTACAACAGAAGGATGCCTTCAGTTAGTATGCATTGGTCTTCTATTTAGCATGTGAGACAGAACCATCTAAATATCTGCAACTGTGAAATTAGATTGTCTCATAGATGCATATGCATTTCTACTTAGGTGTAACCTAATCACCTAATACACACCTACCAAAGGATATAATTGGAGATTTTTTTTAAAAGGCTGATGATAGAAGGTAGACTTTTTTTTTTAAAGAATAGGGAAGACCCCTCTTAATCTAATGACAATATTTCCCATTGGACTAGAGATGTTTGGGTCTAGTTCAGCTATCTCTGGTTAATCAGACACTGCTGACTGCTGAAGAACTTGTCAGACCATTTAAAAAATCTGCCTTGATAACTTTCTAAGTGCCATGGTCATCATAACTCTGCCAGCTTTGATTGATGCCTTGCAGTACTTTCCATACCCTGCAGCCTCCTGTGTTCAGCTGAGTGCAGTGCTGGGCAATGGGACAGTTAACTTGCTGTTTTGTTTTTAGATGTCTATCTGTACGTTTAGTTGTGTTTCAGTCTATCACAAAGACAAGCAGAGACCTATTATTTTTGCAAACCAGAAAGGAGTTGCCTTTGGCTGAAGTGATGGACAGCTCTGAGCCCAAGTGTTCTCCAATTGCATTAGCTAGGCACAAAGGAGACTTAAAATGCTGAGGAAATCCTTCTTAGCATCACTATGTATAAGAATTTATCCTGTAGTTTAGTAGTATAAATCATTTTATAAGTTTCTTGCACATAACTTTTGGAACAAAAATATCTAATCCTTTCCAAAACTCTGTTGACTTACTGTTTCCATAACATTCAATGTTGTTTTCCACATTCAGTATAAATTAAACATTCAGTGTGCACTTCAACTTCTCTTTGCAGTAAGAGTAATCATTTTAAGATTTCTGCTAATTTATGTAATGTAGCATTTGCCTGCCATTACAATGCAAAATACAGCTTCCTCCACATTTGGCAGAGCATATGCTTTGTGGGAGGGACAATGACAAAGACCTAAAGAAATCTAAACATCTAAACAAGAATTAAAACAAAGAAAAAAAAATTCATTAGTGGAAAACCACTTGGGGCAGCAGTTGGTCTAATACTCTACTGCTGTAGACAGTTGTAGTCCCAGAGGAAGGCTTCTCTGGCAGCATTTCAGGGGAAGGCTTATATTTTCATTATAAGGGAGTTTTCTTGAAAAATATTCTTAATTAGGTCAGGAGTGACTGAGATTTCTTTAACACAGAATACAAATGTCTTTTTTTTTTTTTTTTTACATTTTTACTATTTTCAGTCTGTTTTATTGCAATTAGTTACATAAAAATTCGAAGAAAACTGATAACTTACAAGGAGTGATGATTTGGAGATTTGTTTTTTACTTCGCCATCTATACTGAGTCATAGTCATTTTCTGCCCTTTAATTTTCATCTTTTCTGAAAGAAATTATTTTAGCTTTGGGAACAGTTAGTAGCATATATTTTTGTAGCTCAAAGATACGCAATTCTGCAATAGCTGAAACATCAGAATCTTTTAAAAAGATGGAATTTCTACTGGGCTTATTTTGATTCACAGGACTTATATCTGAAGATGACTTAATTTCAAATTTGCAAATTTAGATGCTTATCCTTTTGCAAGATAAATTTTTAAGTCTTCTTCCAAAAAGTAAGGAATAACCAAAAACCAGGAAATGCTCATCAGAGCAGTAGGGTGTGTGCCCTCTAAAGGGGAATTGTAATGTTGTATGTCTAGTGTGTAGCTGCTTTCATGGATCATTCCTTAGCTTTTATTTCTCTGCAAGCTCAGGCTCCTAAATACAATTCCTTAAAATGTTCCAAACTACTTTTTGTTTGTTGTGGATTCACTGCCTTTGTGGAGAAGAATTAAACTGAGGTCTGGGTGGTTTATCTTGCTTCCACTGCCAGATAAGCCTCCTGGTCAAGGAAAAGACTTATGAAAAAGCCTTAAAGTCAGTATTTAAGTTACAAGAATGGAATGAGATGCCTCATATTCACATGAAGCTGATTTGGCTGTAATCTTAGAATCACTTCTGGTTACTCCACATCCCAGAGTGCCACATATTCCAATTAGAAATCTGGCATTCCTGAAGGCACTCTCTCTCCGTATTTACAGATTATTGTATGTTTTAAATTCATTCTCTGAGGGGTGTAACAGCTTTGAGGCCTCAATGACCTAAAAGTTATCACAAAGTAACTGACACAAAGGCTTGCTCTTTTCTGAGAGACTTATATCTCCACACCTCTGATCCCTGGAGCTGGATCTTGTATTCCTTTTGTATCTTTTTGGAGCAGGCTGGGTTTTGGTTACAGCAGTGCCTTTCTTATTTTGTATATAACTGACCCAAAAGACTATCAGAAACACACAGATACTGCAAATGAGTCCTGGAACTAAATATTCAGAGATGCTCTACTTGTTTGTTTTACTCGCCTTGTCATTGCTTCTTCTTTTGTTCAGGCTACGCTTCATTTTATTTGGCTTTGGCAAACATTTTGTAGATCAGTTATAAATATTTTTCATAAGTTCTTGACCTCTGTCTTTACCAGCTTCACATAAGACTTTGAGAACCACATAGTAATAAGTTGTTGCTTAGGGAATGTACTTGTTCAACTCATAAGGGTTTCTAGTTTTTTTTTCTACAGTGTTTTCTGGGGCTTTGGATTTTCTAAATGTTTAATGTGCAACTGCAGTAGTATTGCCCTTTCTTAATTAGCATGTTATTTCTGGTAAAATTATGTTGTGACTTTTATTTCTGTCTTTAGGGAGAAAAAATGAAATGACAAAACAAACTATTTCTAAATGCTAAATTTACTGATTTGTTGGTAATTAAATGAGCGCTTAGGCATTAATGACCAGCTACTGTCGTGTCCTGCACTTGCTGTAGTAAATGCTCATGCCTTTACAAAAGGAATGTAAAATACTGTTGTATATTTTCACAAAAGAGTTAAGACTTCGTGGGTGTAAGAGTGGATAATTTAACATCTGTGTCAGATTGCACAAAGAAAACACTGAAAAATGAGATTAGAAAAAAAAAAACCAACACATCTAGGTTCTTAATTCTTTCAGGAGATCCTAATGATGTATTTGCAACATTAGGTACTCAAGTCTTATCCTGATACCTTTCATGACCATGCTATTGTGGACAGTCTGTCAAAGACTGTCCTCTCGAAGTATCATCTGTAATTGAGCTTCAAAAAGCTGTAACTCTTTTTAAATATAATTTTAAAGGTATTTTTCAACCCTAGTTCACTTATGGCCACAAATTCCAGGTACACAGGTGAGAGTTATTTGCTCTTACTTTACAGTTACTTCTTTTTGATTGTCTATTCCTCTGGAAATCATGAAGTGCTGATTTTTCTCTGATTCCAGAGAAATCTACATGTATTTGTCTTCAGTATGTTTCAGTAGTTGTAATTCAACAGCCTATTTTCTAAGTGTTTCCTATGAGCCCTCACTTGTTGCATAAATTAAGTAAATTGTAAGGACCTGTACGTGATCATAAATCCTTGCAATCAGTACAGTAAAGGAATATTCTAAGAAATTGCCACTCCACACTGTAATTTTAGGTCTAATTTTCTCACAGAAAAGCATTTATGACTGACCTATTTTGTCTCCAGCTGTTCCTCACGATACAACATACCTAGGTCGCATGAACAAAGATTTTTATAAGTGTCTCACAATCATTTTTCAAAAATGTAATCTCTCATCAAATATCATTCAGATTTTTCCTGTGCATGAGATATTTCTGCTTTTTAAAGATAATCTTCCCTGCTACAGTGGAAGGATACATAAGATGCGGGAATGTCATTGTACTTTCAATTAGGGTAAAACAGGCCCAATCAAAAAAATCACAGGGTACTTTCATCAATCTTTTCACTTCCCACTATGTGTTAAGATCCTCAAATGTTGGTATTGAATTTGCACAGTATGTGTGGCTTTGGAATTTTAGGGAAGTGGAAGTGAGTGTCTAGAGAGCTAAGTCAGAGAGCATTTTGACTCCCAAAAGTCTCTCCCATAGGATAGCATTTTGCAGGATGTCAGTTAATTTTTGCTTCAGAGGCATTAGGGATTTGTTATGGATAAACTCCATATATGGTGACTCTTCCTTAGATGAAATGTCCAAGTAATAAAAAACCCTCAAAACTTCAAGAATATAGCTTATTTCATTAAAGGATTATTTTTTCTCTCCATTTCAATGAGCTCAGGCTATGGCCTCTTTAAAAAATATGCTGTTTCCATAGCTGCAAGTTTAAATCACCTTCGATGCCATTACCTTTGTGCACACATTGACAAAAATATCTTGTGTTTTTAGACAGTTTCAATTTTCAAATAATTTCTGAGGACAAACTAAAATATATTTTCTTTTTCAAATGCTTTATAGTTTTCAAAAGCTCTTGCCTGTCTGTCGAGAACTCATATTCTTAAATAGACTGTATGGGGTTTTTTCCTTATCAAACAGGAGAAGGCAATAATGCAACACTGAGCTAGTTGGGATTTAGTTAGGGACAAACCAACAGAGGTACTTCTGTCCATGTCATTATACACCTTAACGCTGTTGAAAGTTTTATGGCCTGTGTAGTGCATTCTCTGCTATAAAGTTTCATGGGATTGTTGCAGTGGTTAAATCTCGGTCATAAATAGCGCATTTGTCAATAGTTGTATTATGACTAATTTTTCATAAATGGGGTCCACTGTGGAACTGAGTGAGTAGTAACACACTGTATTTCAATAAGTTAAAGAACATAAAGACTTAAAAAATACTAAAAAATTCGCTTTATAGCTTCTAGTTTGACTGTACCTAAGAAGCAGAGGAGAATTATGAGTTCTTAACAGTGGCTCTAATAAGTGGACACAAAAATAGGAAGATTTGTGTTTATGTACCTCTATGTATTGTTAAAAGACAACTAATTAAATTCTTCAGTGTGAAAATTATTTTTTTTCACACATCTTAGTAATAAAACATATTTATTTATGCCCTAGAATAATATCATGATTTGTTGGGTCTTTAAGTTAAAGTCATTTCAGGATTTTCAAGGTCTTAATTTAAATAATTTGGGCATGTGTTATTTTATGAAGTTTATTTTAGTACACATTTACTGATAAGTTTGGATCAGATTTCAAACAATTATAGACTTCAAAGAGCAGTCTCTACAATAACAGCTTTAGGCCCATCTGCATTAAGTTTGTTCTGACTAAAATAACAAAATGAATAAATTGAACCTCTGTAATTTTTAGTCTTACTGCAATCCTGCTTAAAACATCCAGGTGAATCTGTTTTTTGGTAGAAGGAAATCTGGTCTATACTGGAAATCTTAAAAATACTGCAATGCACTAACATAAGACAGAAATTTAACTATTTCCAAAATAGCAGCACTTTCCTGCATATAAGAATATAAGTTGGTCAGGACTAGTTTAGAAAATTATGATCCTACTTTGGTATATTTAAAAGATCCATTCAGCCCTCTTTTATGTGCTTTGCAATGTTTTATTATTAAATGGTTGCTTTTATAAATTACCTGTTGCCTGACTGCAATAGGTCAGTAAAGCCAAACTGACTTCTGTTCCTTTGTACTCCATGTACCTTGCTTGTTTGTCCTATAATGATTTTAAATGGTATGTTTGACTTAAATTAAACATTCTCAAGCTTATTACACTTGTCTCTGTGTTACAAATTAAATGGATGAGGAAGAAATATACTCCTAGTCAAATTGACAGGAACTGCAGGGAACTGTAGACTTAAAGTTTCTCTCAAAATATTAGGGAATGTTTTTTGTCCTCTGATGTTTGTCTGAGTGATGTAATAGAATTTTTGAGCTGTTTGGGACTGAAAGCATTTATTGCCTTTTCACCTGAAATTAAATTGGACTGAACTTAATGATCAAGTAATTCTCACTAGTTATATGTCCTCCTCCCAGCACAGCTCATCAAGTTTATGACTTTGCATTATTCACAGTCTGCGGCATTAATTATTTTTTGTCAAAGACATGAAGACTGATTTCCTCAAGTATTCCTGAAGTTCCTGAGTGCATAGCCAATTTAAAAGCTTAATCAGTCATGTTGTGATTTTTCTTGCGGGGATGTGAACTTTTCCAAGGGTGCACTGCTGTCTCTAGAGACCTCTGTGTTCCTGTGCTTTTTCCAGCAGTCATCAAGGCTTCACCTCCTGTGCTTTTTCTGTTTTGGATTTATGAAAGTCATCACAAAATTCCTTTGTATACTATTAGTTTTTTTGAGATAACTAGGCCTGTATAGCATGTTCTGCCATTCCTACTTGCAGAACGTAGAACCATCCTCTCTGGAATTCTTCCTCCAAGTCTTTCTACTTAATCTCACATGTGTTCTTTATCACATGCATCTTCATCAGAGCCTTTTTTTGTTCCTTTCTTATGTTTTTGACCTTTATTTACATGATTTCAAACTTTTCCAGCGCTCTGAAAATGTCTTGAAAGGCAGCACTGATCCCAGTTGCATTTGGGAACATTGAGAACACAACATGTGTGAGTGCCTGCTAGCTCAGATCCTAAAGGCAACGGGGGGGCAAATACCTCACTTCCAGACTTTAGCTGTGCTCAAGTCCGGGTGCAGAGCCCATGGTCTTTGTGAGGATCTGTTTAGCCTTGGCAAGACTGGTCCAATATCTGGGCCTGTTGTGGGAGTCAATGGAGTGCCCATACAGGAAGCTTTAGAAAGCCCAGCCAGGCAAGGTACCAAGGAAGGCAGTTGGGATGGTGGAAATCTAAGCTTCTCGGAAGTCCTGTTGTGGACAAATAAGACTTTCATTGATTCCGGACTGTTGTAGACATGTGCCTCTATTACTGATTTCATGATGATTACGAGAAATTACCAGTTTATTAGATTCATGATTAAGAATTGGAGGAAAAAAAAATAAAGGTATAATTTGGCTTAAATTTTGTAGTGGTGTTTTATAGTGCCACAATGGTATTTCTATTCCTAAGACTGTCTACACAAAAGAAAGATTAGTTTTGAACATAATTTCCACAGTAGCATAACAGGGTCAATTAACTATGTGTGTATATATGTATAGATATAATTTTCTTAAAGTAAAACAGGAAACATTAGAGGCACTGACAAGTTAATATTTGCATTTCTATTATGTACTAGTACCTCTAGCTGATAGTGACAGCCCCATTAAAAACACAAAAATTCCCTGTACAATATTGTCTTCCTGTCACTAAAATATTGGGGTACATATCTTTCATGGATGCTTACATGATACATATAGATATTCTGACTGAAAGAAATATATTCATGTTAGGAGGGTGAAAGACAATTTAACTTCCTCTGCTACGCTGTGCAAGCAATATAATTTGAAAAAATAGTGAGCTTCGCAATGTTTGTCCCCAGAGAATCAAATCCAAAACCAAGAGTGCTATCTGCAATGTCATTTTTTTGTATTATGATTGATATCTATGCATCTATTCATAAATCAAATTTCTTTTCTACATTGTTGTGTTAGCACGAGTGACTAATATGTTACTCCATCAGTTGACTAAGAATTAATGGTTGTAAATACTTACCATATTTATCTAAGTTCTGCAAACTTCATGTATTCACTTTTTCTGTACCTTGATATGGCTAGGATTGTGATATATATTTCAGAAGAGATGATTTAATCAGCTAAAAACCACTAGTATTGCTTGCTTTTATGGTTGTCTTGAGAATTTTGGTTCTTTTCCCTGCATGACTGTGGAAATGCTACACATAATCTAAAGGCCTCTGTTAACTTGCAGTCAATATTACAAGTAACTTTTAGTAATATTGAATAATGTAGGTTTAAAAAAGCACTATATTTTACAGCAGAAACTTTTTGTTGTGTACATAGAAAAGAAAAGGTATTGGTATAAAACATAATTTTGGACACTCATGATTTGCACTTGATTTTCATATTTGGCAGTGCAAATGATGACTTAAGGGGATTAATCAAATATGGTATTACATGATGCTCTGTTTTGGGCAGGAGAAGGCAGGACACTTGTTAGTTCAAGAAATCCGTGCTCCTTTGCTACTCCTGTGATTTAAGTTTAAAAGGGGAAAAAAAAAGATATGTTTCATAAATGTATTGGATTCTAGGCTTCTTTAAGGGTGGGGTTAGAGTAGCACACATATCTTGGTGTCCAGAATTTCTCTTCATAATTCCTCTGATTCATCTAGAAACATTCCAAATGAATGTCTGTCAGTTTACAGAACTGAAGTCTGGAACCTGTCAGACTTCATTATCTGCTCAGGCAAAAATGTGACCTGGGAAAGTGATACTAAAAAAAAAAGGTGATTTGCTGGCATTTTGCCAGTCATCACTGTGCTTGCAGTTACTAATGGATTGTGTCATTGTGCTTGTGGTTACCAATGGATTGTGTCATCCTCTCCCAGAACACCAGGTGAACCTTTTCTGGGAGATCTCTAAAGCACAAGAATCCCAGCTGCCATTTCCAAACACTTCCCCCTGCCAAAAAAGCATGTCCCTCCCTCTCCCTGTTCTGATCATTAAGGTAAACTCGCAAAACACTTTCCAAATTTGAGTTTCTAAGCTAAACTGCAGCACAATATGGGACACCAAATCCCAGGAGCTTGGTGGAGACGTTGGTTCATGGCACGCTCTCTTCCTCTCCCACCCTCACTTCCGTTTATTCTGCAGGCTATTAAACAACTCTTTCACCTACTTATCACCCTCCTCCTCTCTTTCTGACACCTTCCTCCTTCCTCCCCTTTAACATTCTCTTTAATTCATAGGTACCAATTACCTTTCTCCTCAGAGATGGTGTAATGAATGTGCAGTTCAGCAAACTCTGAGAAATTGTTGAGAAGGTTCATTTAGCTTTGTGAAATAGCTCTTTTTCAGACCTGTAGAAGGGCTGGTGTGTTTGAAAGCTTGTAGGTTTTTTTTCAGCTATACCAGCTGGTTGGGGAAAAGATATTTCCTCCTCCCACAAACCCTGTTTTGCACTACCAGCTTGCAATTTCAGCCTTGTATGCTGATAACAAAATAAGATGATATGTCCACAGAACTCACGAGGCACATTGTTAGCATTAGTACCTTTGCCTGTTTGATCTTCCATCTGTTTACCAAGCAAGAAATATTAACTTTTAATGTGAGGTTTTTTCCCCATATGTATGAATATACATATTGGAAAGTTCTTCATATATGTACTTTTTATCCATTAGCTGTCAGATAGTTCAGATTCCTTTTTAAATTACAGACGTAAAACTTCCTTTGATATGAAAAAGATGTGGGTTTGTAAATATCTAGAAGATTTCCCCAAGGTGTTTTAATATTTGAACTGGAAATCTGAGATTTAAGAAACTTTCTTGGACAATTATTGTGTTGGTTGCTTTTTTTTTTCTGATATCCCCAACTACGGAATCTCTCTGCAGGGATTCAGTGGGTAATGACTATCTATTCTTCATCTGAGCTGCCAGTGACCCACATGAATACCTAGCAGTATGTCACATAACTGTGGATTGAAGGAAAACTTTCCAAAAAACCTTTTGTTGCTCAAAAACTGCTTTGAAACCATGTTCTAATACTTGTAGAGCTTTAACCACTGCATGCAGTAATAATATGTAGGTATTGGCTATTCTTAGGTTATGTTTTTACCTGTAGATCTCTGTGCTTTACAAAGATGTCCTGCTACCCTGTCTGACAGGGAACTGAGCTACAGAGAGATGTGGTGAGCTCAGTGGCAGAATGAATTTTGAAATCAAGTCTCTTCTTAGTCCTGCACTCTCAGCTCAGCCACGCTCTCTCATCAATATTGTGTTGTGTCAGATGAACACTTCCCCCTTAGAATTCATTGTGCTTCCAAATATTTAATTTGCATTGGGATGAAGGTATAAGTAGCTAATTTAGATTCCCAGGGACAATGGGTCTTGTAAGGGAAGTGTCAACAGCCCATAAACCATGGAAGTGCTGCAGTTGGCAGCCTGAAGTTCAAATAAACCTGCCATCTATGAAGAAAGAAAATGCCATGGTCTCACATGTTACAGTAAATATTTTCTTTAAAAGGAATGGCTGTTGAATCCAGCAGGAGAACACGGGCAAAATAAATTCATAACATGTAGCAGGAGGTTGTTGTAAAGAGTTTGCTTTGGGTTACAATTCTGTTCTGCAAATATCAGTGTGCTTGAAGTATAGTCCCAGTTTGCAAATGTGTCAGCGAGTTCACTGATGGCATCACCTTGTAGTTGTGATTTATTCTAGTTTTCTTCTGTCTTGATTTCATGGTCAGTGCCAGAAATCCCAAAGAATTTTTCATCCTTTGCTTGTCTGTTTGGCTTCGAATTTCTGTTGTCCTCTTTTTAGTTTCTGGGGTGGTTTGTTTGTTTGTTTGTTTGTTGGATTTTATTTTTTTTTGTCTCTGAAGATGATGTGATTCTTGCTTTTGTGTTGGTGGGATGTGTTACTGCATATTTTCTTTCCATATTTGTAATCTAATTAAGTCCTATTCTTATCAGAGTTGACTGAAGCTTTAATTACTCACTATATCACCATAAAAATGCTTTTTGAAAAGGAGGATGGATTGATTCAATAAGTAATAAGCATACATAAACTTGGTGAATTTTTTTTTTTAAGAATTAGTTGTCTAGACATAAACCATTCATTTTCTTAGACAGTGTAAGTTGCTTTTTCTGTTCTTCCTGGAAAAATATCCAGCCCAAGAATCAGTAAATAATGGTGTTCCTCTGTATGCAGAATTCCATTTTTAGTTATATTTCCCCTTAATTTTTATCCTGGCCAATCTTGCAAATCTCCTTACAACTTTGAGGATTCATCCACTGAAAAAAACCACAGAAACTTTATCACATATTCCATGTCTTAGAGAAATAAAAATACAGGGTGAGCAGGTGAAAGCAATAGCCAATCTACAGGTGTTGAGCAATTCAGGGACTTAAAGAAAACACTGAATAGCTGACTCTAAATAGCAAAGATGCCAAAAAGCTGAATTCAGTTTGGTTATTGTTCATTAGGATTTTAGCCAGATATGGTCAAGTTAGAGGCACTGAGGTCAAGGCTGATGCAGGAGAACCAGCAAGCATGTAAAATCAGTGAGAGGTGACTGAATAAATAACCAAGGTGTTGAATTTTGGGTTAATATTAAGGTTTTAAAACCTTTAAAACTGGTTCTGTTTATTCTACTCTTGGGAGTTTTCAGGGGTTCCCAAGATATCTCTCAAGTAGTTGTGTGGGACAAAGGGAGAGATTTTTTAAGAACATATTTACTTTCCTATGTTGGAAGGAATCCTGAGTTTAAATATTCCAAGAACCCTGGGTCTTTCCTTAGCAAACCTCCTCCCCAAAATACACTGTGTGTGGAAGATGAGTTTCTGTCAACATTTGATCTCGGAAAATCCATTCAAGAGGAGCCTTAGTTTAAATCCCATTCTGCCTGTGTTATCTGGGGTGCTGGTGAGACTTTCCTAGATCTTTTGCAGCCTCTGTGCTGGTTTTCCAGCTTCATTCAGTTTTTGCCCCAGTGAAGCCAAAGAGGAACATTAACAGAGCTGGTCTCTCTCCCTCTGTTTCTCTCAGCATTGCAGTGTTTCTCTAGTAATATGTATGATGCTATTCTCATCATGCCAGGAACCAAATATTTCTATAAAATGTAGGGGAAATGAAAACTCTTTTTATTGTCAGTGTAAAAATATGCTGAAGATATGCATGACTGAACAGGCAAATGTAACGAGCTACTGGGAACTTTAATATTGGAGATACATTGTATTGACTGACAGTAGTATAAATGGCAAACAGACCTCTGCAAACATTTACTGTCATTACTCGTCACTGCTTAGATTCTGAGGAGAAAAGAAGTCGAGAACAGTGCTACAGAGCAGTAAGAAATCATTTTAAGTGTCTCCCAAGCTCTTTCCTTTGTCTAATAGGACAGCAGATATCTCCAGATCCCTTTCTAAACACTCTTCAAAGACAGCATGAACCAATCTGTATTAGAAAAGCCTCATTCTTGCTATAGATAGAGGGGAATTTTAATAGCAACAGGACTATTACTCCATCTAAATCAATAGAGTGAGTTTCTATCTCGTTAAAGAAGAAGTGACTGTGCCTGCTGGGGCAGTAGGAAGGGAGAGAGATGCATATTAGATTAATAGCTAAATCTATAGTAACACGTAAGGATCTAAAAGTGAGATAGGCATATTTTAAAGTTCAATCCCCAAATTCCCTGCTTACCCTCCCAGTCACCAAAAGTTTTATTGCAGATTGTGTTGCAGTGTTGTTTTGCCAGTCATCCAATGCACTCTTCCTTAGCCCCAACAGCAGCATCCTCTGTCTTGGCACTTGTGAACAACTGAATATTTAGCTCATGAGGAAAACATCTTTTGGGGACTTGCTTCAACAGGTATCTCCTAATTTGGTAGAGGTATTCAGAATGCACTTACTAGAAACTTCAAGTGTGAGGTGATCACCTGAACCCCTGAATATCTTTTGATCCCAGTACAGTTAATGTCTGAGGAGAAGGAAAAGGCACCTTTTTAGTCTCTGGAAAATGCATTTTAATTGATACATCATCCTCAATTTCCTTTCTCTCATTTGAGCTTCAGGTTAACTTTAGAAGTCTAAAATTTCCACGAGAGACTGAGGGTGTTTCCAGAAGACTTAGATTTTTCATGATTAGCAGCTTCCTGAGAAGTGAGAGATGGGAATCTGAAGATCCAAACCAAGCAAGGAACTGAAGCCCATGTATCTGACATTCTACAGGGATGTTTCAGTCTTGTGAAAGAGAGTAGGTATCATTTTTGCAAGTCATCTTGCAAAAGAGATAGATTCCCCTGTTGTTATTGTTACTATATTTATTTATATAAGATGTTAAAGTTGAGCTTAAGTTTCCAGCTCCTGGGTTTAGGGAGGTGACAAGTTACCTGAGGTACTGGTATACTTTAAGGGCTAAGGTCCCTAAAATCAAGTGTTGTCAACTCAAGTATTGCATTGCACACTGTTGCTTTGTAGACAATTCCCAAGATTTCAAATAACTATTTGAAATCACAGAAGCAGAAGGAAAACAATTTAAATTCCACCTATCAGATCTTCAGCCCAGTGCAGGAATATTCTGCAGTAGCTAGTGCGGTCCTCTGAAGTGCCACTTAAAAGTGGCTCCTTATTGGAGAAGCTAAAAGTGAGAAAGACTGCTGATCTTGTGAAATGATTTCTTTTTTGTTAGAAAAGCTCACTTTGGGGGGAAAAGGGGGATGAGGGGGAGGGTGGAGAGTTTCCTCCAACCATTACAGCTCTGTCAGATGCAATATTATCCCAGTAATGATTGTTATGCCTAATAGTCATGGACAGCAACTTTATTCATCCTAGAAAGTACACAAAGGAAAGAAGCGCTGCAGTCTCCAAGATACGAGGCTTCCTCTGTTAAATTTGCCATGGATGGTTGGATTCATCAGTTTGCATGCATCTTTGACTGATACATCATGCTGGATGCTTTAGGCAAACACACTCTAATTAGTAGAACAAATAGAAAACCCCCGAGGATGCCCATGCTTAATGACATTGCCCACATTCTAAACCATCTCTAGGACAAATTACTCATTTCACGGCTGTAGGCAATGCAAGTTAATTTATCTGTATCAGTCGCTAAGTTGAAGCATTCACTTTTAACAAGACACTCCATTACACCTTTCAAGGAACCTTTACTGCACTTCAGCTTTTGAACAAAAAAGAAACTGTCAGTAACAGGCCAGACCAATTCGTGAATTAAAAAGTAATATATATTTAGAATCTATTTAAAGTTTAGAGTCAATAGATGCTGATGAATTAGTTACACATAAACACCCAAAAATCTGAAAAGGACTCGAAATGATCTCCTTTGATGAGTGTTGAGTTAGAACACAAAACTCTGGCTCGAAACAAAGGTGGATTGTGCAGAAGCCTGTGTGGTTCCTCTTGTGAATGCTTTAGTCAGGTAATTGTTTTTCAATCAATCTCAGCAAGAGAAATGAGAAGTCAAGTGTGGAGAATGGATCAAATTCCCAGGCATCTTGTACCAGTATGGTTACAGTTGTCTTATGCATTTCAGAGTTTGCTCCTCTTCACTGATAAATTTGGCCGAAGAACCTGGATTAAGCAAAGCTTGTTCTCATAAAATGAATGACATGATCATGGTCAAATGAGACCCAAGAGTCTATGACATTACTGAATTGTAGTCACCTCATTACCCAATGAACACGGGTCTTTGGAATCATGCAACAAAATATTCTGCATAGCTATGCCAACTCAAAGCTTCAGTAGCAAAAGCAGACTGAATACTGTTGCCTTAAAGACGATGAGTTGATTTGCCCTTGTACTGGCAGGGGAACGGTGAAGGGAGCAGACCGAGTTGGAGGCAGGTGACCTGGTATATTACACTGTAAAGTCAGGATTGCTCATTCTCCCTCATTCATCAGGATGAGAGGAACAGAAAAAGCAACTTGTGCTGGAAAGGCTGCTTATCCTCCCATAGTCAAACTCTTTTCTCAGCAGTGGAAGTCTCTACAGTCAGCCTGGCTCTCCAAGTGCTCTGACAGAAGCAATATAGATGGTACCCCAGCCACTGTTGCAGGTGCCCAAGCAAGCACCTGCTTAAGAATTGGATGTTACCACTCAGTGGTTTTGAGAGCTTGGCTGCCACCTCTTCACAGGCATGTGTAGAGACATTGTCAGCTGCTCCCTGTTTGCAATAAAAGGTAAAATCTTATCCAAATGCTAGCACTATCTTTGCTGAATGTTTATTTTGAGGCTGTGTTCTTTACAAACAAGTAGCATAGAGATCAAAATATAAATAATCTTATAGTAGCAAAGCTCTTGGCAAGTAACCTTTCAGGAAGTAAGTTTCACATTCTCACAGACACCTTGAAGAAACACCTTTATTTGTCACACAACATGAGAGTGTTGCTAATCAACTTCCAAAGGTAAGTTTGGAACCCAAAAATTTGCAAATCTGATGCTAGCAAATACCTTAGTAAGTTCTAGCAGGATTTCAAGCTGCTTGCTGTTTCTCATACTTTCTTGGAAGTTGTGCTTAAATGTGGTTGTATTCATGAATCTGCTATAGTCCACTCCTGGACAAAGTGATTAGAAAGGGGTTTGTGCCCTCTTGCACATCTGGCATCCTGAAAGTATTCAGGTCCTGCTTGAAGACCTTTCTGACTCTTTCCTCCACTTACAAAGCAGTAGAGGGAAGGAGAGAGAGAAGATCAGCATTTTGGGATTAAAACCCTGCAGTTAGGGACCGCAGGGGTCTAGGTTCACTTTTTCTTTTTACCACTGCTGTAATCTTCTTTTGTGGATTTAGATAAGTCTTTCAGTGTCATTGCGCCTCAGTGTGCCCTGTGTAAAAGCAAAATAATGAGCCCTGCTCTCTCCTTGCTTTCTCCTGTTTGCATCTGCTTGGGTTTTTCCGGGTGTTGGAGCAGACCTCCCGCGTTCACTGAGATGAACTGGGTTCACAGCTGTTGTGAGTGCACTCACATAGGCTGCATCTCGGGTGTGCACAGCTGCAGGCTGATGTAGAAATGAATCTCGTGTTTCTGGCACATCCACCTCCCCATCTTTCCTCCGTGGTACCCGAGAAGCTGCAACCGATGCTCCTCGCTTGCCAGGCGTGCAGCGAGCAAGCGGCTGCCTTGGTCCATCTGCGCTCATTTAGTTGGTAATGTTTATCATGTCTGCTGGTTTGGAGAAAGATGGGGGTGTGGAGGGGTGTCGAGAAATTCTTTGAGCCTTGTTATCCCTACAGTAACTATAGACCTTGGCAGGAATGCGGGTGATTAATTTCGAGTCTGTGGGCTCAGCCCGAGCGGCAGCAGCTCCACACTGGGTGTCTGGGAGACAGCAGCGTCCCCTGCTCCGCTCTTCCACCAAACCCTGTGAATTCCCTCGGCTAAGTAAACACCGCCGAGCTGCTAATCACACGCTCTGAAACAAAACAGCACTTCACTTCGGGATCTGGGCAAGATCAGACTTCCCTCCCCTCCTTTCCCCTCCCCTCCCTCTCTGCCCCCTCCCTGCTTTTCCCCTCCCCTCTCCCCGGCAGCCGCCGAGCCGGTCCCTCCGATCCGACCTGGCAGGCTCACGCTGGGGGCCGCTGCCGGCTGGGGCTGCCCGAGACCGCGCTGCCCTCCCTGCCTTGTCCTGCCCTGCCCTTCCTTGTTCCTGCCCTGTCCTGACTATCCTGCCGCCTCCCGGCCCGGCGCCCTCCCTGCCCCGCTCCCGGGCACCGCCGCCCCGGCGATAAAAAGTTGCTCCGAGGATGGGAGCGCATCTGCAGCCGCTGGCCCTGCGGCTCCTGGCGCTGACTTTCCCCTTGGTGGCGAAGGGTTTTTCCGACGAAACCTTGGAGAAAGCCGCGAAATCCGAGGGATATTGCAGTCGGATCCTGCGAGCCCAAGGCACCAGGAGGGAAGGGTACAATGAATTCAGCCTCAGGGTGGAGGGGGATCCAGAATTTTACAAGCCTGGAAACAGTTACCGGGGTAAGTTGGACATCCTCTACATCCCATGCTAACGACAATGGACGGGATGAGTGGCTCTGAATCTGTAACGTGTCTCTGCCTGTCATCTCTGGATCCCTCTTGGCGTGTGTGTGTGACTGTGTGGGTTAAGACAGGGTAATATACTCCTACGCATTACTTTATTGGGGATGCTTTCATGACAAGTGAGAGGGAGTTGGATTTCAGTGTATCACTTTACTCCCAAACATTCCTCATTAAGAGGAATTTCCTTCTCTTTATGAACCCTCTCTGCCGGCTCAGCGCTAGCACAAGATCACAAGTTGCCGTGATACAAACGGCACTCTTCCCCCGTTTACCTACTTCTGTGGGATTTCTTCCTCTCCCTTCAAACGTAACACAGTGCACAGGAGAAGCTTTAGCATTGGGAAGGAAGAAGAAGAAGCTCGGAGCTAATTGTTCTTGCCCTGAAATATGAATGTTAATATAATGAGTTAGCATATGGGCAAACAGTGATGCAGCATGCTGCCAACTTCCCACATTTTCCACTTGCGTTTATCCCACCCCCTTTTTCTTCTGGGTAAATGAACAGATGGTTCAAACAGGAAAGAGCCAGAGACAGTGCTAATGACCACTGTAAATAAGAGATGGAGGCATTCCTTCTTCCTTGAGCATGTCACATACAATCCTTGAAATGAAGTCCAAAGCACATTTCAGTGTATTTTTCTAATCAATAGGCAAAGGCAGGTTTTGGTCACTTTTCCTGCCTCATTATATAATACCTTTGGAAATAAACCTTCTTGGAATGTACTGTTAACCTTGTATTTTAAAAGCATTTAAAAAAGAATTGGGACATTTTAAAGTTCCATAACTAATGTAGTTTGTAGGCATGACTTCGGAAAAAAAATTTTGGGAGATTATTCCAAGTGTTTCTTCTGACCTTTCTTAGGTTCTGGATAAACAGCAATGTTTTCTGATTGCACAAACATGGAAATCTTAGTATAGATAGGGAGAAAAAAGTGTGCAAGTAACATAATCATTGTGTTTTCTCAGAGTTGAAAAATAGATCTGCAGCAGTGATTTACCTGTTTCGAACACCAGTCTGTAACTGTGCATGATTTTACTTGATGTATTTTCCTCAAAAAATGTTTTATTTTAATGTGGTGTGAGGAAATGCACATTTCCCGCAAGTTGGTTAGCTGTTCCAGACATTAGGATTAGCACCTTGAGTCTGAAAGATTTCATGTTGCATGTCAGTTTGATACATCTACTAAGCAGGATAAAGATGTGTCAAGTTCTTTGATAGTGACAAATGTGAACGTTCTTTATAAGTTTTGGAATTCACTTCTGTAAAAGCATTACTGGGTATTTTAAGTAATCTACAAAGAAGTTTCTATTGCATGGAGATGTAGGAAGAAAGAAATTCCCAGATGAATTAGCAGAACTAATTTTTGGGAGATATTAGGTCTTGACATTAGGAACTCAATTAATAAAATCACATTAGAATATTATAGCTTCTTGGAAGTGAGAAAATTACAGCTAATAGAAAAAAGTTAAAATGTAGAACGAAATATGTGCCTACATTTCTGATACTTTAGACTGAAGTATTCAGGTGGTACATTAGCCTGGGAAGATTGTGCTTTAAGGACACTTCCTGAATGGTTGGAAGAACATAAGTAAATGTTACTGAAACATATACATTATCTATGGCAGTAGTTAAAACTAACTAGCATGCAGAAAGTTTTAAGAGCTCGTTTTCAAAGGAATTTCTGCAGTACAACTGGAATTTTATTACTGTTTTATACAAAGGGTAGAAAATCCAGCTAATTGATTCAAACAATTAGATATTATGACAGGTCTGCATTTTTTTTTTTTTCATCTGCAAATTACTATATATGCAACATGGCAAAAGACTTGCACAACCTCCTTTGCCTTGGAGCCAAATATGCCTTGTTTCCATGGCCCCTGCTTGATTTAATGCAATCTTGATCCTTGGAACATTCCCTAGTGGGCTCTTGGAATAAACTAGTATTTTCAAGGTGGATAACATAGGAATTAACTGTACATGCAAATGTTGTACTCCCCAAAGTGTGACAGTAGAGGGTCATCCACTTATCTTCATGATGGTCTCACTCATGTGTTGATGTGACACTTGTGTAAGACCCTCTGGCTGCAGTGGCTGGAGAAAATATCTCAGCACTCTTGCAGTGTGGGAATCAGACCAGAGTTCACAGCTGCCATTTGTCTTTGGGGACGTTTTTATGGCTCTCCTGCAGTTATTCACCTTTAGATCAATCAGAACCTGTTTGCCCCAAGGGGAAATCCCGGGTGTATCTGTGTGTATGGAGCTGTGAAGCCTTGGTTTTCCACCTCTGGAGCTGTGATAGAGAACAGTGGCCCTGAGCACTGAATAACCCATCTGAGTGGGTATGCACCTCCCCTGGTCTGCAGACACTGGCAGCAGTAAATAAGGGGATGTTCTCCTGTCTCAGATGATTAAAAGTGAGGTAACAGCAGGGCTGAGGAGCCATCCTGCTTTTCTCCCTCATGTCTAACAAAGCAACAATGGCTATGGTCTTCGTGGTGTCTCCCAGGGGAAGTGGCACAACTGATTTCTGACATCTTATTTGGGACTTCTGATGCTGTAGCCTGCAAGTGGCCTTATCTGCCTGGTCGTTCAGGCTGAGAGGTTGTTGTCTCTCTCCTTGTGAAGGCAGCCAAATGCATTTTGGTGGGCAGGTCTTCCTGTAGTCCCAGGTTTGTGGGCACACCATCCTGGGGTCAAGGTCCTCTCCTATCTGCTGGTTGAGTTTGACCTTGATGTAGATGCTCTTGCTTCCACTGAAGGTTAAAGTTCCCATTGTACTCAAAGGCACAAGTGAGCCTTAAGTTTAGGTAGTGTTACAGGGTAATGATCCTTGAAAATACTCACTCCTAGCTTTATTGATTGTTTGAGTTAGATTAATGGTTGCATGAGGTTTTCATGAAAAGGTGAGGCAAGTTTAATCCCATTAAAACATAAAGACACTATGGGCATTTCACGTGCTAACATGCAGTGGACGTACTTTCCACTATAGTATCATGAACTTGTTATTTTGAAGAAAAAAAGGGCGACTTGAACAGTTAAAATCCATAGACACACCTTCTGTGTGGATGCTGTTTCTCTTTTTAATGGAATTTCCACTTGTAGGTCAGTTCACTTTCTCAGTTTTTGAGGAAAGGCTCTTTTAATGTGCTCTTTTGAAACTTCATTGCGTTGGTTTGGGGGCTTCTCTTCTAAGGAATGTTGAGTTTTTTCTTTCCATTTCTTTCTGCCGCTCAACATGCAAACACTTCTCTATACTTTACAAACAAGCACTCATCCTGTAACTCTTTTAGCCGTTCTTATTTTTCACAAAATATGGATAAAAGTAGTATTTAAAGTGTATTTGTTGGTGCTTGTGCAATGTACGGCACAGGATGTGCAGTAGTGTAGGATGTGGGAAGTCAGATTTCCTGCCTGAAACCAAAGGAGCAATTGCTTTGATCACCCCACCTTTAGCTTGGGACACTGGGGAAAGAGGAGCATGTTGAAGGTATGTGCCAAAGTGCAACTTGTAAGGTAATTAGATATTTGCTGGAGGGGATGGAAGCAGACAAAAGTAACTGCTGATATGTAATCTTCCCTTTAAAGTAAAATCCTTAACTTTGAGATTGCACAGATCTTAACTGATCTTTACAGGAAGTTCATATTGTTCAGTGAACATTAATTAGTGTGAACACAGTGTGAGCAATACTCAGCTGTTGTTTAAAATGGCAGAGTTTAGCACAAGAAGGAGAACTCTCAACTCTTTTGCAACAAAGAGCCGCTCTCTTGTGAAAACCAGATGTGGTCTGACAGCTTCCCACAGCTGCCTGAGCAGTACGAGCCTCTGCTGTGCTGAGACACTGAGGCCAGAGCCAGTGACTACAGAACCATCACCAGAACAAGGCTCTGCATTAGGAGTGCTGGGAATAAACCCTTGTGCTGTGATGTTCTCAGCACACTGCTAGTTCAGACAATTCACAGAAACCTTTTCAGCTCAGGTGTTGACCTGTGTTCTGGCCTAACTCAGCGGTGACCAAAGCACACATCCCTCTTGGCATCCTCGAGCTGAGGTTGCACAGACACTAAAATCCCATGAGTGCACTCTGCTCCTGGAGGTCTTTACCCTCCTGGCTCCTCACTTGTATCTGTGTGTCCCCAGCGCTGGCAGAAGCGCTCCCACGCCTGCAGAGCGGCCGCTCGGGGACTGGACCCAGCTGAACTCTCCAGTTGGGGTTGGCTTGTTTTACTGCTCAGCTGGATGTGTTCCCTAGTCCAGCTGAGAGCACAGCTGCCTGGATGTGGCTGCTGTGTGAGCAGTGCAGGCTGGGGAGGGTGGGATGTTGGAGGAAGCATGGATTTATTCTGTGTTTAAATGACTGCAACCACAGCTTGAGTATTGCTAACCCCAGGCATCCAAAAACTATGAGTCAGGCTTTGGAATTACCTTCCTTTTTTTTTTAATTTCTCTTTTGATGCTTCTGTTGGATTTCAGATGTCCTCTGTTTTACAGATACATGTTTGTTTAGAATATTTAGAATTTTGAAAACTGTTTGGTTTGATCTGTAAATTGGTGAGGAAAATGATGAAAACTGTTGAGTCAGTTCACAGCTGGATTCTCTGTTTGCTTGCATATGTATTTAAGTATTTTTGGTATCACTTTTTACTCATAGTGATTCAGACTTTTGAATTGCAAATGGTATGGAAAAATTTGTTGCATGTACAAGACTTTTATGGCAGTTAATTTCTAAGAATTAGTGTTCAAGCAAGAGTAATATATTTGCCCTTGTTGGGTTTAGCAGTGTGCTGTTCTCAGTTACTGCAACTGAGAGGCTGGCTGTGGGTTTTCATTAGGGTAGAGCTGCAGAAGTTTACAAAATTAGACTAATCATACAAAATGAATTAATGAATTGGAGAAATATTTAGAAAAGTAAGCAGAAATTTTAATGGTGGAATGCTCCTATGAGTTTCTGTATATAAAATGTGAAATTTTCTTTCTCCCTCGAAATTATAATGTTTAACCTCATAATAAAATTCCATGGAATGAAAACTGTGTTGAAAATCCTGAGAGCTGGGGATTATGTCAATCAATACTCTGAATTTGTATTGGTGTTTTCAGGTGTACAGGTCTAAGCATGGCACTCTCAAAAGGTTAAAAATTGAAATGAGTCTCTCCAATCCTTTTTTTCTCCACGTATAACCAGAAAAGTTATGTATTTGTACACCACATCATGATTTTTAGACCCAAATACAGCTGCATAATGGTAGAAATTTTCAAATAGCCTATTCTATATTTTTCCACTACTGAATTTCTAGATCAAAGCTCTCTCGCTGTGTTCCAAAAGAACTCTGGGCATATTTTGAAATACATATATTTTGAGGGCTACCTATCATTTTTAGCAAGGTGATTCATCCCCTCATGGCCTATCTGTGTGAGAGAGAATCTATTCTGGATAACCTTCAGTGAAGCAGCACTGGTGGTTGTGGTTTGCTCATGAAAACTGTGTGTGGTCTTCAGTTTTAATTGTGCCAGTCAGAGTTGGAGAGTGTGACAATAATGTACCACAAGCAAAGCTGTCTTCAATACGCTTAAAGTAAAAGCTACTTAAAAGTATTCATAGTTCAATTTCCTGTCTCTTTTCCTTTCATTCAAAAAGAATTTTCCCCTAAAATTTACCCCTGCTTCAGAAGAGGATTCTCATAAGTTGTTGAAAAGGGTTTGGCAATTTCAGAAGTCCTGCTTTAAAGTCCTGCCTCATTATGTCTTTCTGAAAGTGCTCAAAAGAGCCTCAGCTGACGTAACTCAAGTGTTGCTGGGTGCTGCTCGAGTGCTGATGATGGGAAACAGAATAATTGTACAAAGGTATCTTGCACTAGCAGAAAATGAGGGATTTAATCCTGGTGCTGAGCATGATAAAATCAGATTAGTCAGCATGATGTTATCTGTTCTCTCGAGGTGGATCTAATGCTGCCTTCCTGGTCAGGACAAGTGAGTGAAGAGTGTGTTTGCTGATGTGTGGGATGGTTTGGGAATCAGAGCTGGCAGCACAATCTTTAGAGGTCAGCTTTAGCCATGAGTTTAACTTTGTATCCTGTTTTGCCCTGAGGATAAAGCGAAAGAAGGAGAGTTAAGATCCCCCATTTCCACCAGCTGGAATGCTGTGCTGAGTGTAGCTGAGATGAAGTGGGCAATGTGGTCATCTCCCATTACATTTAGAGAGACTTTCTGTGTACTAAAATCCCTGGATCCTTGTCTGTGCTCAGAGCAGGGCAAAAGCTGAATGCAAATATTTAGGAAAATGCTCCTTCACATTTAAAATGACAACAAAAAAACCACCTAACATGTGTCTCCCCACCCCCCCCAAACCAACAATGAAATAACCCTCTGTAGATCTGAGCAGATTATCAATCTGCTTTTAAAAACAAAAGAGATGGGGTTATTTCACATCATGCCAGTGTTTTTCAGTTTATGTGGAAACTTGGACTGAACATTTTGTGTTCTGGTTGGCTTGGCTCCATGTTGTTAGTGGGCTAGCTTTGGTTAATACCAACTTAAAACACACACCTTTCAAGCTGTGAAATGTTGTGCAAGTGGCTGATTTCACAATTAATATCATGTTTTCATTATTTCTCTGTTCATTGTATCTCAGTGACACTTTCCGCTGCCACCCCTGCTTACTTTCGAGGGTTCACACTGATCGCCCTCAAGGAAGGAAAAGAAGGTGACAAAGAGGAGGACCATGCAGGAACTTTCCAGGTGAGATAACTTTCCCTGACCTACACCTCTTGGAGTCTTCCTTACTGTGTGCTTGGCTCAAAGGGAGGTTTTATATGCACAGCAGAATGCAGACTATGCTAAAGTAAGCAAAAATATTTGTGGATGTTGACATGAGAACAACATAGCATGTTTTATATTCCATGCAACCTGTTCGAGGGATCAAAGCTCTTGTACCTTGACTTCAGCTTGCCTTTCCACATTCTTGTAGTTAAAAACGAGCGTCAGTTATTTGAACTGGAGCCTAGGACACCTGAAATTGTTATGCAAAGTGAATATGAGAGTTGTTCTATTCACATTTTGCTTTTTGTAGTTCTTTGCCTTGATATTTTTGTCCATTGTGGTGTAGACTGTGACTCTGAGAAGTGATTGTCACAGTTGTAATGACTGTTTTTATCAGTCATAAATTAGATTCTGCTGTTTTATTTGTGCTCAGTAGTACTTTACTTAATGAACACATTCAGTAGGATGAAATGTTTATCATTATTAGAAGGATTAAAATCCAGAGTGACAATTCACAAAATGGTGTTTTCAGCTACTTCATGAAGGGAATTCTGGAAATTGAGAATATACATCATATTTATGAAAGAAGGTAGAAATTATGGAGATAGGTTTGATTCTCAGATGAGATATTGTTTGCTATTTGACTTTCCAAGCTTAGAAATATTGTTGAATGATATTGATTATATTTTACAGGATACGTATTGATATTAATTTTAATAATGATTTCTAGATAGATTTCATTTGCTTCAGAGAAGCATTTATATATTTTCAAGGGAAATACTCAAAAATTGTAATTTAGGTGATCTACAAGGAGACAGAAATAACTTAGCATGTCTTCCTGAAGCTTCTTGTGTATTTTTATATATTTTTATTATTCTATAAATATGGTGCACAAACTCAATAAGTAATGGCCCTGTTTTCCTGTTGCGTTTGCTTAGAGGCCTCTGTCCACTTTTCATACATTTCATAAGAAAATCTAGAATAACTGAGAACTTAGTTGATGATGGAATAACTCCGTCTTCCTCAAAATTAAATAATTTCCTAATAATATTTGGGAGAAATCTACTTAATATGAACTTAATAAAGTTGGGTTTTTTTTAAGAACAAGAGAGCATTGAAGGATCAGCTACTGTTTAGAAATAGAAATGGTGGTGCTTCATGTATTTTAAAAGAAACTCGTCACCATTAATTTTCTCATTTCAGTTTTTAATGTCTCTATGGCTGTGGCTAATGGGGAAAAAAATTGGCCTGAGTTTTGCCTATATGTCGAATTTGCAGTGAGACACTCACTAAGCTTTGCTGAAGTACAGAGGAATTTTGAAGTTATCAGAGTGGGAAGCAAATGGAAATTCTACATGGATTGAAAAAAAAAAAGCCCAATGGATCTCAGTTGAGGGAAGGTTGTTTAATTAGCTTTATTGTATGGATTGCAATCTGAACTTGGTGTTCTAATTTTGCAGGTGGGAGTTTCAAAGTTTATGCATAACTAAATTTGTATATCTGTGGCACAAATAGTCCTTGCTGTGCTCGTCCCACATTAGCACAATTAACTGAAGTTTATTCAGATGGTGTCTGCTTGTTCTGCCTTTGTGGACACAAATGTAAGATTCTTATTTAAATATCCAAAGAATGCTTGCAATCAGAAGTACTTATGTCCTTTGTATCATGGCTAGGTGCTAGTAATTAGAAGAAAAAGATATTTAGTTCAAGGGTTTGCCCTGTTTTTCTATTATAAAGTGAAAATCCTAAGGATGGCTAGACAGCTGTGCAGAGTAAGGAAAAAACTGTGTGTGCAGTAACTTGCATGCCACTTGCAGTTATGTTTTTCCTGGGCTCAGATGGAACATATGTTAATCAAAGAGGTACCTAAGTGGAACAGAATGCAGTGAAAACTCCTCAATAATGACAGGAGACTAAATGCTGCTTCTGGACTACAGATATAAGCCTCTGCCTCCATGAGGAGAAATATATGCTGTTAAAATTGATGCCTAAAGAAAATTCAGGGAGAAAAAAAGCTCTGAGGCAAATTAGTTTTGGAGGTGAGATAAGGAAAGTGTTTTAATTTGTGCCTAGGCATAAGGGTACAAGACGTGCGTACCCCCCGTGTACAGATGGTACAATTTATAATACTGCTTGTCCAATCCCAGGTTTTGTCCACCCACTGGCTCTTGCCCTGGACTACCCTCCACCCATCCCTGAGGTGAAGGTCTTTTCGGGACCCTTTCTTCATCAATCCTCCTCTTCTTCAGAGCACAAAGGGTACACGGTCACTCAGAGTTTGACTGTACTCTGCAGTTTAGGCTAAGATACAAGTGTTCTCCAAACAAAATAGGCCTACCTTGACAAGGGACTAAACATTTCTATGGGAATTCAGGGGGTAGAATTGATATGGGGAGCATGGAATAGGGTAATAGGGTTGGGGAATGTGTGTAGTTACTATGCTAAGGGTAAGGGAATAAAGGCTGCTGCTTTTAAATCTATTTGTACTATATAAATACTTATAAAGCTTATAAAAATTAGAAAAATAAAAAAATTAAATGGACCTTAAGGCATCATATAGCAGTCAAAACTAAGCACTGTACGAAGCAAGTGTTTCATTCACGTTAGAAAATTTTGCAGCATAACCAAGATAGAATGAAGCAAAAGTTGACCAAATAAGACATATGCTTTCCCTCCGTGACTTAGAGACTGTAAAACACCTGATTTTTCAAGCCTGTGAGTGGCACTTCCAAGTTATGAAGTATGATTTACAAAGTCTTTCGTGGAGAGAGCCTGAATCCACAGTATGTCCTGAGGGCAAGATCCCACCTGAGCTGCGGCTTCTGTTTTGCACAGCTATTGAGTGTTAAACTGGTCGGGGGTCTAGCACCTCAAAGTACTGTAGAGGAGCATGTGCTGGAGCAGCAAGGTGTTAAATGAAGACCAACACCTGAGTTTTTGGCACAGACACGGTAGGCTTAGGCTGGGAAAACATTGTTTACAGGGGTCACAGTGGAGCTGCAGCAGGTTGTGCTGCAGCCCATTGTGAAGGCTGGACCTGCAGGGGCTCTACTCTGACTTTTACAACCTCCTCATGGCTCATTTGCTCTTGTATGACTCTGCAAGTCAGCAGGTATGGTCAATCTTCATTAATCATCAAGCTGCAGGGTCTTGATCCTGTAAATACCACAGCTGTTAAAATTCTGGGTTGGACAGGTTTCTGTATCGTTTTTAGTTAACTCAATACTTGCCATCAAGTAGAGACATTTAGAGAAGCGTGGCTTGGACTCCACCATTCTAAATTTATTTTCCTCTGAGACAATTGAGGCTTTAAAATCTGATTTTACTCATGTTTGTTTATTTAATGCAGCCAAACTTCTTTTTCCGTGTCCTTGTAGTACACACAGAGCACAATTCAGCTTTAAAATAAATCACATTGTCTCTCACAAACACTCAAACATACGTTAAATAGCTAAATTAAATATGGCTGGGGAATTCAAGATGCCAAATTCAGTCACAGAAGTTTGGCGATGTAATGAAACAGCTCTTACTTATGCCAGTGGTAATTGTCCAACTCTGGGGTGCAGTGAGGCACTCTGAAAGCTTTGGGTATTGTGTCCCATTGGCCTCTTTACACAAGGCATTCCCAACTGTTGTCATGCAGACCGCTGATCCTTCTCTTTCCTAATGTTTAGCAACAGTCTGGAAATTGTTTCGAAGGCGAATTATACTCAAGGGCAACAATCAGGCACTGATTGACTATACAACACTATCTATACAGGCCATTTTAATCAACATCTCTATGCAATGTAATAGATTCAGTCTGATAAATAATGTAGAATAATAGAGATTTAGTGCTGAACCTCATCTCATCTATCTTCCTTGTTCTCCGAGGAAGGATAAATATTCCAGGAAAATTCTTAGCGGATGTTTTGTGAATCTCTTCTGAAGCGTTCAACAACAACAACAAATTCATCTCTTCAAGTGGCCTGCTTAAACTCTTCAATAAATTATATTTTATAGAAAATTTAATGACAAAGTAGAGCTCTTACTAGCATCTAAACTGAGTCTTCACTAATAGTGATTAAATTGCTCTCTTATGAGATTGTCTTCAACTTTCTTGATATCTTATGAAGCAAGTATTCTGAACTTTCCTTTATTCTCCCTCCAATTCCACACACTCTTTATCTTTTCCTTATTAATATTTCTACATTTTCATTGTAGGGCATCTTCTTTCAGTTGTGCTATTTCTGCAGTTAAGCTGAGATTTCAGTCTTATGTTCCTCGGAATTGTACACAGTAGTCAGTCTGGACCCTCAGCATAAAATCATATGGAATTTGGATACAGTAATCCTTTGGAGTGCCATTGTCTTTATGCAGAATCCTGTAAGTGTATGCAACTTGCCTTTATTGCAGGAGTATCTGAGTATTGCACAGGAGGTGCCTGATAAAAGTCCTAAATCCTTTCCTGTAGCTATTGCTGCCTTCGTCCAGATTCCTTATTTTGTTTTATTCCTATTAAGGGTAGAGTTTCATTCAATTTGTCAAGGGAGTTTTGAACTACAATTCTGTCCTTCAAAATGCTGTTAATTCTCTCAAAAATTGGTGCCTTGTGAACGTGTTTGATGATTAAACACTCAATATGACATATTTTGTGAAAACGTGACCTGCTTTTCTCGTGTGCAGCGGTAAACTGAGTCACGAAGACTCAAAATTAGACACTTCTTTGTCTTGCCTTGGCATAATCACTTGTTAGATCCTTATGCTATGTAAACTATGTTTGTGATAGCTTAGTGTTAAATGCTTTCATCATAGCAGTGTTCTGGAGGTGTCCTTTTGACTTTTTTTAGCTCTAGAATGAATCAAAAAATTCTTAGTTTAGGTGACTGAATTTAACGACCCACTGGCACAAAACCGATGTAAGAACCTAAGCAAGTGCAGCAGTAGAAAAGGTGAAGTTTTCATTAAAGGTGTGGCTTTTATAAAAGCTAGAGATGTGTGCTAAAGAAGAAAATGTTTGAGGAAAATTGGAGTAATAGTGAGCTAAGTAAGGTAAGTGGTCCTTTATCAGAACTCCTCCTTCTCAAGGTTTACTCTGAAACAATAGCCCAAACATTGCTTTTGTTTTTGAACACCTACCGACTATGACCCGTTCATCTGATGTTGTTTAGGTGACTGATCAGCTTCGCAAGGCATTGAGATTAAAAGGCATTTTTACAACCTCTTAGGAAAGCAGTTCCTCAAACGCTGTGTTTCAGCATTTTATAGGAATCTTGCATCTTCTTAAGAAGTTGATACAGTGCATTTTGAAAGATGCAGTCTCAAAAGGCTTTTAGCCATGTCAAATGATTTATTTCTTGTACTTCTGAGCAAAGTTTTTTAATAGTTTTTAAAAGAATTAATGACTGCAATTATTCATTAAGCTTTTTATATTAAAAACTAAGATACACCCATGAAATATTGAAGTTGCATTTGGCCTGTATGTTTGTTTTTTTAACCTTGTATCCCAATATAAACTCATCAGGTTACTTAGTAAATAGCTTATTCTGAGGTGCATCAAGTGATGTAGTTTTGTTTGACAAGTGTTCAGAACTTACAACTATTTTGCTCCTGTTTGCATTCTCTACATTCCCTTTCCCAGCACCTCATCACTGAAACAGACTCTGTCATCTTACTGCATGAAAGCATATGAAAGTAATGATCCAAAGCTATAATTACAGGAGTATGTTAAATATGAAAGAATCAGAACATGCCAGGTATATAATTTGGAGACTGAGCAGGTGGACATGAATTCTGAGTCTGTAAAATTTAAGTCTCCTGTTCTTTTGTATTTGAAAGAATAATCCTGAATATTCTTTCTATAAGAATCATTGCAAACATTATTCTAGGCATAAAAAATATATATATTTTATAATGGTAAGTCAAGTTCTAGTTCACTTTTCCTGCAGAGTGGAATTTATTGACCTTCGTGAAAGTTTTCACAGATCCTTTTAGAACTCCAAGTTCCCTATCATGAAATTCAGGGATTAAATATGACATTTAAAAAAAAACCCAAACAAAAACAAAAAAAAAACCACCAACCAAACAAAAAAAACCCCTGAACAAAACAAAGAAAAGAACCCCAAAAGGTGTTTGCCACTACCAGTTCTAACTTTGACTGGAAAATGTGAACCATTTGTATGAGATTAAATAGAAATATCTCTGATACACTGGAGAAACCTCAACCTGAACCATTTATTGGCAAGGCTTCAGTTGGTCTCAGGGGATAGTTGTGTCTTGCTTCAGACAGTAAAAGATAATTTAAGAGAGTGATGAGCACCAGGAACTTGCAGAAAAGAAAGAGCTCTGATAGTCATTATTTGCTACTGATGAGGCTGTAGAAAAAGCAAACTAGATTCCGGACATGTGGGGGGGTTTTTTGTTTGTTTGTTTTTTTGTTGTTTGTTTTTTGTTGTTGTTGTTTGGTTTTGGTTTTGGGTTTTTTTTTGCATTCTTCCTTTATAATTATTTTCTGGTTTCAGCTTATGTTGTGAGTAAGGATAAAAATTTTACATGGTAACATTTTCCATTTTTTTGCATGTACCAAACTTGGCTTGTTACACCTTGGGAACTCCCTCAATTCATTGCAGATATAGCTGCTGTGTCTTTTAGAATCAATGATCCAAACCATGAAATTTCACTGCCAAAATCAGAAAATAATAAAATTCTGAATACTATTCTCTTATTATTTTATTACAGTAGAATTTTGAACTACTATATAACACGTGTACAAAGAGGAAACAAATATTAAATTATACTTCCTTGCAACGTAACTTAGTTCACCACTGAATGAAAAAGGGTTTCGGTTTCTTAGCCTGGGCTCTCCCTTCCGTTGTCAACTTGCTTATCTCAACTCTGCCGGTTTTCATGGAGCTTCCTGGTTTATCATGTGATAGGGAAGGAGCCAGGAGGCTTTCTGTGAAGCCCCTTGAGAAATGCATGGCTCAGACTCTCCACCATGGATGCTGGGGGGGTACAAGTCAGCAGGTACGAGGCAGGGGAAGACCAGATGTAAGGAAGACAGGCTGTGATTGCTCAGAGAAGGCTATGCAGTCTCCACTCTTGGAGATTTTGAAGATTTGCCTGGATACAAGTGTTTGTACTTCTAGTAATGTATTTTGATCATTGAATTTATGACCAGATGCCAGCACGTGCACAGTCTCCAGCACAGACAGGGTCCAGTGCAGTTATACTCAGTCTGTAGTGTGGGACATCTACAAACATTCCTATGTGTGGGCATTTGAATCAAGCTGAATGAGTTCATAGCCACTGATTTCATATTGAAAAACTTGCCTATATGTACCTTTGTCCTAAAGATTCATACCCTTAGGGCTCAAAGCAGAGATCTCTTTCCTCCAGCCCCACTTTGATATAGGGAATACTCACAATGATGGAAGACTAATTGTGTAACACTAAATCCCTCTCAACCACTTCAATTTTAAATATGCTGGAGTGCCTTTTCTAAAGGTTTTCTTGCTGTGTTATTACCATCACTTTTAAAACTTCTTTTACTGTTTTTAATTTTAATTATTTTGGCTTTAGTTTCTGTTCTGACATTTCTTTTTCTTTGCCCTTTCCCTGACTCTCTGCTTGGGTATGGAAAAGATCATCTAGCTTCTGGCCATATAATAATTAGTCCTGGTTTTTTTTGTTTAATCTAATCTTATTTATTATCTTTATTTTTTTATGTTTGTTGGGGAAATGCTTTTTCTTGAGAATGACTTCAAATGACGATTGTGTCACAGTAAGAGCTTATGTTTTTTGGAAAGGATTACGCCTAAACAAATATTTAATTTGTTGATGATTCAAGTTCTGTTTTCAGAAGACACAGCCAAAACACAAACCAAAGAAACCCTCAAAAAACCCTCAAACCAAAACCAGGAAATATGTCTCTTGAGATAGGTCAGCTAAAACTCCAGACACCTTTTCAGATCCAAGGCTTATCAGAGTCATGTTATCTCAAGTGTAACTTCTGCCCTGCTTTGCAGACTGTCAATGCATGCAGAGCCAAACTACGTCATGGTAAAATATCAGAGTTGCCTAATTAAATCTCCTGTTAAAGAACATTATCTTTTACTTTATTCTGTTTCTTGGATTAAACTGCAAGACTTCCTGGTTCTAAGAAGCCTCCAAAGAGACTCATTAGAGAATTTTGTCCTGGAATTTGGCACTGACACTTAACAAATAAATCCTCAAGAGAGGAAATAACACTGGAAACACTGTCCCTTTCTGCCTTGGAGACTCCAGTCTGCTCAACAGACACATCAATGTTCAGAGTCCCATTCTGGGCCTTTTGAGGCTTAGGACCACTTGATGCTTTACGAGGGTTCTCTTTTCATGTCTTGCTTCCAGTCTTGAAGCCAGTTTTGCATTTGCAATTGTTTCATTCAGAGCCAAAGTCTGGATCTTGGAACCGCAGATCCTGTTAACTCTGTTTTGTCAATCAGTAAAAGCTGCATGTTGTTCCCCAGGCAGTGTTTAAGAGGACATATCTATCTCAGTGACTCTAAAGGGATTTATTTCAAATATCTTTTTTTCCCAGCCCAGGTAATCTGCCTAACTCATTGTTATTCCACTCTCAGACAGTCTTTCTTCAGATGGTGACACCTAGGCCGTGAAATTTTGGGAAAGACATTTAACCCCTCTGGCAACAGTCAGATGCTTTACAGTTACCATATGGCAGCTGTCATGGGTTATAACTCTATCTGTATGTAGGCTCCAGGTTCATTTGAACATATCTATTCAGCATCTCTTTCTTCGTTCATAATGTTGTCATCATACTTTCCTTCCTGGATTTCCCTTTAGGTAGCCTGTTATTTACCAACCTTCTTCATCTAAGGCACTCTTCAGTGACTCTAGATTCTTTGTATCTCTGCTGAAAAAGATCAGCACTCTCATCTCGTTCGCTCCTATCACTGTTCTTTAATGCTCCAGGAATTACCTCTGATGTGGTTATTTGCCATTCTACAGCATCAGGAAACCTTCAGCATGTCAGTTCCAATCAATGGGACCTTAGAACAAGTGTTCGTTCTTTGCAGTTCCACTTTACATCAGGTTAGAAAGTGTTTATCAGGTATTCCCTGCTGATCTGGACTTCAGCTATCACTGCCTGTAATCCCTTCTGTGACAACTATGGATCTGGACATTCATACTACCCCCATCATGACACAGGGCTTTAAAAGGAATAGTTTTTCTGGAAGCTGTGCTTATTCCTACACGTCTCTCCAAATGGGAACTGTCAGCTACCATCCTTCAATGACTAGGCTATAGATATGTGGAATTATGTCTGTACTTGAGAGTCTTTTCTCATAATGTGTTTTCTTTTCCCATCAAGTGATTTGGGGTGGTGGGGGAAGAGGTAAGAAGTGTGAGTGAAGGTGATGATAAAGGTTGAGGCTCAACTTGACAATTTCTCCAGATTATATGGACATTTCTACTATAAGGAAATCTTGTTGTCAGTCCTCTGAACTTTTAAATGTAGACAGATGCCAGCAGAAAGTCTCCCAATTAAATTTAAATGGTGGTCTTTCTTTTTTTTTTTTCCCTCCTTTTCCCTCCACTGTGTTAAGAGAGGTTCTGGTGACTTAGAACAGCTTTTTTAAATTCAGGAGTTTACCTACCTGACTCATTCATGAATGGCTGCTGTAGAAAAAATCCTTCCTTCAGACTTTATAGTCAAGTGAGGCAAGTCAGTTCTCACTGCAACTCATTGCTGAATTAATTGCTGCTAGACTAAATGCACTGCTTGCTATGCCTGTTTTCTTGAGAACTACTTTCTGGTTTCAGAAGGCAGTTTTGTATTATCAAAGTGACAATATATTTATCTTCTGTTATTCTAGACTGCATGTGTACCCTTCTCAGACCTAGGTGTGGAGTACCCTGTCAGTCCTCCTCCTTCACAACTGTTCCCTTTCTAATGATGGTAGGGACCTCTCAGTGTTTGCTAAGGGATAGTGTTTCAGCTTCCATTTCTGCTGAACAGTTGTAATTGATTATTCTCTTTGCTGTGATGGCTCTTTCTCATGACCTAATAACCCAGGATCATTAGTCATCTGATCACAGTGTATTTGTTTTACCTCAGAACGATACAAGACCTGTTCAGGAAATGACGATATCTTTTGATTCTCTTGCATTCAACATGTTTGCCTTTTGGTGCTTCATCCTTAGAGAGCGTTCAAAGGAGGCCAACAAAGATGGTGAAGGGCCTTGAGAGGAAGCCTCAAGTGACAGGACTTGAGGGAATGGCCTGAAGTTGTGTCAGGGGAGGTTTATGTTGGATATTAGAAAAGGATTCTTCACCCAGAGGGTGATTGGGCACTGGAACAGCCTCCCCAGGGAAGTGATCACAGCACCAAGCCTGACAGAGTTCAAGAAGCAGTTGGATGATACTCTCAGGCACAGGATGTGATTCTTGAGGATGTCCTGTGCAGGGCTAAGACTCAGGCTCCACAATCCTTGTGGGTCCCTTCCAACTCAGCATATTCTCTGATTTTGTGACCTTTCTGTTAACCCGTTGCACTGATCCCAGCCTCCATCCTGCATCTTGGTCTGCGTGGATTTCCTGACTGTGGTAATTGCTACTATGAGAATAATGTTTTTATGAATTGTTTTTCATCTGCTGAATTTTCTCTGACAGAACTGCCCTGGTACCTATGCAGGACTGTTGCTTTAATCAGCAGACAAAGTCAGATCTGACTTTCACTTCAAGCAGGAGATAAGATTGTCTCTGCCTCTCACTCCTTCTCTGACTTGCTCCTCTTCTCCTGTGACCTGCTTCAATACAAGGAGCACTCTTTCCTTCTACATTGACTCAACCAGGTTCTTTCCTCAACCTCTCATTTTTGTGTGTCTTGAGCAGGGTAACACCAGAGAACAGCTGTAAGTAGATATGATCTTACCACAGACCACTTCTGAGACAGATTGTTTCTCAAGCCATGGTGTGGATGTTCCCATTCGGGATACCATCAGGACAGCTATTTATAGGACTGACTTATAGGAGCTTCTCTTACTAATCAAGCACTACAAATTCAAGAGTATATCTAGAAATAGTGTATCACTTGTCGCTATAGTTACATAGTTTTGTTTGGTTAAGTGATTCTTGACTCCTGCTCCAAGTAGTTGTGCTTCTGGAAGGATCTGTTATTGGGAATCACCCACGGTGGAAATCAACATATGAACAATCATTGAAAGGGGACAGAGAAGTTCCTTGTGAGTAATTGTGTTCCTCAAAGATGGATTGCATTTTTGTTTTTAACTATTTATCTCAAACCATCCCCCTTCTGCTCTCTTTTGTTTCCCTTTTGAGCTGCTGTGAGAAAAACTAAAAATCATGTATTCAGCTTTACTTTTCTCATGGCTGTATAAGGGGCAGGATCTGAATGTACCCTGAACATACTGCAAAACCAGAACTTTCTGGCTTAGGTGCTTTTGGTTTCAATTGATACAGACAAGAGAAAATCTAATGAATACTGACATAGGCAAGACATTTCAACAAGCCATTATTACTGGTAGACTGTTGAAGTCTTGATGGAAAAAAATTCCCACGCAAAGTTTGCTGGACAATATTTTGTATTTTTTTTATGCATAGTTACTTTTGAGTATGAAAACAGCATTGAAATTAATTTCCACATGAAAATAAACCAAGAATAATGAAGAAACTCCCAATCCAGTTGCACAAAAGCTAACGTTTGGCTCTTGAGAATGCTTTTCATAGTACTCAGTAATTAGAAAGGGAAATTCCCTGCTGGTATAGAGCTACCATTTTGTTCCCATTCCCTACATTGTTGCTGGGGGTAGGGTTATTATGCAATCTCTGGCAAGCTCATCCTACCAACTACTTACTAATTTGTAGGCTGTAGGTGTAAATTGAAAAGCCTTCATCCTGCTTCTGTTTACTTCACAGATTGAACTGGGCTCCAATTATTCTCTTCTATGTGAACTGAGGCACTGTTGTTGCCCTTGCCTCTTTTTTTCTCCTTGTGGGTGGGCACAGTTCATTTGAACCTGCTTTTCTTTTCAAAAGAAACATTTGAAAGAATGAGTGTGTAAGAAGTAGCTTTAGTACTTACTGTTCTATAACTTTAATGATTGTATATCTCAATACAGTCAGTACTGGAGTAGAGATTTCTTAGGGCATTGCCAGTGTTTATTCATTATTTGTCAGCCACACATCAGGGTTTTGTTCTCTTGGAGCTCATTTAATAATTTTTCTTTTTTCAATTGTATGAGTAAAGCTGACTCTGCCTGTATGGGAAGCTTAATTATACTTGATGTTGCTCAGTTTAGCCTGCTTATCAAACTTATTTTACCCTACCTACTGCTTTTTAAAGATGAAGAAAGGGGAGAGGGGACATAAAGTAGCAAACAAATAATGATAATGGAGAAATACTTTACACTGCAATCTCTCTCAAGCAATAGGTCACTTTCATAGGAAAATTAATTACATATTTTATACCACTAAGTGAAGAATGCCTTCTGGAATCTTTAGGGGGGTATTTTAAATGGTTGCTAAGGCAGCAGTTTGCCTCTTATTGCTGTCCTTTCACTCTGGCCCTTCTTTACATGATAGTGGAAATCCCAGATGTAAGAGTACAGCAAAAACCTCCAGTTAGTAAATCACCCCCCCACTAATCCTTCCTGTTAAGAAAATCTGTCCACACATTGTGATGAATCCCAGATTAAGATAATAATAAATGTTTTCTTTATTGGCTGCATGCATAGGACTAGTGGGTTTTTTGAGTGTGCAAAGGTTCTTGGCCTCCTTTAGATTCTTTCAGTAACCTAGTTTTATTGTCCATAAAGGTTATACATAGTGCTTGTATGAATTAAATTGGGTTATGATATATTTAGACACTGGGATTATATAATAGCATTAGTTTAAATACTGTATATTCCAAACAATAATTTGGAACTTTTTCTTAGACACTGTGTGAGATTTCCCTAAAGGATGAAAAAAGCCTGTATGCCACCTTCTCAAAACTCTCTGTGTATTCATCTGTTTTTTTCTTTTAGTTCATCTGATGCTCCTTTGATTACTTTACTTGCAAGATGTATTAAGCCCACATTATAAACAACCAGCTTTGTATGTGGTGCAGATGTTATGCAACTGCCAGCTTTCACAGGAAGGACATTGTGTACATCACAATGTGTTCTTAGGTTTCTAAACCCATTTGCCCTCTTAACTGCTGCCTGTGAGAGAGATTTGGTATTTCTTCTGGGGAGGAACAAACCTGAGACAACCTATGTGAATGCTGGTCCTGGACCATTTCTGTTCATATTTTTACATCTATACATGTGATGTACACTAAAACTTAGTTATGCCAGAGCCAAATAAGGAAGACTTACACAAATGTGCAAAGGAACATTACAAGATTAAAAACATGATAAAAATATAAAGGCAAGATCAAATGCTGAAGTCATTGCTGTTAAGATACTTGATTCTTGATATGTACCTCTTGAGTTTTGAGAAATCATGACTAAACTTTTCTCCAGTTAAATTTACTGAATCTTGTCCTAATGATTTTCTGTTGTCAGTGTTCCACATTTGCACTTACATTTATGGATATAATACAGCGTTCAGATGTGCTTTTACATTGTCTTTCTGATGAAGACTTCAAAGTTTTTGCATAAATTAAATTCCATAAACATTTTTTCTAGAATGTGAGTTTATCATGTCCACTTTGCAGAAGAGTAAATGTTGAAGGACTTTGCTCAAGATTCACATAGCATACTTGAGCCACTACTAAACTTCAGGGGTTCTGCTCTTCAAATACAGTGTTTGCCTCCCAAGCCAGGAATGTTTAAATAGTCATCTGTCTTCTTGCATGTAAATACTGTCCATGCATAAAATAATAAACGTTTGTAAAATGTATAACATTCCAACCATGAGCATAAAATATAGCATAGAGATTTTAAAATATGGGATACACAGTCTAATTCTATCTATATGGTGGGAACCCTAAAAAGCATTGCATTAATAATAGCTGTTGTGCTGGTGTGTATCAAGGAGATAAGCAAATCTTTCCTACTAAAGGATTAAAGTGACAAAACCCCTCCAAATACTCTCTTAGCACTCTAGGCTTAGTCACTTAAACAAATAAATGTGTTTGGAGTCAGACTATGTTTTAGTTCTTCCTGTTGTTGGCACAGAATCAGAAACAGCAACGTTTTATGTGTATTTTGGATTACTAAACTGGATGGTGTAATTCCTACTGTGCTCTGTATAATATGGAAGTGTTGTGTATTTTTTTTTAAAAAGTGAAAATAGGTAATAACCATCTCATCTATTAAATATGATTTCTGGTCTTTAATTTTGATACTTCTCTGATTACATAGTTCATATTCTGGAGATTAGCTGCCATTTATCAAGTGTTGGTATCTCCTGCAAATTAGTTTTTCCTTTCTATATAGTTGAAGCTGTTTTCCCTTTTTTGAACCAGTTTTTTTTTAATTCTTCTTTGCTAAAGTTGTTTTTCAGTTGCATACCTTATAGAATTGTTTTCTCTGGTAGCTGTGCAAAATTTGTACTATTAATCTTCAAAAGATAAAAAAAGCACAGAAAAACAACAGATCCAGAATGCTGGCTTTGAGCTTTATGCATCTTTTCATTGAAATTTATTGACAATAATTGAGAATAATACTGAAACTCTCAAATGTCTCTGAACAAACACTGGTGTGACTGATTATCCATAACTACTGAAGTAGATTTCCTATATCAACAAAATTCAGTTTTAGGAGTGAGGGATGGCATGAAACTCGTTATGAGTTCGAGCTGACCTGCAGGGCAATATTTAGTTTCTGCAATGAAAATATGACTTATTTCTAGTGCTTCCATGCTCATGTTCTGCAAATGCTTAGATAGACAGGTTAGACTACTTTGTCACTTAAGCTGAAATTCTCAGATAAATTCTTCCACAGTTATATCCTTCAGATTCTCACATGGGGAATCAGGAAGAAAGGGACAGCTGTTTTTATTCCTACATACCAACACTTCATCAGTTTGAGGAGGTGGTATTGTCTGGACTCAGATTTGGTGCTGCACTTTAGAAGTGTTTCAGAGAGAAGTAAAATGAAAAAAATAAGTCATGTGACTGACAAAAGTTTTTTTTTCAAGGTTGGAAAAACTACCTGTAGCAGATTAAGTGTGGTAAAAAAAAATAAAGAAGTGCAAAGACACATTTTGTAATACATATGAAAAATGAGAAACGGAAATTCATCGACTGTGTACTTCATAAAGTCACAGAACAGTGTAGGTTGGAAGGGACCTCAAAAGATCAACTGGTCCAACAGTTCATGGGAAAGGGAGCCTGTATTAGATTATCTAGAACCTTGTCTAACCAATTCTTGAAAATCTCCAGTGATAGATTTTACCACATTCCTATAGAGGTTGTTCAATGATTGTTCTCATTGTAAAGAATTTTTTTTCATAGAATCATAGGCTATGCTGATTTGGAAGGGACTCCCCAAAGAAAATGTACTTACCACCCTCTTGGTCTATATTGCATATATTGGATTTTTACTCACCCTAATAAAACTTCAAATAAAAGAGCTTTATAGTCTTGAAAACCATATTCATAGGAATCAAATCCCTTTGAGATTGAAATCTGGTCTGCCCACAAGACTCTTCTTTTTCCCAGACTATGGTACTCTTTTGTCTGAGTGCAGTGTGTCTTTCTGAAGCAGAATCCTCTCATGTCGAAAGGGAGAAAGCATAACTTTTTGATTTCTTGGAAATTCTTGGCAAGCAGGTTTAATTTGCTGGAAGGGCACTCAAAGTAATGTGAAATTGCGCTTTATAGAAAGCCTTGCACAGAGCAGCAGGCGGGGGAATTGTTCATGAATAGACTGTGTAATCTGTGATGTCCTCTAAGTAAGGAGAGAATTTGAGAATCTGTGCATTAGTAGATCATCAGCATATCAAAACTAAGGGGAGCCATAGCCTGGATTATTATCTCTTCACTCAGTCTGACGTTCAGACACACACTCACATGCACACAAATTATGTGGTGGCTTTACAATTGCTCACTACTGTCAGTGCTGCCAGAAACCCTTCCTGACTTCCTGCAGCTCTTCTGCACGAGCAGTATTCCTGATCTGACAGTTGATGCAAATTGTTAAGCAAAAGACTTGAGAGCTTTTTTTAAGGAGGTAAATGCCTTCTTAAGTTTATCCGCATAAAGCCTGTAGTTCCAGATCACCAGTATTTTTGCTGTAACTGTGGTTTTAGCAGTGGATTAAGTCTCTCAGAAACAGATTATGTTCTGTACACAGTCATCTGAAGGCTACGAGAGTTTGTGTGGAATCCTCTTGCATTAGGCTGGGATGTATATTTTGGCATTGAGACGCTCACGAGGAACATGAGTAGTGTGTGTGCCAGAGCTGCTGATGCTTCAAAGCTCCAACAGCAAGCAGAACAATAATGCTATTAAAAATATGTATCTTCTGTAATCCCTAAATCCCTTCTTAAGTGAGGAGCTCCAAGTGAGGTAGCTATTTTTGGCACTACAGTCATAATGCTGAGTACTGTAATATTTTCTGAAATGAAGGCTAAATGAAGAGCCTGAACAAACTAAGCCACTGAGAAGTGCTGATCTGGTAAAATGTGCAGACTCATATTTTACCATGTATTTCAAATGACCTTCATCAGTTCTGGTGTACCTAAGAGCAGAAGAGTCGTTTGCTCTGTACTTTACCACCAAATGCTATATTGTATTGCGGAAAAATGTCACCACCTCTAGAATAATATTATTATAGATTGCATTAGTAAAGAAGCCCAATCTAGGCTTAAGCCCATGTTGCACTTTGTACTCACAAAATTGTAATTAGGAAAGGTTCCTTTGGCTGGCAATTAATGCTCTGACAAGTGGTAAAGGGAGAATGGTTGAGGAGGAAGGCAGTCTGTTATCATCACTCTGCAGGGAGCACCTGACACAGAAAGGTGCCTTCAGTGGAAGAGCTATGTATGTTGTTTGACCAGCCACTATAAAATTTCTTCCTTATCAGATGTTTTATGTGTCTCCTCAAATTTAACATTCCTTTTTCTTCCACCGACTGGTCTTGCAACTGTGTTCTTATCTGGGATTTTGTTCCTGAAATAAAAATGCCAGTTCCTGAGTTTTAAATTGAATTGACAAAGAACCTGGAGTTCCTTGCCACAGAAATGTAAATGAGAAGTGCCAGTGTGAGCAGAAGATAAGGTCCATGTCTTCTCTGTGAGTGTACAGCAAATATTTCTCTGGCACTCACGTTACTTTTGCATTGCTCATTATGGCGCTCAAGACGTTGGTAATACGTGATTGCGGCAACAGTGCATGAATAATGATAGTCTTATCAAAAGATAGTAATCTCATTAGCTTCAAATGGAAGGCACACCTCAGCAGTAGCATTTAGACTTTACAAAACCACTGAAATGCAATAATTAGTAACTAATGACTTTCACCGAGTCCATGTGGTTTGTTCGCGTATCAAGGTCAGATTTTCTAGGCTGCTTTTAGTTGAGCTTTCTAGAACTGATGATAAGAATAGTGGATTTAGGGTTAGATTATGGTTTCTCTCAAGTATTGTTTCGTTATGAACATGAGTGTCAGGTTTTTTGTTATTTAAAATTCTTAACCGTGTGAGTGCTTAAAGCTTATTTTCAGGGTGAACAGAAATTCTGGACCACTGAATTTAAAATATGTTATTGACTGGACTTGAATGGTGACTGGAGGTCCTTACTAATATCTATTAGACACAGTGAAGGCACATTCTGTCAAGCTTTTATAGATGGTATTTTTGTGCAAAGAATTATGTGCATTGACAGAAGCAAAGTCACATGGACTCAGGCAGATAAAGATAGTTGCTGCAGAAATGGAATAAAATCCTTGCACTGGTATGAAAAGTTTCATATAGTTTTGATAAATTAAGAATGTGCTGACAAGATTTTAATTTGCATTTAACAAAAATGAAAATGCTGAGTTTTGCTCGTAGTCCTTCAACTTTCCACACACGTGTCCATAAACATAATTCTGATTTATCCTGGATTCAGTCCTGCCAGATACTGAGCACTCTGCATCTGACTTTGTAATAACCTTAAATTGTATATTTAGCATCAGACCTGGAAGTTGGTTTAGGTGCATATTTGCAAATCTTTGGTTTGTGCTGAGACAGAAAGAATCTGAATGAATTCTTTGTTATATGGATTTGAAAAATGTGTGTGTGTGTGAAATATGTTTTATGTATTGTTAGAGTTTGGTTTATGTGCATGTGTTTCTGCATTCAGGAGTGACCCACTGTGTCAACCAGGGATTATATGTGTGTGTATGTATATAGGCTGCAGTAACACGGCCAAAGTGCTTATGGTGATTTAAACATAAATTCTTGGCATAGACTTGCTATAGGAGACTATGTTGAGCCCTAGTTCAACACATAAGGCAAAACACAAGTCCAGGTCTGGGGAAGAAGCTCAGAAGTCTGTTTTGTCCCTTTTTAACAAGGAACAAATTTGTGAGGGTAAGAAATAAATGCAGAAGGAGCTCTGTTATTTGTTTTTAATGGAGCATTTTAAAAAATCCCAAGTTAGCACTCTTAGAGCTGATGGAAATCTCAGTTCTGGACTAGCAAATCTATAGTAGAAGGAATTCCTAATATTTTGGGGAAATGTTTTAGTCTTCTGTCTCTACAGAAAGAAACACAAGTATATTGACCCTTTTAATGGAGTATATTGATTTTCACAATTTTTTAGTTGGTAAAATTTTCATCCAGATATAATTTCCAGTCAGAAGTAGAAATTCATCATGAGTGGCAAAAGGATTTCAAGATGGGTGGGGAAAGAAGGTTCAGGTGTCTGAGTCATTAGAACAAAGACTGGATGAGGGAGTTTCGTAGCCCTAAAATGTGCTTCTCCACGCAGCAACAATCTGTGTCAGGATAGACTTCACTCAGTCTCTTCCTCTTGAATCCCTCTGCTTTGTGAAACTATTTAAACACATCACTAGACCAGCAGGGAAGAGGCTGGCTTTATAACTTGGGGGGAAAGTCATCAAAATAAACAGAGCAGAGATTTGAAGACACATCAGGGCTTTCATTACCTGACTGTCAAGGCAGTTTTTCCCCTTGGTTCAGTATATACGTGAGGTAGAAGAGTTCAGAAAAGAGACTGGCTGAAGGCTGCTCATTTTGTGAAATCTCATACTGACAGTGAACTGCCTGATTCAGAACAGATTTATGGACCCACATCTTCCATATCAAAAGCAGAGTCTTCAATGCTGGTCCCAGAGCACGCTCTAAATACAATGTCTCCCAGCTTTTGCAAGATAAACAAGTAAATAAGGTTTGTCTTCTGATCCCAGTGTGCAGCCAAATGAAAATAAAAAGATTTTTTTTTTTTTGCAAAGTAAAGTAATTTTTTTAGTATTGTTTAAATTTCCTTTTAAATAAATTATCTCACAATCCCTGGAAATATTGAAAAAGTATTCTTGTGTAAAAGATGCAGTTGTCAAACTGCAGCTCTGCCAGATTTGTTTTTGTTCTGCTTCCTGGGTTCTGTGGCATCAAGCTGGGAGATCTTTGGCTGTTCTTTCTACACAGTGGGCCATCTCAACTTCATGGCTGTCATGAATCTCCCTGGCTTAAATTCTAGTTGATTCTCCAAGCTACTTTTCCATTTAATTTGAGCTATTGGCACACCACAGAGCAGGCTGAAGATCTGGAATCTCGTATCTGGTCTCCTCCCAGAGAACTTCTGTTTATGAAATCTGAGTCCAATTTGAGGTCTGACAAGCTGTTAAGGATAAATAAGTATGTTTTCATAGAGCATTTAGTATTGTTTTGAAAAAGGAGCTCAATGCTTACATCCCTACTTCACAGCTGAGGAAGAGACCCCACTAAAGTGATTTGAGAGAGGTTGCTCAGCAATGCAAGTCACGTCTCACTTCCAGTCGAGTGTTGTATCCACATTGCCTTGCTTTATATCACTTTCTTTTATGAGGCTGCAAAAGCATTTATTTCTTTACACAACCTTCCAATGTCTTTTGTCTATCCAGAAAGTCAGATTAGAATGTGCTCTTTAATATGAGGTAGTTAATTGCATTACATAGAACCAGATAAGATGGTGGGAAATACATTTAGCAGATGACAGAAGTTTTCTCTCTTTCCAAAGAAGTATGTGTATTATAGACTTGAATGAAAGGTCCTAACTGTACAGACTGCACAGGAAATACACAAAATCCTTAAACTTTTACTGCTTTCAAGTGATTGTTATCTAAAAATTATTGATTGTGAGATTGATTTCTATACAATAGCCTATTCAGCAAGTAATGCTTCTCCCAGGCTAAAGCACTTGAGACATCATCTCTCAAAAGTTATTTTTTCCCCTCTGAAAATTTTTTACTAGATTGGAATAGTGCCTATTTTTTGCCAAATAAATAATTTTCATACTGAACTAATTTGACAACAAAACGGTGATTATGGATTATCTCTCTGTAGAAGTGCTCCACAGTAAATTCTGCATGTATCTTTGTTTATTGTGGTTACAGTCTTATCTGATATGAGTGTGTTAGTTTTGTAATCTTGGAAAAATTATTTGCACTTTGATCTCTCCGTTACAGAAGAGAGAAATGAGAAATCCATGAGACCTAGTGAGAACCCTAAGAGTCTGTGCTCCATTTTTTTTATTTTTCAATATTGGACCTTATTTTCTTTAGCTGCTATTTTGGGTTGGCCTTGACTCACGTGTAGGGAACTGGTTAGAGGATTGCTCTTATTAATGCTGACCCTGTTCCCAGGGGACCAGCTAAGGATCATACAGCACAGCCTTGATCTTTGTCCCCATCATCCTCACTAGTTATTAGTCTATTTTAGGACTGCAATGAGACAGTTCTGTTTCCTAATCCTTGGAACAGAGTTTTGGAAGTAAAATTTCTTCATTTTCATTTCACAATCATAAAATTTACCCTTTTTTCATCTGTCCTTTCATGCTTCACAATTTAAATTATATTGGGATCATAAAAAACTCCTCTCATTTCACAGAAAAGCAAATTCATTCCTTCAACTACTGCCTGAATATAACGAAAAAAACCCTGTTACCACAAAGTTGAATTGGTCAGCATAGAGTCCGAACTCAGTAAATTTACTCTAGATTTAGGTCTGACTTGATTAAATTGTACATCAAAGCAAGCCAAAACTCCTGTTTCTTTGAAACTAAATTTTTCAGTCTTTCCCAGAATCCTCATACATCATTTCAAATGTCGTAAAAGGAGCTGTGTAGACTGGACACTAAGCAGTGAGAATAAAGTTAAACCATTTGTCATGCAAAGCACAGACTGACTGGTTGCTTTTGTACAGAACATCACACGGAGTTCCTTCACACAATTTACTTGTGCTGGTGTCCCTGATGCTGTGACTGATTTGTATGCTCTGATGCTTATGCCAGGGTACTCTCTTTGGCAAGAGCCAAGTGGTGCACTTTGAATCTTTATGTTCCAAGGTGTGAAAAGCAAGTTCAGTCTTCAGAATAATTCCCTGTTTCTGATGAATGTTGTTGGATAGTATTGGATGCATTAAGAAACCAGAATATTTGAAGGGATTTCAAAAGATGATACTATTTAAAAAGATGTTGTCCTTTCCCTGCTGAAACTTAGTGTTTGCAAACTGCTTTTTAAACATGAAATGAGAGAATTTTCCTTATTCAAAGTGGCTGCTTCTTTAAGAAAGTTATTGGTGGAACCCAATGAGATTTATAGCTCTGAGAATAATTACAGCCTTCTGTGCCTAATATAGTTTCTCTGTTAGAGATTGTAAAAGTAATGTTATCTGGGAAAAGCTGGATTATCTGTCAGAAAACCCCCTAGTAATATAATCTGATAAAGTATCTTGAATCAATTTGCCAAACTGTTTTCATAGAGATGTTAATGTTGAAGTCAAGGAGAAAACTTCATAGGAAATGAAGAGGAAACTTTGGACCCTAAGTCCACTCTTAGTGACTACTTAGATGAAAACTTTCTCAATTCACAACAATCCATGTTCATTCATCTCTTGAGTTTCATGGGCAGCTTTTACTCAGCTGGCCATTTTCAATTTACAAGCATAAGCCTTCAGTGTAAGCTTTATAATTCAGCCTGTTAAAACATTGATTAAGTTAAGTAAGAATAGTTCAAAAGCAAGAAAAATATGCAATATAACATTTTACATTTACTTAATGCTGTCAAATTACTTTTATCTGTTTCTGTCAATATACATTGTCTCTTTAATCTCTTCATACATATTGAATGAAGTGGAGAAGAAATAGCTGTTTTGTGGAGCTTTCCATAGTCGGTCTCAGGCAGGAAAGGCTGTTGGGAGTAAAAGCTGGCAGTGTTGTATCTTTAATGCACTTCAGGTTCTTGTCTCATTGAACTGCTTTCTTCCTCCTTTAGTTTGAATTGCACCTTAGAACAGCCCCCGCTGCCTGCCCTACAGTAGGTATAATACAGCTCTTATGTTTGTTTAGACTGAAGAGCAACATGTAGCAGATTCTCGATAGCAAAAATTTTGGGGACACTTTAATGCATAAGATTACCATATAGGATTATCTGAGTAGCTTTTTTTCCTTTTGATCATCCAACACAGCCTTTTTTGCAATGAAAACACTATTTGGTGTCCAGCTGGACAGAATTAAAATATTTTAATTTAGAACATCTCACACACAAACATTTGGTTTGGTGTTTGTTTTTATGTTTTCTTGTGGGTTTGGGGTTTTGTTTTGTTTTTTATTTTATTTCTTGGAAGATGATTTATAAATCCTTTGTTTTTTCCTCTTCTTTCCCTAATGTACTTCAAAGAATTAATCTGAGTGCCTAGCATCATACTTTATGGAACTGGAAGGTCCTTTCCTCTCCCCTCCCTCTTCCCCCATGGTTCCCACTGTTTTGTGACTGGGAGGAAAAACAAACAGTACATGGACAGGTAGATGGAGAAGCATAGAAATTATGCTGAGGCTGCTTAAACAGAAATATCTTCTAGTGCATTTCATCTTTACTTGATAAAGTCTGTTCTCAGGTAATGATTGCAGAACTAAATTTGATTTTTCGTTGCAACATTGTGGGACATCTACCTAAAGTTTGTTCTAGAATGTAGTGATAATCTTAGTGTATGCTAGCAATGCCTTTCTTCCATAGATCTGCACTGTTCTCAGTGTTCCAAGGAGTGTCTGGTTATCAGACAACTCCAGCCTTCTGGTGCATTGCTAGAGATGGCAAATCTTACTGAGAGCCCAGCAGTGCTCAGTGGTTCCATACAACTTTGTATCATAGTCTGCAGCAAGACTGATTACTGACACTGCATAAAAAGTCCCACTTCTGATTCTTCTCATTCTGAGCACAGACTCTGAAAGAAATAATGTGTCCTTTAGTCAAAGAATATGGTTATGTGAAGCATATCTTTGAGGTAAGTTTTTTAAACTGACTTTGTACATCATTAATTTTACGTTCCATATAATAAGCTCCGTTCTAGATTAATCCCTAAAGGCCAAATATTATTCCTGTTATTAGGCCCAATGTTCTTTTTATAATTGGAAAGTTTCCTCAAGGAGAAGACAGTTTTGTAACATTCTGGAAGTCATACTTTATATATAAGCTCTTCCAAAGAAGAAAACTGACAAAGTAGCTTATCTTGTGAACTTTGGGTTGTGTTCTTTCTTTATGTTTTTTTTTTAATTCAGTTGTTCCAGTAGAATGCAGCTGTTTCAGTGGGTGGAAAGTGATGATGTGTCCACAGAACAAGAAATGTTGCTGAAGATCCTAGCCAGTGGTTTTAACTAAGGAAGTGGACACAAGCCAGTAGAGGATTTATGTAACTTCATCTCCTTTTGTACTCGATACTAATCCCTTTCTTTGTGATGTTTAGCATTTCGAATTTTTTAATTTTTTTTGAATACTGATATAAATTCAATGTTACAGAGGTTAACTGCCCAGTTTATTTGACTAACAGTTTATAGAAATCAGAAACAGATTGCAAGCTCTTTCACTCAGTGTGAAATGTTCCAATTCTGAGAAAACCACTTGTTCCTCTGTTTAACAACTAAGCAGTTATCCAGTCCTGCTTTTCAGGAACACCCAAAACTTGTCCTCAACCACATCAATGTTCGGAATATGTAAAGAATGCAAGACTGAGCCTGGTGCTGGTAAATTTTCCCTTGTAATATCCTTACTTTATGTTTGCAGATTTACCCAAGTTCAGCCAAATTTTACTTGCTGTGATATTCGTTCAGATCCTGGTTAACTCCAGCAATCTTACTCAGGATTTACATTGGTTTCCCTGAAGGAATAAATTGGTCCAATAATACTACAATCATAATGGGCAAAAAAAGCCCTCCACAAGAAAAACTAGATAGAATATTAAAACCTAATGTCATTGCATTTGTGGATTTGGAAGAGTTAGTCACGTAGAGATCCCTCCCTCTGAGGCCTCAGATTCTTTGGCCAAGTGTTTATTTTTTGTTTTAGGATTTATGTCCAACATGTGGTTAATTTGCTTGCCCATTCCTGAAAATGTAAGGCTTCCCTTTACAGATAACCTGGGGTTTAAAAGCTATAATTTTGCAAATGCTACACTTTAATCTGTGTGCCTTTTTCCCTGCCAATTCTTTCCTTCACGCCTGTGGTCTGACTTGATTCCAAAAGAAAAATCAGGATTGTATTATGTATCTCTTTTCCCCCCTACAGTTGGCCAGGATACTATTGCTTTTCTCCCGTGTTGCCTGTGAGTGGAATAATAGCATCCACCACCCTAAAATATCATGTTGTTTGTTAATCCTGCTGTATCAATCAGGAACCCTTTCTTATTGCTCCTAAGAACTTTTTATAAAGAATTGAACCTCCATGGATATGGAAAAAACACACAAATCATCTCTTTAGCAAATGCATTTGAGATAGTTTTATATTTACATGAAATCATAGAATCTGGACAATTCTCAGTTTTCTACTGTATCATAAAATAACTTTAATCATCTCAAATCAACTGACATTCGAGCCTTTCCAAGTAATTTAGGAGAGCTGTACTGTATTCTGTCAACAGTAGGAGTCTTTATTAAGAAAGCTTCGGTCTAATTTTTCTTCAAAGGAACACTTTTTGGAAGGCATTATTTTATGGTCAGGTTTTTCCAGTAGACACTTATTGCATAAGTCTTCTGCTTTGATGGTTAGTGATGCAGGAAATCGTGATGTAGCCTTGAGGCTCAGCCATTTCCTGTTCTCCCAGGATTGTGTTCTAAAATACAACCAGAACTTTAAAATTATTTCATTATAGGCATCTGTATTCCTTGAGAAAATTCTTTACTTGCTAAGTGGCAGGAATTAGGTAGCGAAAGAAGTACAAAATATGTCTACATTTCCACGTTCATTTGTTGCAGCTGGAAAGGGGCATGGATATGTTCCAACATTCTGATTATCTAGAATTCAAGCAAATATTTCAGGTTCTGCTTTTGCAGTAGTCATAAATTTGACTTGTAATAACTACTCACAGTTGTTACAACTCCTCGCAACTCCTTCCTTAAGTATTAGTTGCTGGATTTGGTTTTGGTTTTCCTTGTGATTCCATTCATTGTTTGGGGGGAAAAGCAGGATTCATTCACCTGGAGATAAGAATGTACTTAACATGCAAATGCATGACGGATGAGTCTGCAATGATGGCTGCTGGAGGAATGATCTTTAGTGATATAAAATTAGCTAAGTTCTCATTAACTGAAAGCAGCAACTCTGTACTCAAGAGAGCATGGGTTCGTTTCAGTTGGGCTTCTCAAGAAACATTCAGAGCTAAACTAGATTTGGAAAATTTTCATTGGTCACTGTTGAAAAGCTTGTATCTGATCAGTCGTATTTATACATACCCGTAATTATCTAATCTTGACCTGAATTGAACATATTTTAAAAGTTTCGTAGAGAGAGTGTGAATTATACTACAGCAGCATTTTGCATCTGATAAGAGAATATGGAGCTAGTGTAACTTGTACAGTAATTTGCAATATTTCCCTTTTTCTAGAAAAGCTGTCCTTTTTAAGAATTGTCTGATGACCTTCTAAGAACCTTTTCAATGGGAATTATCACACTTTTGTAAAATGTGCAGTAGCATTTTATTGTGTATGAGGTAGTATAAAATCACCCATTCTTCTCTCAGAGGTTCCGCCAAAATTGGGTTTTGAATGAGAATGAATTACTCTGAGATATGGATAAAAGGTCAATTGATATAGTCCTGAAATAGTTGAGACAACCTTTCTGAGAGATAAGTAGACAGTTTTATTTCTTTATTTTACTGTTGCAGGAATAAATACAGTCGATGACCAAGAGAGAATTGTAGATCTGGGATTTCTTGACGCTCAAGTTAAATGCATTACATTGTATCCAGTGGAAGTAGAAGCTGTGCAGTCAGTTTAAGCCTACACCAGATCCCATGCTTCCCACAGCTTCATGTTAATTAAACTCCAGCAAATGTGCATGTTGTGTTTGGTTACACAGATTCTGCGAAGCGTTAAAAAACTTGAAGAATATTAATGGCTTAAAATTTAAAACTCATTAACCGCTGCCCTATTGACCAGCTAAATAGAGTTTCTCAGCACTCCTCTGGGCCACTGCAGCTTCATTCTGCCATAGAAATATAGAAATGGTTGTTGGCTTAGCTAAAGATGTTAGGGACTGCTGGTAGTATCACTGGGTAAGATAAAAAGCATGCCTGCTCACTAAAGCAAATCTGGTGCAACTATAGATACTGTCACTTTTTTAGAATGTAAAGCAGTATTTTTTTGTCCAAATGCTAGTTTAAACTTATGCTTACTGCCAGAAGATTTTAATTTTTTTAAAATTGTTATTCGGTAAAAGTGTGTGTGAGTGTGTTATTAGAACCAGGATTCTGTAAAAGCAACTTCAGAGTTGAGTCATGTTATAAATTGGTAAATACATCTTTCTCAAAATGGTAGTTCATTGCCTGAATCTTGACCCAATGCAGTGTGAACTGCAGCTTCATTGAATGAAAGGGGACCACTGAGCAAGTTTGAAGAGACATTTTGCAATATTGCAGCATTACCTGTTTCCAAAGAAAACGTAGCAGTTTCTGATGAAACTTCTTTGAGACGGCTTGAAGTACAACTCATGAAGCACATATATAGTGAGAAAGCTATTTTGTCATGACACCTTTGAGTAAAATCCTTAGAACACCAGTTCCAAATTAACCTCTCTGGTTTCTGACTTATACCACTTAAACTTTTCTGTTGAACATCAATCGATCAAAAAAGCAAAAGTGTCGGCAGTTTGGGCTAAATAATGGACTCTGAATTATAAGTGATTATGATCCACATATTGCATCTTTTGACCTGGACAGTCTTTTGATACCTTAAGAATAGTATTGTTTAAAAAAATGTGAGTTTAAAAAGCAAGCAAAGAATAAATGAACTGAAACGCCGCCTTCTCTAGCATGTTCAGTCTGTCCTAATCAGTTGATTGCCAGAGCATTAAAAAAGAAAATCTTGAAATTATGAATATTTTATGAGTTTTAATTTATCAACATAAAGGGTTATTTGCAGCCATACTCAGAAAGGTCTGGATTCTCTTTACCTAGAACTGAATTATTGTTCTGCCTTTATTTTGTGAGCCTTTCTTTTTCAATTCAGGGAGAAATCTGCATGTTATAAATAAATTTACCGAAGTACTGCTGAGCTAAGCAGAGAGTATTATAAATATTCCACTGGAAGAAAACATGAACTGACAAAACATGCTCGAGAGACATTGGCTGTGTATGTCCTTACCTTTTCACATTCTTCTCTTGAAATTTCCCTAGATCATAGATGAAGAAGAAACACAGTTCATGAGCAATTGTCCTGTTGCTGTGACTGAGAGCACACCTCGGAGGAGGACACGCATTCAGGTGTTCTGGACGGCTCCACCTACAGGGACAGGCTGTGTGATTCTAAAGTAAGTATTTTAAGGCATGTTAAACTAACAATTAAAATAAAATTCAGTTAATAAGTCTAATATTTATTGGATTGAAAACTAATGGAGTTCTTAAATTCTTTTTTCTCCTTGACACGCTTAATCAAGTTTAGTTGTACTTGCACAGTGAAATGTTAGCAATTTAAACATAAATGTTCAGAAGTTACTCCAAGTCTTCAGTAAGCATTGAATCAGAAACCCTAATTGAACTTTTTAGGCTCTCAGCCATTCTTTTCACAGAAGAATCAAAAAAATCTTAATTTTTAAGATCAAAATTGCATCCATCTGGCTGAGACTCGGGTAAAAAAAACATGATCTTAGTTGAGATGAAAAATAGGAATGTTCTGTAGAGTCAGGATTTTCTGAATGGACCTTTATCAGTAAAAACAGATCTATTTGTTTAGAGGTTAATGCTTTCATTTCAGAGCTTATTGATCATTTACTGATGGTTTAGTACACACTAGCATGCGTATCCATGCTTTTTAAGCAATAAATATAGGTAACACCATGTAGGTGCACTTTGCTTTAGGTGCACTCATTTGTCTGCAGAACTATGAAGAGTGCCAGAGAAACATTGTCCTGTCTCTTAAGACTTTGTTTGCTGTATTTAATAGGACAGATTGGTCAAATATGCATGGACAATTGGGATTTCTTTGCTTGCTTTGAATCTGTGTCTGGGAGAAGCCTTTGAAATTGCCAAGATTTGCCCTGCAGCAGACCAAAGAATTTCAAAGAACCTTATCAGGACTTGGGGATGCCTTTAGTGACACAAAACACGTTTAGGCTTTTAAGGAAGTGCTATCACAAAGGTTCTGCTGAAGATAGTCCAGAGCATTCAGAAAAATATGTTATTAAAATTGCAATTGATTTCTGAACAGGCTGTGAAATTGCCACCAGCAAAAATAGTCCATGGCTGCTTTCCTCTCTCCCTGTGCTTCACTTCTCTGCTGATGGGCACAAGAGATAGACACCCTCCTCTTCCACATCTGTGAGGGTGATCTAGTCCCAGGTCTTACACTGGCTGTGGAACAGACTCAAATCTTTTGCAGTTCTACTTGCTGCCTCTCAGTTTTAGTAAAACAATTTTGTTTAAAAATCACCTGGTTTAATGTGTACTAAAGCAGTTCAAGAATACACTTGCAGCCTTTTCTTAAGCTCAGCACAGACAAGTTTATATCAGGCTGCAGTAAAACTGTGAAACCTGCTGCTTGCTGCATGGTGAGACAAGTTGTGTTATAAGTTTATAGATGCAATTTTTCAAGAGTCCCTTTGGCAATCAAGAAGATTCTTGAGTGTTGCTAAGCTGTTTATCAGTAAAACTCCTTGGTCTTCCCCTCAGGACTGCCCCCCTCTTAGCTGCATAACAAATGTTGCTTGAGGCACTTTGCTACTTAAGTAAAGCAATAATAAGGTGATGATGTTTTATAAAGCCTTTAAAAGAGACAAGATTTAAACTTTAATCCAATAATGATATGCAACAACACAAATGGATGGATTTTTTTTTCCCCATTATTGTCCTAAGTAGAATTGCCATTACCAAAATAAATTAACACAGATCTATACTTTTCTCACTGAACTGAAACACCTGTGGCTGAAGTTGGTTCAGGGGCCTCCCTGGGTCTTGAATGCAGTGAAGTACCACCAACTGCAGGATCTGGATAAGTGTTTCTTCTCTCTCCTGTCTGCTGGTCAGGTCATGGTGGATGTTCAACACTCTGATCTTTTTCTGTGTAGTATTTGCATTCTTGCAGAAAAGTCAAGAGAGGCTCCAAAACGCAGTTCTGATGTTCTACACGTGAAAGTAAAAATTGCCGCTGCCCCAAGGGATGCACAGAGTAACTCAGTGGCTTACAATCTTCTCAGATAATCCATCAGCAGTGCCAACAAAACACTATATACCAATATAGAGTTAGATTAGCTGACTGGCACTGGTTCCCATAATCTGTTTGGGAAGCTAAAAGAACATCTTGGAAATTTAGGTTCACGGGGAAAGAGAATTTTGGTGTTATGACTACCTATTTACAGATTGTCGTAGGCACCTTCGGTGTCTATGTGCTGCTGAAAAGTGGAAGGAAGTTAAGTACTTTCCAGTAAAAATTATGTGAAAAATAGAAGCTTCCTCCCAATGATTGCTTTATTGACCTTAGAGGATAAGTAATCACTTTATTCCCGAGGACAGTTCAAAGAAAGAATGAAACAATGACCATTACTAAGAGCTGCTGATGCCAGAAATTAACATCATAATGTGGTATTTGTTGGTGCTGCAGTGCAGTCCTCTGTGGCACCTACATAGCAATCACTGATGGGGTTTTGACATTAACAACATTTACATTTTCTCCTTTGTATGTAAAGCTTTGATGGCATCTGAATTAGAGTTTGCAGTGTTCTTTATAAACCTTCTTTGTGGTCAGCTCCCATAAAATAGCATGGACATGTTGGATGCAATTTTCATAATTATTCTATGTGATAAAAACAAAAGTCTAAAAGCAGTTATTGTTTTAAATAGTTAAGTCCAAACTCACCATGGAAAAACTCTGAAACTTTGAACTTCAGAGGAAACAAACCCTCTGTATTTTTCTTTCTTCTACATGTGATGGATGTGCAAATATTTTTTTCATTATTATCAACACATATCTGTTTCAACCCTTGGATACTATGATACTTTTGTTTTAGAGTTTCCTAAACAGAATGGCAACATTTTGGAGCCTGTTCTGAGTCGTAAGAATATACTTTTTTACTATATCCTTTTCTTCTGGCTTCAATATTTTTCTGCAATTTGTAAAGTCTGATACCTTTGATAGCAACACTTGACTGCTCAGATGTGGCTAGTAGTCCTCCCAGTGCTTTCCAGGCATATAGTGCATGTGATCAGTTTTTGGCTGTGAAAAGTGTAAAATGACACAGAGAAATGGTAATCTGTACTTCTAGGGTTCAGTAAGAGATGCTAAATCATTTGGCATGAGCACGTGTGTGTGTAATCCTACCTTTCTGGGTGACTGCAAGAAACAAAGTTTAGGAGAATAAGCATATTTGAAGTTGACTTACTGTCACTACCTTGGTTTCTAAGACATCTCTTTCTGTGTGAAGACTCAGAATTGGGAGAAAAAGAAGGAAATGGATTAACATATGATGTTGGACTGTAATTGCTTAGTTGAGAATAATTCATTCATTCTCTCCATTCTCAATAAGTGAGGACAGTGAAATACCCTAAAGCTTCAAATCCTTCCAGACTCTGCTGAAACTGCCAGTACCAAATGTGCTCCCAGGATGCAAACAGTATCTGAGGCTCCATTTATCCACACACTTAAGCCTAGGCTTGAGTTGCACTGAAGACACAAGATAAAAGACTTTGCTTATATGTTACACGCTGCTTGGGAGACCCTCAAGCTTTAAGCCCTCTTTCCACTCGCCTGAGGAATGCTCAGAACGCTGTGCAGCTAAATCCAATTACAGGAAGGTACACAGGCACTCCAGCACAGCGGTTCTTAAAATGATTTCTGCAGATGGATGGACTGGAGAAACGTCCTATCGCTTTGGGGAGGGCCCCAGACTCTGCGAGACAATTTTAAGCAACTAGATTTCAAGAATGACCTGATGGAAATGGAATTCATTGTCATCTGTCAGACAGCACAGTCAACCCCATCACAGCACTGGGTACTTGAATAGAGAGTTTTGCTGTGTGGGATGAAGTTATTAAAGATAAATCAACAGAATGCACTTGGATCATACTTGGCAATAAGGATTCACTTGGCTGCCTCAGCATCTGTACTAGCTGCAGAAGCTGCCCAAGTATCAGCATGAGCAGGAAAGTGCTTATAACTATATCTTTCTGGCTTCTCTGGCTAAGGTTATCTGTTTCAACCCTTCCAAGCTGTCATGCTCTGCTCAGTCTACTTGTTTTCATGTTCACAGGGCAACATCCTTCTACCCCTGTTTTCTTTCCCTTGTTTCTTGTGATTGCTACATGTGTCAATATGGGAGGACCAGGTCATTTCCTTCATCCTCTGATAAAAGTTTCTGTTCTAAAGCTTATTCACTAGATTTCTGAGCTCTTCAGAATGCATTTTCTTTCTAGAATCTTTGAAAACCTACTGTTAAAACTTTCTTAGGAGGTGTTCGTGTTTATTTTTGTGATGTGAAATTTATATAAAAAATAATTACATAGACAATAGAGCAATGGCAGGGCCTAGTGGTATTTGTATCATCACATGGAAGTAGAGAAATTTTCAGGGGTTTGAACCCTGTCTTGGTCAATCTGTTTTCATATTTTGTTTAAATGAGTGAAAACTGTTTTAACTTTTAACACCCCCTTCCTTTTTTCTGCATGTAGACTGTTAAGCTTGGTTTAGCATATTCTACTTTTCATAAAATGTAAAGCAGCACACATGCATTTTTTAATCTGACAGCTAATATTCAAAGACTGCTTAATTCTGTAAAAATCAAAACAACTACTGGAGATTTATCTTGTTTAACAAGCAAAGTCTTAAATATTGACTTTGAATAGTGATTTACATCATTGACAAAAAAAAAAGACAAATGTTTATTGGAAGTTTCTTAGCAGTGGTGAAGAATAACCACTTTTAGATCACTTTGAGCCCCAGGCTTCTAGATTTGACTGGTCAGTTGTATTCCTCAAGATAGTTAAGTCTGATATAGAACAGATGGGTAAAGGTCTGACCCCTGTAATTGATGAGAAATACAGAACAAACAGTTTTCTGCAAGTCCTTTAGAATTCTGCATTATAACACAAAAGAGAAGAAAATTTTGTAAATTGTCTTAGCTTGTTATATGTTAAAATTTCATGGTAGGGAGAATCTTGTTAATATCCAAATTGAGTAAATCTGTCAGCTGGTGTAGATCTCATGAAGAGTCAAGTACTGAGAGATGGTAATTATCTTTTCCTCCTTTAGCATTTGGTGATTTTCACTGAGTCTGAGATTGATTGTTAAATGTAATAAAGGATGGCCACATGCAGATAAGTTATATTCAATTTACCATTCAGAAGAGAAAGCACAGTTCTCTAATTGGCTCATGAAATAATCGAGTTCTCAGGCAACTCATGTGTCTTGCATGGTAAATGTAGCAAAAGTTCTTGCTGATAAGTTATTTATTTTTGTTATACATATCACGCTTAAACAAACATTAAAATCTGGTATTTGTAAATAGTGCATTACCATTACCACTTGCAGAAATCCACTGTATTCATCATAGTGTCTCTGCTGTTTGATTCTGGAAATGTGTTCTGAGCCATCTCTAGGGAAATGTTTTATAATTTTTGAGGAAAAGTGTGGAACTTACAGTTTTTCTGAATATGTCATTATCTTCATGATTTTAATCACATTAGGTCTTGTTTGTATGTAATCAGAGAGTAGGGGAATTTTAAAGAATTGCCATCTTCTGAAGAAAAACTGTGATATGTTTAGCGTATATAAAATATGTATTGGCAAAATCTTTTAGAGAGCTGCGTTATTTTGGCAAAGCTGTCATCCCTATGGGGACAACTTCAATTCTAGTCCATGGGTCGCCTTGGATATAACACTCAGGTTCCAACCTCCATGTGGATTTTGACAGTCCTCTTGCTCTCAAGCTTCAAAGCTCTGAGGGTGAACGAACTCCAGTAAGAGTTTTTGAATATGTACTTTTTGATTTCTTATAACTTCAAGCATTTATATTCATTCAGGTCACTTGGCATGTCACTTTGAGTAAACAATATGCTCAAATGTGGTGTTGGAGAGACTGAAAGGAGAAACAAATGTCATAAACCCCCATGAGTTCCTAACTACATATACATCCTGATGCTGTCTTGTTATGCAGCCAAATCTCTTCTCTGTACTCCAGACTCATGATGACATCCTTGGTCCAGAAACAGGGCACAAAGTATCTGGGCAAAACCCAAAACCCACAAGCTCTGTGGTGTGTAATTTAATATATGACCAAGTCCCTAACACTGCATTAAGGGGAGTGTTTATCAGAAATGCTAAATTGAGATGGTCAGAATAAAAATGCACTTCAGAATGAATCTCTCTTACTAAAAGTGTTGACATTATGGTTCTCATAAAACCAATGTTACACAAATTTGCTCCTAAGAGAAAGAAGTTCCAGTTGTCAATGAGCTTCAGGATGGGTCTGCATCAGTCAGACTGCTTTACGTGGGTGGAAGCTACAGTGCATCTGAGACTGTTGCCGGTCATATAAAAGCAACATCTGATAGATGATCATAGAGTTGAACTTAAAAAAAACCCCAAAACAATAAAGAAAGAGAATGATGTACATTTACAGCTGAAAATTTTGTGGGCTACTTTTCATGCTTGTCCTAAATCCCTCATCGGTATCTGTGACCTGGCAGAGGGAGAAGTTGGACATGGTATTAAGTTACTCAGGTTACTAGACTAAGGTGATGAAGCAATATAAGGAGATTCTTTTGTCCTCTCTGATGATTTCACCACTAAAATATCATCTTTTTTTTTTCCTAGGCTGTACTTACCCCAAAGAGTACAACTTTTCTTGATTTTTTGGGTTACTAAGCTGATGAAAATGTATCTCAAATCTTTTTCCATATGCTTATTTGAGTGTTTCTTTAAATGCTTTACACGGAATGCATTCCTTAAATGCATCCTATTTGTTACAAAATGTGTGAAATATGATGATCTTACATACTCTTTTAGGATTCCTAAATACTTGTGGGTTGTACTTCTTGAAGGGGATTCATGGAATTATACCTACTGAAAAATCACACTGTAGTGAAGCAGATGAGCAGTAGGTCATATAGTTGAAGAACTGTGAGGAGTTCCCTATAAAACTATGCCTCTGGTAATTCAAAGTGTAAAAACTAACGATAACAAAAACCCCCACCCTTCTTGTTTGAACTGGATGTTAAATTTGTTATTCAGTCTTTTCCATTTATCCTTTCAGTCTTCCTGTGCAGTTGTCCAAATAATTCATGTCAACAATTTTACCTGACTGTTCATTAGAATATTAACAGTGGAGCAACTGAGGACAGTTGTAAAGCATTTACCAACAGCTTTCCATTATGACTGAACACAATGGACCAAGGAAAAATAGAGAACAACCTGACTTCCTTACCTGCAAGAACAATCTGTTTATGGAACAATAGAAGATAACAGTTCTCATATTATAAATAACTGTATTGATTTTTCCTAGTAGAATTAATGAGGCTTCTGCATGCAGAGAAATTATCACAGTTTCTGTACTAATAGTTTAAAAAAAAAAAATCTTCCATTTAACTACCACACTACAGCAGCAGTAGTTGCTGAATATTTTTTGATAGATGCAATAGTAGTGTAGGTTAATATTTCGTGGTGCATAGCTTAAATAAAATATTGTATATAGACACCTTATGTATTTCTACCCAAGATAGCAAACTAAGATGTCCCTATACATCCTAACAGTCCACACAACAAATACAACCTTTGACATATAGAAAATGTGCAATTTTCTGTATGTCATCCTTTTTGTGTTCTTTCATTTTTCCCCATTCTTCACTTTTAGGAGTTGTAATAGAAACGTGCACAACTTTAAATGTCTAGGGACATAGATTAGAAGTAAGTAGATTTGGGTCCATTCCTGTCCTTCACATTGGGTTATTATATACAGCTCAACTCATTTTTCAATGCCTCTCTTTTCTCAAAAGCAATGAGAGGCCAGTGACTCTTTTTAAACTACTTCAAGATAGAAGAGCTTGTATGTTAGCTTTGCAGTATTGAGGTTCCTTAGAAGTAATTTAAATGTTTTCTTCATCCAGCTATTTAAAAATACCCAAAAAAACCCAAATAAGAAAAAAAGTTTATGAAACTAACTTACAGCCCTATATTTCATTTTATAGGTTAAATGCCCCCAGAGAATTTACTTGTATTAGGAAGAAATAATTACTTTCTGCCTTTCTATATAGCTTGTATATCTATAGCAGCTCTAATATTAGATGTAAAAATGCATATTTGCATTTCAATGCATACAGTAGCAGCCCCCTGGATCTACTAACACATCTACATTTAAAACAAAAATCTGTTTCACTTTCTTTTTCTCACTGATTTAATATTGTTTCTTTAACTTCACAGTGGGAGCACATGAATTTGGCAAGTGTTATAAATGGATTTTCTTGTAATTTTATGTTCTTCGAAATCATCTTTTTTATGGCAGAATTAATATAGTAATCCTATCAAATCTAGCTAGATTCATTCATATGCTGTTTTGTTTGCAAAGGCATCGTGTTGCGAAGCACCTTTATGGTTTTGCTACTCAAAGATGGGTTTATTCCTTGAGAAGTGCAAAGCAACAGGAAAACAATGAGAATAAAGAGTAAGGAGAAGGATGGTGGTCTTTCCTGTAGTGATAGGGGGAATGTAGTTATAGCCTTATTAGGAAAGATAATATTTTTAACTGTTTCAAACAGTACCTTGAAAATGCTTACAATAATTTCATATTAAAAAAAAATAAAAGTCAGTGTTATTGCACATTTTGTGGTAAATTGAAGTAACATGCAGTTACTTTCATTGACCCATATGGTTTTTATTTTTCACAAATGTATTTTTGTAAAACAACCTGTTTTGCAAAAACTAAAAAATTGTGCAGTAGGGTAGGAATTCAAGCTTAAGAAAAGTTCAACATGCTTTATGACAAGACACTGGTATCAGTTCTCTTTTTGATCATCATTGGGGTTTCTCCAGACTTAATAGGGAAATACTTAAAGAAAAATTAATTATTAAGGTCAACAGTGGACACAAGCGCAGAACTGATCACAAGTCACCTGTGTTCTAATTTGTTATTTTACAAAAATACGTGGGATATTTAAAGCTTTCATTTTTATTTCTTAACAATTATACATGCTAAATTTCTTGGTCCTTCTAGATTCTCAACACTGTTCTAAGGATATTTACGTGTTTAAATTGTGCACTTGAAAAAGTCATATGAAGTAGATTTCTGGTATTTCTAACTTTCTCATCCAAACCTTGAAGACAGACAAGGAAGACAAAACAAGTGATGTTAGAAGGGACTTGAGGAGGATGTCCTATGGCTGTGTTTCCCTGCCCACTATTCTGCTTAGAGGTGGAGCCTTGGCAGTGCCCATGAGGAATTGGTGCCAATACTCACCTGTCATTGCTGCTGTTGTGCTAAAATGATTCCTCCAAAACCCCTTGTTATACAAAGGTGCTGTAACCCTCTTTTCAAGCCATGCTTTCTTTTCTGCGGGCTACTCAACCCAGCTCCTTCAGTTTAGATATCCGACTGTTCTCACAGCCTAGTCTGAACTTTATCCAAATGATCCATATCCTTGAATTCTGGTACCCAAAGCTGGGCATTGTAATCCTACAGATGCTTCACATAACTTCCACTGTAATGTTTAATAGTTTTTCTAAGAGAGTAACATTTTCTTGTGTTCAACTTCTGACGCACTAGACTTTATCCTGCTATCAAATATTTCAATACAAAGGCTTTTTCCTTTCTTTGTGCGTATAATTACTCTTGTATAAAACTGATACTTTGTGCCTAAGATTATTTAATTACAGCTTGGTACTGTCTGCAGTCAGTAACTTGTTCTGTTTCATCATTCAAGCTATTAATGAAAATATTGATGTATGCATAATCATACTGAACTTGATACTCTTCAGTGAGTTCCAGTTGAGCTCTAAACGTAAGAAAAAGCAAATTAATTTGTTTAAAAAATATGAATATTGCTGTCTAAAAAGCCCTGCCATCTACTCCTGATGTAATAAATATGTAAGCATTTTAAGTAAAATTTTGAAAAAATCTGCTAGTTTGAGGTATTGTGTGTTTACAAATCTAAACATATATATGAAAAATCAAGAAAATGGTTTTCAATAGTTTTCTTTATTGACAAAATTTACATTGGAGAAAGATAAATCCTCAATGAATTATTAATTCTATTTGCATGTCCTAGAGGCAAATAAAAAAGGATTTAAGACATGTAAGGAGGGAAGTTCTCTGAAGTATCTTGTACTGATATCTGATTTTGTCTGATTTTTTGCTCTCCGTAAGTGGGGAAATGTAACAGTAAACTCTTTTCTTTCTGACTAAGTCTCTAGTAGAGTCTGTATTTTCATAAATTTCAAGTAGTGGGATGGAAAAAGAAAAGACAACTCCATAATTTTCCTGTTGTTTGTTGTTTGTAAATGCAAATCATTGTTAATTTAGGAGCCTGACAGCTGTAGAACATTTGCCATTCGGCAGCAGCTGTCAGTAGCACTCCAGTTTATTTTACAAACAGATGTTTAATTTGACTTCAAGACCATTGTCAATTTTTGAGGGGAAACAAAGAGAGAAAAGGAATAGAAATAATAATGATAGCCATAATTTTATTTCCTTTCAAAACATACAGCAGAGTCACTATTGATGACATCAGAACCATTGTCATTTTTTATTACTGAATATTTTAAATCAGTTTTTTTTAGAACTGCGTGAACTGAAAATATGGTAACGTCTTAAGGAACTGATTTGTCTTCTGTCAGAAGCTGAAGGTGTTATTTCAATATAATATGATACATTTTTAAAATATGTATTTTATCCATGAATCAAAATGTCATGCTATTTGTGCAGTTTACAGAGAAAGGTATTTTTGTCTCTGTATTAAAACCAGAACACCAGTGGGGGCCCACTGTCATACAAACATAATGTTGTTTACTGTAGTATGGTAGTATTCTCATTTCAGATCAATGAATGTGAAGGGCAAATTGAGTACAGTGATGATGAAAGGAGATAAATAAAAAAAAACTAAGTAGCATAATATGGTTAACTTTTAGTTAAAATTTTTTTTCTTAAATTAATAATTTAATGATTTTATTCACTATGTGCCCAGGGACTAGGAGGTTTTACTAAGAAATACTGTTAGAATATCTTGTCAAGATCCTTCATTATTCAAAATGTCTATTGACCCAGACAAAGGAGTGGACCTTAGCAGCGAATGGTGTCAATCCTACAACACCTTGGCAATTCTTAGATGTTACAAAGTCTAGTTTATATTAGTCATAAATGTGGCTCAACTTGCTGGTCATTTGCTCCTTCATAATACAATAAGTTCAGGTACTTCAAGTTTGTATTCTATGAAGGTACATAAGTTAAAATAAAAAAGCTATATCAGATGGGCCATTTTGTATGAAGTTTTCAATATCAGCAACGTTTTTCTGGCATGCTGATGTAAATATTCACTGAAGTATCTTCATGCCCACAGAAATCTAGAACAGCTCTGCAGAGCCCATTTTACAGTTAAAATTTCAGGCACAGCTATATTATATAATGAAAGGCCACTGGATGAATTAACAGTGTGTTGAATTCTGACCATCCCTACTTAGATTGAATAGTATTTCAATTCTCAAGCAAATTTACATTTATTAGCTGGAGATTCTCTAAGAGTGACACATGATATCAACAAAGCTCTCGGAACCTGAACACTACTTATCTTCATTCTTTGCTTCATATGAAGCACCACAAAATCAATTATGATTTGTTTCCTTAAAGGAGCATCTCTTTGTATTATCGCAGTTCTTTAGAAATTATGACAGGTAAAAAACAACTAGAAAAGGAATTTTGCTTTGTACAAATTGACTGTGGAATTGATGTCTTTCTAGTTACCTGGTTTGACAGTCTTTCTCACTACCTGGACTGACAGCTTTCTAAGGCTGTTTTGAAAGGATTGAAATACTAAATTCAACCAAGAATTGGGTGGGCCATTCCTTTCTTTTCCTTGCAGTAATTAGGTACCCAATTTTTGTATCATTTCTACTTCATTAGACATGCATTAAGTGTCTTTGCTACCCGAACAGGAGCAGCCTGAACGCTTTTTGAGCTGCTTTCCCGAAGAAATGGATTTGTTGCTCCATCAGTTCACTACACCAGCAGAATGTAGTTTAAAGTCTTGCAATGCACCAGAAAGCACACTTGATTTCTTTAATGGTTTCTGCATTTTCATTTGCTGCAGAAAGGACAGTCTTACTGTCTGTGTAAGGGGCTTGTGTCTAGGAGGGAATCAGCTCTGTTCATTAGGAGCATAATGAGCTTGATGCTCTCTCACTACACAGGGTATGAAGCCTCATGATACCCTTAATATGTACACAGTCATTTAAGTTTTACAGATTACCTATAGTGTCTTCCCATAGATTTGTCTGAAAATGGAATATACACTTGTTTTAGACACAGAAAAATAGGTGTGCTCTCTTACGGCGTGATTGCAGTTGTTTGCTGAAGTACATATATGATGGGATAAGCAACTCATATAGAAAATAAAAAATGTTCCACGCTACAGAATTGACATCATATACTGAGGTACCACCATTTCATGATTGTTCATAAAGAAATTGTCTTGTTCATCAGATTTAATTTAGATAAAATTCTAATTTCTCTGAATTAATCATGGTCAAAACATTGTCTGAAGTATAGTGAGGAAACACAAGTAGCTCATCATTCTTTCCATTTTTACTGCATTTCTGCCATGCACAGTTCCTCTTACAAAGTACTAACTTCGTTCAGCCAAGTAAAATAAAACTAAACTCATATAGAGGAGAAAAATTTGACAGATACTCAGATATATGTTGCCTGCATTGTCTTTTTCAGTAAGGCACTTGGTTCGGTGATAATAGTTTTAAGTGCTGTCCTTATAATTTTCTAGTTTTCTAGTGGCTACTCACGCATCAGAAGAAATTCAGACTGTGATTCTCTTCTGATAAAGTGAAACTGAAGTTGGCAACTGATTTCAGTGTGTTGGGTCTTATTAGAGTGTTATCTCACAATCATCAGCAGCATAAAGTTGCAGGACACATCTAAGTTTTCAAAACACCCTTAACATCAGCGTGTCTGATAATTGTATGTTTTTAATTTTCAGAGTATGTAATTTTTTTCTGTCTCTTTTTCTGTGTGAATGTTTGGTGGGAACAAATGACTCCCTGCTATAATAAACAGGTGACATAGGTATACCTTATGGTTTTATCTTGAAGATCAGGAGATTTGTTTTCGTTGATGCTTCAGTTTTGAAATCTAAACCAACTACTGGAAAAGTTTAAATTGCATTGTTTGGGTGTCAATCTCAAAAATGTAGTGGATTTATCTGTTTCCCATACAGATATCTGAAGGAGCATCCCTGCTGGTCTCCACAATGTCTGAACCCTTGCCCTGTTTCCTCCTGTATCTCTAATCACACTTGATGTATCTCAATTATCCATGTTAAAACGTCTCTCTCTTGGAGTTTCTAATGAAGTTAAGAATCTAATTAAGTGCACTTTTGTTCCAAATAAAACTTGATAGGGCTGAATTCCAGTTTCTAGTCTATGCCTGCTTCTCAAAGCTGCTAATATGAAGGGTAATTTATCATCCTAATCCCTTTCATTACTACTTACTACTGTTGACAATGCTCCTTTAATAGTCTTATTCATGTGCTCTCCTTGTCCTGATGATTGAGGGAGATACAGACTGTGTAGCTTTTGCTTAATCTCTGGTCCTTTAAGCATAGCTCTAATCACTTCCTCCACGAAAAGTTGACCTTTATGCGGATCACCAAGACTTCAGGAACCCCTCTGTGGCAAAAGGCTTCTTGATACTGTTGGGTTTGTTTCCTCTCCCTGCTGCTGTATTTTGTTGTATAGAAAATGCTTAAAACCACTGTGAAAAGGAATCACACGCTCTCAAGGAGTTTCATTAGCCCAGACTGATTTGGGGGGGGGCTAATGTATATAATCTATATGTAATCCCAGCCACACTCTGACTTTTGCTACAGCAAAGAGATGTTGACTTGACTTTGTTCTTGCCCTTCTTAAGCATGACTTGGATGATTTTTGATCCATTTCCTAATCTGTGTTTGTACCCTTCCACACTGCTATTTCCTTGTCCCTTGAGAGTATTTTTCTGATTTTCATGCAGTGTCTTTAGCAATTCTTCTCTCTCCATTGTTTGTTTGCTCTGTTGTAGCAAAACTGCTGTCAGTGCCAGTGGTGTTGGCAGCTGACAAGACACGAGAAGATTGTATTGATTTTGGCACTTCTAGGGCTGAAGCCAGAAGAGCAAAGACCCTGATGTGCTGGCTCCCTGCCATTGTGTTCTCCAAAAATCGATGTACCAAAGTTTTGTAACAATATCTGCTACAAATCCCTACTGCAACTAATATTTTCAACCAGGACAATTGTATGAACTAGAGGCACCAACACTGTTCTTAGCCATGAACTTGTTGCAGCAGATGTTGAACAAAGAGTAGGAGGAGAAGCTTGGTGAAAACCTCCCTAATGATGTAGAATAATTTAATCGATTAATTAGATCTTTCTTTGATAATTGTGTTGCATGAGCAGGGTGGTCTTTCAGCTATTTCTCAAATACAGTTTGAATGTGCCTTCTTCCCATATACTACCATTTCAGAATGAGGAAAGTGGCAAAGTTACCGATATCAACTCTTTTATCTCTATTGGTCCTTTATTTTCTTTCATTTCTCTGCTCTCATGTCTTTCAGCACAGACAGCCAGTATCTCCTGGCATTAGCTGGCTGAATGTTCAGTAGGCTGTGCAGCCTCAGCTGTCAGTAAAAGCTCTCAGAACAGCTCAGGTAGATGAGATTCAGTCATTACAGGCAGATGAAATGTGTGTCTCAGTTGTGCTTAAGAACTGACAAGTCTCTTCTGGTGGCTCCAGTTCCAGTGGATTTGTGGTGTCAGACTTAACCTCAAGTACTAAAGATACTGCATCAAAAACTTCTTTAGGCAGATACATTCCTAGTATTAAGGTCTCTTTTAAGAAGCGTTATGAAGCATTTTAATATCAAATTAGGGTATATTAGTTTCAGTGGGTGTTATTTTGTTCTGTTAATTGTGGTGCTTTCACGTTCAGGCTCCTGTCAGTCGAAATGGGGTGAAGATTTCTATAGATTTTATAACAGACAATATTTTATTCCAATTAAGATTCCTGCTACTGACTATCTAGTAATCAGTATTTTGCAAGGGTGTGAATGCTGTTAGGATGTTGCTCCTAACATACAAATTTTTGTCTGTAGAAGTAAATAATTTACTCATTAAAACATAACTTCAGTATATTGCTAATTGGCAACTTCAGTTGGAGAATGATAGCTCTATTATTTTTTGTTTTAACTTCAAATTATTTTACATTCTTCCCCCTCTAACAGTATTAAAGATTTAGAAGAATTTTTCTGAAGCTTTGGGCAATTTTTTTCCAGCTTCATTAGCTGGACACTCATGGTCACGTTTACATTTTACTTCTTTTGCCTTTTTTAATACACTGTACAAAAAAAAGTGGGCTTTTTTTTTTTTTAGTTTTTTTTTTAAGTCCTCCCAACCTGGAGCAAGGGAAGATGATTCAAGAGGGGAGGGGAATACGAATAGGACATAAAGATTGAAAGGGCAAATATGCTTTTTACTGTGTCTCAGATGTCCACACTTCCTCTTCAATAATGGCAAAATCAACAGAGGTCAAGCAGTGGCAAGAAGGAACCTGATGACTGGTTAAGGAAGAGCAGCACAGGTGGGAGGGTTTGAAATGTGGCCTTTGCCTGGGTGGTTTGTTTTCTACCACATCCTGCATGTCAGGTAAAGCAGGCTGCAGGCTGACAAAGGGGGAGGGTTGGATCACCCAAAATAATCAAGTATTTGAGTTCCCTGTGCAGGTGGGTGAGTGTCATACAGGGTGCATAGGCCTTTCAAGCAGAAATAACACAATGCTTCATAAGGGATTTTTTTGGATTTATTTTTCATTTTGTTTTTAGGATTATTTTAATACAGAAGTTGTTTGTGTTAGTTCTTATCACAAGTTAGCTCAATGAATATAGATATCAGGTATAGGACTTTGGCCCACTAGGTTGAAAAAAACCCCTGTACTCCCACCTTTGAAAGATTATTTCCATCTCCTATACAATCCCACTACTTAAAATGACAAAATAAGTCCTCCAACCACCTAGTCCTATCCAAACTTTTCTGACTTTTCTTAGCAATGTAATTTGTAATGCTTAGCTTTAAAATTCAAGGAGATGGTACCCGCTACAAAAAGTGAACACTGTCAAAATCCCTGGTGAAGACATAACCCGTGAATAGCAATGGGCTTTATGTCATGTGAAAATTTCTCAGGAATCCTAGACATTAATTCTTTCATTTTATTTTCCTTTGGTGACTTTTTTTTTTTTTCTTTTTTGCAAGTCATAGGGGTAGTGTACGTGTCAGAAATGATTTTGTCAATATGAGTTTTTCTTCTGAAGATTTTAGATTTAACATTTATGTCTTGTGGTCATTCAAGCAAAGAACAGAGAGATTTTTCTGAGGAAAAATATGAGCTAGCAGAATGTATAATTGTATTTTCCCTTGGAGCTTTTTGTTGCATTATATATGATGACCAGATTAGTCCTGAAGCCGGTTGAGCTCCCATGTACGTGTGTGATGGTAAACCTGAGTATGGCATGAAGGACACCAAAAGGATTCTAAAAATAGAGCAAATCTGTAAGACAAGTTTAGAGTACTTTGCTCTTGCTGTGGGGTTTCTCTGAATTATATTTTCTGACAGTGTACGTGAAATGTTGAAAGATAAAACTGAAGAAGGATATTTTGGTGAGTTCGTAAGCCTGGAATTTTTTTGGAAGTGAACATCTTGTTTTTCATGTGGCTAATCTGTTAAAGACTTTTATCCTATGCAGGGATGTAAATGTGGAATTATGGCAACATTGATAAACTTTGGGTTAATATTGCTGTGTTTTATTCAACATCAAATATCAAAATCGGGTTGGTTTGTTCAAACTGTGTTAACAACATCCATAACAAACAAATGAACAAGGCCAACAAAATCACATTAAAAAAATGCACCTTCTGTATTAGCTTTTAAGTTAGGTATTAAGAAAGCAATAATTTACTGCAAATTTTTAGTAGTATTGACACATCAGTTATAGTTGATGACAGATTTTGGTGTAGATGGAGCCTCTCCTTGGGTGAGACAGCACACTTTCCTAATGGAAAGTTATTTTGAAGAATGTGGTTTTTCAAATACACTACCAGTGTAAAAATTGCTGGACACCTATTGACTAAAGGATTGTATATGCTTTCAGATGAATTTATATTTGTTTTTAACAAAAGTTTCTTAAATACTAGAAAAAGAAGTAAATATTATTGGTAAACTTCGGGGAGTTTGTGCATTTCCTGACATTGTAAGTGCTTGTCAGAAACACAGGGTTGGCTTTTTTGTAAGACAACATAGAAGGAAATAAAATGAGAACATCCTAAATAATGCATTAGAATTATGAAATCTACTAGTACTAGCAAAATTACAGTAGATGTAAATGCATGGTTTTCACCTCACTTTCTAGTGCTAAAGAAAAGGGTACATTTAGAAATTCTTTCTTTCCAAAAGACAGCACAACCAAAAAAGCAAATGAACTTATCCTGTTAATTGTTGTTAATAGCTTTCTGGGGTGAGAAACAACTTATAATAGTGTTATTAAATTAGTAAGGCATGGAATAATTAATGAAAGTAATTTTGATACCTGGAAGGGCAAGACAAGGTTAATTCATAGGTAATACAGAACAGAAGAAGTTTCTTATCTGCAGTCTAGTTCTTTATTATTATTTCTCAATATCCAAGTAAAACTTAGGGTATTCTCACCAGCTCTGAAAAAACCTGTTTTATTAAAATATAACTCTAATATTGTACTTAATGGTTTTGATGTAAGCTTAAAAAATGTCATAGGAAATATTCTTACAGGACCTGTTCCTTACTTCTTTTGTCAAATCAGCACTCCCACATAAGTAATTTGAAATAAGAGTATTTCTGTTCATGTTAGGATTTGGCAAAAGTAGTAAGGAAGATGATCTAAAGCTGTTTCTGTGGAAGAAAGAAAGGAAAAAAAAAAAAACCAAACTAACTCCTCTGTTTCTAGTATGAATTGGAGCATTCCCAAGGCTGGTCTGGATTTTTATGGTTTATGACATTTCCTGTTTGTTCATGTACCACATGCAAGTTATGTGACTTTGCTGGAGTTTTTCTCTGCAGACTGGTACAATTTTTGTGGAACTGTGCTGGATTGTGAATTTCCTTATTCATGGAAGTCTTTCAAGGCAGTCTTTTCACACAGCTCTCAGATGTGTTCTGACCAAACTGAGCCAGGACAGAGACTCTGACCTGCTTGTATCCAAACTACAACGTTCTGAAGTAGTACTGCCAAACCAAATGTTACAGAAGCAACTAGATATCCCTTCATTTTGCTGTGAGAACTACAAAACAGAAATAAGTGACACTTTTAGGATGATTTGTTTATTTGGTTTTCTTTAATAGAAGCAGGTGCTGCTAGGTTTATATATGCCTGTAACTTACAGTTTTGCTTCTTAGTTTGGGGATGGAAAAGCTTCAGCATAAATCCAGAAGCATCACTTTGAAGAAATGGGGAAACAAACAGATTTTTGTAGTCGTGTTTGTTTCCTTTTTTTTTTTCATTCATGGTTTTCTGATAGTCAGAGAGAGAAACAAGTCAAGAAGAAAAACAAGAAATTGAAGATCCACTTGTATATGTTAATATATGGGGGAAAGGAATTGGATCTCCCCTTCCCATTAAGTTCATAGAGCACTGGATGTTTGAAGTGGTGGGAAGGATTTATGTAGACTAAACAAAGATGTACCCTGTGTAAATTCTTGAAAGCTTTCTTACCTCTCTGTAAAAACCATTCCATTTTCAGCTGGTTTTGTAAGCCTCGAAAACAAAGGAAAGAATGTTTAGATCAGAACTTTTCTAGATGAATAAAAATTATGTCAAAAAACATTGTAGGGGTATGTAAGGTAGGGGTAAAAGCTATCAAATACAAGGATCAGATGTTTTTGTCTGTTTCTAATCTAGAAGCTTATTATTAAAGCAATTAATAATTTAAAATTATTTCTGACTGAGTATTTGGAAAGCTGTGTGCCTGCTTTTGATATTTATGCAGCCATCTAAGGTACTAATCCCAGTCCATTTGGAATCAGTAACAAAACTCCCATTTAAATTATTGTCTCCCTGTGTAGTTTCAAACACAGCTGAGGAGACAATGACTCAGAAAACTGTGAAGCTTTTGTTATTAGAAAAGGAATCGTTCCTTTGACATTTCACAGTGACAAGCTAACTGCAGCAAAAAGAATAATATCAGAACACTTCTGGCTTCAAACAATCTTTATGTATTTTATTTCTAAAATAACTAAAAACTGCCTCTCAAGTTAAATACTGATAATGTCTTTGCTATCTGCAGAATTGAGATCTTTATCAAACAGCTGATTTCTTGTTTGTTTGGATTTGGATCATGGGATAATTTAGATTGGAAGGGACTTCTGGATGTCATTTAGCCTGCTTGAAGTAGATGTCATTACATCAGTCGGTTTGTTACATCAGTAGGTGGCCAAGGCATGGATTTGAAGAAGTTTTGAATATCTCCAGGAGTGGAGATTGCACAAACTCTCTAGGCAGCCCATTCCAGTGTTTCATCACTTTGACCATCCTCGTGGTGAGAGAGATTTTCCTTGGTAACTGCATGGCATTTCTTGTGTCCCCACCACGCACTGCTGAGAAGCATCTGGCTGTAGGTCTTCTCTATTTTTTTGGTAGGTAGTTGAAGGCAACAAGCAGTTAAGATCCTTCCTTTGCATTTTCTTCTTTAGACTGAGTGAGCCCAGTTTTCTCAGCCTTTGCTCAGGCATCATCTGCTCCATTCCTCTAACGATCTTGATGGCCCTTCACTGGAGTTTCTCTGGTAGTGCAATGACTGTCTTTTAAACAGACAGCCCAAAACTGGCTGTAATGCTCCGGGTGTGGTCTCAGGAGTGCCTAATGGAGGTGAAGAAGTCATTTTCCTTGATCAGCCTGCTGCACTTTTGTTGAAACCACCCAGGAAACCACCCAGGTGGCTGCCTTGGTGGCAATGGTCAGCTTGCCCACCAGGACCCCCAGGCCTTTCCTGTAAAGCTGCTCTCTGGCTGGCAAGTGCTCTCTACTGTACTGTTGTAACTGCATTATTCCATCCCATGTGCCTTTGCCTTTGACTTTTATTGGGATTCATGCCAAGCCATTTCTCAAATCTGTCAGTAATTTGCCTGTCTAAATAATAGCCTTACCCTCCAACATGGCACCTGCTCCCCTGGGTTAGTATCATCCATGAAATTGTTGAGGTTGAACTCCATCCCCTCATCCAGGACATCAGTAGAGGTACCATTGGCCCTGGTAACTGGCCAGTGTATGAGTAATGAAAGCATGTTGACGAGATGTGAGTTGTGAGTTCATATGTGAATATGTTTCAGTTTGCTGCTGCTTTGCATTTTATTAATCATCCTAAATGACTGTTTTCCAGTTTCATGGTACAATGATTGAAAATCCATGATTGAGGGTGTATCAAAAATTGTATGTGTTTCATTGAGTCTGCATGAAAGTATTTTTTTCTCAGTTGCAGTGTAGCATCCAAAAAAGTCTTTAAAGTAGGCTTTGATTTTCAGGGTTAAGGCTGGAAAAACAAAGATAGCGTGTTACTGTCCCAGGCTGGCCACTGGGCTCTTATTCTTTCTAGCAGTTGTTCTGATAGTTATGCTTGTTTTATTTTCTCCGCCTTATATCTTGTTAGAAACCATGAAAATAGTTTCTCAGAAAATTTTCATTCTGCTTCTCACATACTTGGTCAATCTCTTCTGCCACCGTTTAGGTCGTCCCATGGCAGTTCCTACATTAATAAAAGACATCTAACTCTAGGTTTCATTTGCTTTCTATTATTTGCTACAGGCTCATATTTATCCCTAGCAGTTTCCTTTTACCAAATACTGGCAGATTATGCCCTTCCGTTTAGTAAAAGTCGGTTTGCTCTACTCTGTTTCATGCTGTTTTTTCACAGCCTTGGTTGGTTGCCTGTACTGCTCTTTACCACACCTCCCTTTAGGAGATGCCAGCCCTGTTAAGGACGACAGCAGGCTGTAGTTTTTGCACCCTTTACAGTTTGATTCATCTTTAAGAGGTTTACAAAACCCAGTTATTCTTGTGGGTGAAAAGAAGGATCCCTTCCCCTCCTACTGCAGCCTTGCATCTTGGCAAAGAAAGCACAGTAAAATTGCAGCTTATTTTTGATAATTTTATGGGTGGGATGTTGTCAAAGAAAGGTTACATGACTGTAATAACATGTCAATCGTACACAGTCTTTTCTTCTCACTTAAGCTGTCATGAGTGAGGAATAATTCTAGAGAGGTTAAGAAAATTATTTAACTAAAGTTGAAGAAAGACGAGAAACTGGCCCTTCCTATTTAGAGCTTTAAATAAAGTGATGGTACACAATGTTCCTAGAAGAATGTGCACTGCTAGTAGTAAACAGAGTGCCTGTTCTCAAAGCATATTGTCAGGAAACTCTCTGTTCGTAAAATGTCTTTGAATTTAACCAAAATCTCTTTTCTTATAGAAAGAAGATAAAGTTTATGTGTGAGTTAATTTTTATAGTTAAAAATGGTAATAAAACTAGTTAAAGTTTATGTAGGACTGAATATATCCACGCTTACTCAACTGAGGGACTTATAAATTTACAATTTTTCTCAACTCTAAACCTTAATAAAATATTCTAGATTTAATTCATTTTAAAGTGGCTTGCCTTCTGGAACCTTTGAATTGCTTTTAAAGACTTTACCTTATGCTAGCTCTCTTTCTAAATTTTGTTTTACATGATGTTTGCACTGAATTGCTGTCATATATCAGAAGAACTTACATCTTTAGGATGCCATGTAATTTCCTACAAACAGCTGCTTAATTTAGGTGTGCTGTTTTTCTGAAATTGAATATAACTTCAGTATTTTAATATAAGATTTGATTGAAATATTGAGTATTCAGTTGACCATCTTGCATTTCAAGAGCATAGATACTCACCATATGACTATGATCACTTCTCTAAAGGTAAATACCTTTCAAGTTTCTGTAAAATGTGACAAAATTCAAATGCAAGTTGAAATAAAAATATTTTATCTGTAGTCTGGTATTGTATATATGAATTGTCACTACAGGTCTTAGTAGTATACTTCTTTCTCCTTTTGCTGTTTTATCTTGCATTTTCTTTTTGCTTTAAGGAATAAGCATATTTGAAACCTTTCCTTTTTTTTTTTCCTCCTCTTTCTAGAGCCAGTATTGTGCAGAAGCGCATAATTTATTTTCAAGATGAGGGTTCTCTCACCAAAAAAATTTGTGAACAAGGTAAGGTAAAGTAAAATATCTTTTTGACCTCCTTGTCGTGTTCTGCATATTTCTCTTAACTCTTTGTATCAAGCTAAAACTTTGAGGCCTTGAATAGTTTCCTCCAGGTTCAAATTTGGGATTTTCCATTCAGTTATGTTCTTTCTTGTCACATATACTGTTCCTTATACAGTCTTCCTTGCTTCCCTCTAAATGTAATGCTTGCAACTTTTTACCTGGTCTTTTGTGATACCCATTTGTTTCCAGGGCACTTAGTTGTTTGAATCCTGGGCCATTTCATCCTTTCCTAAGCCTAAATGTTGCAGCTGGTTATTGCATCCTTCTGGAAAAGTTATATGCTTTGGCTGTCCAGAAATTTCAAACATATTGTGTTTTGAGATCAGCTGAGGTTTTGTCCTTATCAGACAACAATTAGAAACAATCCCCTTTTAAATCTGGAGATGACTCAAATAGTGCATTATTTAAAATGTAGATTTCAATCATTACATCCACTAGTAAATATGGTGGAGGTATTCCAGGGTTCTAGTTTAGTGTAACAGTAAACTTAAAAATAAACAAACAAAAAAACTGTGCTTAACTCAAATTTATTTTCTGGAGTATTTATTATGGCAACTTCACTGTCCTCTGTTTGCTTTGAGTTGTAGCCATTTTCAATGGGTACCTTGCTGTTTTTTCAGACTCAGCCTCGGAAGGTGTGACTGACAAACCAATTTTAGATTGTTGTGCCTGTGGAACTGCCAAATACAGGCTAACTTTTTATGGAAACTGGTCAGAAAAAACACATCCCAAAGATTTTCCACGTGAGTATCATTATTTTGCTTGCACCATGTAGGGAGTGTGAAGAGGGTTGGAGCTTGTTGTGTGACACACCATTACTTATTTGCAGCTCTGCAGTGAAAATTATGACATGTATGGAATCCTGCTAACATTCAGTATTGAAAATCAATGGATCTTTCTGTGCTATACATTACAAGTAAAGCCTATTGATTTGCCTGACATTTTGAGCTGAGGTGTTTATGAGATCATATTTTTAAAGTATCTTTGTGGTGAGAAAAATTCTTTTTTTTTCGTATTGTAGGCTTTGGCTGGTTTATAATGTACAGCTGGGAAATGAGGTTTTAAGAAAAAGTCACAAAGGATGGGCAGCATAGTAACATGTTGATTTTTCCACCATGCTAATCTAGCCAGTTTGTTTCCTGTAAATTCTTTTGAATGATTCCAGTTAGTTTTGGTGAATTTTGAGTCTTGCTGCCCAAGGGCATTAATTGTATATATATATAACTTAGAATACTCTGTCTTCTTTGTCTTTGTTGGTTGAATACAAAGATAAAAAAACACCTGAACTTTTCCTGTCTGGGTTTTTAAGTTTCTGAACCACAGAATAAATATTTTTGCTGCAAGTTTGCTTTTTACAGTTACTCAAGTAACTGTAAAGAGCTGAAGTTACAAAAATGCGTGTTATGCATTTGGTTTTTCATTACTGACTCCACAGTCTGTGGCAAAAAAAGTCTAGTAAACTATTTGAGAACATGAGTCACATTTACGGGTCTTTAAACTTTGTTATGTTGCCTGTGGCTGATGTTTATTATATAGACTTTTTAGGTAGATTTTTAAATAATTATTATTATTGTCACAGTGTCAAAGACCCTTGTTAACCCAAACGTGGTTTGTACCAGCTCACAGTTTTAACAACCTAAGCAATATTGCTTATGCTGAGTCTCATACATTGGAGTTGTACATTGTTCAAATACTATTGGTCAGCATAACATGTGGGAGACAAAATAAACAAAGCCAATAATTGCAGGAATGCTCTTTCGGGCTACTGGGTGATTTATACGTTTGCTGAGTGTGACACTTTATGTGCACTGTTTGTATGGATTCAGCTGATGGTTAGAAACAGGGCATGAGAAAATGACCGAAAACTATGAAATTACTGTGACTTAGTGATGTAATGCTGGGGATAAATGGCCTTTTCTTTTACATCCAAGTCAGTGAACTCATGAAGAGTATGAGTGCATGATGGAAAAAAGGCAAGTTTCAAAAGTTTCTTACGATAGCAGACTCTGTAGCCTGCTTTCCCCAGTTATAAAGTGCTGAATTAAATTAATATTTTACTTAAACTGGAAGAGTGAAGAAATACCCATTTGGTACTTACACAATTAATCCTGGTAGTAACAGCTAATAAAATTTTACATTGAAATTTCTGAAAGTTAAGAAAAAGATCTCATCCAGATATAGTAATATTAAAAATGAAAACTAATCATTGATATTATTCTTTAAAATGTTGAACTTGTGCAGTAATTAGACTAAAATAAAATATTTTTCATTATGGACTGTGGTAAATTACTAAATATTTGCCAAGCCATCACAGAAAATTCTGCAGATCATAAAACTTATATTCTGCATCGTTTCCTTGACTTATTCTCTGATTTGTTTTAAAAATCCCTAAAGAATATGTACTTTGTTGCTTAGCTTTTCTCCAAAGAACTGCTTTTTTCCAAATGCTATTACACAGAAATATTTCTGAAATGTACTGTGCAAAACTTTAAATTTTGGGAAGCTGTTTTGAGGTTTTTTGCAGGTTCCATGGATTAAGAATAATTTGACATTTATTATTATACCGGTGCAATTAAAATACCTCTGTTCCATTAAATTTAAAAGTATATTGTCTAGGAGTTATCAAATGTACCCAGTCTGTAAAGCACTGCTTAAAATAAAACCACTGCCACACAATCTTGTTCTGAGTGTGCCAACTGCAGACTGGAGAGAGGTGTGCCACAGCTGCAGACAGGGATCAACAACTTATTCTTAAAACAATTTTGCTTTTGTGGACCTCAAACAGAAAAGAAAAAAATTAAACTGATTTCCAAACTAAGGCTTAAATAAAATTGAGCATGTTTTTTGGGTAACTTTTGCTAGTTACCACAACTCCTGATAACAGGCAAATGGAAACTGAGTATTTCATTTGCTATTAAATCTGGCTCAAGGGGAACTGTTAAATTTCCTATCACATTTCACCAGTCAGAAAGATTTGTATTTACATATGCCTTGTGGCTTAAAAGTGTTTATTCTCTCTAGGTATCACCCGTGTATGATAACAGGAATACTTATGCTCTCCATCGTGATTCGATAAGGCACATGTGTGAAATGTGTCAGGGGATATATTCTCATGTTGTGATGACACCTTGATCTTTATGCAAAAATACACATATAAGTGTATAAACCGAGAAACTACTCAAAACTATGAAAATGGAGTGAAATAACAGCGTTGGAAAGCTGTCAGTATTCTGTGTGCTGCCTTAAGAACTGGATAGCAGCATTGGATGCAAAATACCTCTGGCCTTGTACTGCTCAGATTATCTCATGCAGAGAAGTTTCTTTGATGCTTAGAGGAAAAGCTTAAGAAATATTAAGTTGTTTCTTTGTTCTCATAAGAAATGGAAGGGTCAAGGTGAGGATTGAAACATTTGCAAATGTAGCACAAATCTTGAGAAAAGTTTAGGGTAGATGTGGTATACTTCAAACAGCTCATTTGGGCAAGCAGGTGGGCCAGGTACTTTCTCTTCAGAACCAGTATCTTTAGGAAGAGGTGAATGAGGCTGTGCTCTGATTGCAAAGGCATCAGATGTTCTTGTCCTGCTTAGGATAGGGAGGGAGAGAAGCTTTGGAGCACATGGAACAATTAATTATCCATTATCCATTTGACAAAAGACTGAAAGGTTCTCTGGTTCCTCTCTGTAGTGATACATTTTTGGTTTATAGGGACTACGTGGAACCTTCTCTTTCAGTAAGCTTCTGTGTCACTGTGTTTCAGGGTAAGCTGCTGTCTGTGGCTTGGGAGACAGTCAGACCTGTGTGCTAGGATGAAAGAGTAGGCAAAACTGGTGGTCCCATCACTGGAGCTGAGTGACAGTATCTCTCTGTGGTTTGACAAGGTGCCACTGTATATCTAAGGAACAATTGGTAGATCTTAGATCAAGAAACCGCCTTCTGTCATTGCAGTCTCTTCAGATATTACCTGTGGACGAGGCAAGGTTTAGTTTTGGTTTTCTCCATTTAGGGCTCAATTAATGATGAGTTTTAATTGATTCTGAAAACATCAGGCCTGCTACAACTCAGAACTCATTAAGTGTATTTTGGTCCAAGTTTAGGACTAAAGAACCTATGGAAGCTCTCTTTGCTGCAGCTAGACCATCTCCCTCATCTGTCTATTCTGCTTGCTACACATTTCTAGCTTTTTTCCCCAACCATTGGTGTTCATTTTTCATTTCTAATCTATTTTCTACTCTCCCATGATTAGGTTCCTGCATCTGACTTTATAAAATTCTCTACACTGTCTTTTTCAATTCCGTTGTCCGACCTTTCACATCTTAAATTTGCATTCCTTTTATTTACTTCATTATTCACTTTTCATTCATTTATTCAGTTTCCAGCTGTTTTTACTGCTACTCTCTGCCTTTTGCATGGCAAAGAAAAATGTTAAATATTGTCTCACTCCATCACTCTGTCTCTCTCATCTCCTACAGCCTTTTCATTGTTACCAGACTCTCTGTTTATGTGAGCAGTTCATTTTCTCATCCTTTTCCTCATATCCATGTTATTTGACATTTAAGTGAATTCATTTTTATTTTCAGGACTGTGGGACTTCTGTGGCTCCCTATTTCCTATCCATTTTCTTTCCAAATCCATCATGCTTTTCTAACATCTTTTCTTTAGACTTTTACTTTTTTTTTTTCTCAACAAGTCAAGAAGCAAGAACAGAAATTCTTTTGCCTCTCTCTACAACTCTTACACTATGAGAAATCTGAGCAAGCAAACTTAGTGAATATAGAAGCACCAAAACTCACTTCCTCACTCCCTTCCTAAATTGAAGAGAATCCCTGCTAATGATGGGGAAAGGAGACATGGTACATATATAATTTAAATATGCAGAAGTAGAAAAAACAGGTGTGCCAGTGCAAATAAGAGCAGTTCTTTATCAGTATTTCAAAAGTTTCTTGGAAGAAATACTAGACATTAGCAAATGTTTCTCCCCTGTTTCAGCAGAAAGCTGCTGGAGGAAGTTTCTGGCTGTAAGCCATTTATAGCCTCGTACCTAACTAGGTTTGGTCACCAAGCTATAAACAAAAACCTATAACATTTAATGACAATGTAATCATGCTTGGATCTACTTTTTGCTGGTAATCTGCTGTTGCCACTCAAACACAGATCTAGTGGGCTGTTACAAACCAGTATCTGTCAGCTAGGAAACAACTTGCTGTTAAATCTGAGAGTGACCACTGAAGCCTTCCCTTGCAGGTTCCCTTCTCAAAACTATTTGATATGGAAATCTAAAAATAAAGGTTTCTTTAACTTCCTGAAGAAGTGTGAGATCTTTGGTGAAGAAAATATATCCTAAGGCAGTATGTTCTGAGGGGCTGATTGATTAGCTGGAATACAATATTTCTTACCATTTCTGCTTGTGTTGTTATATCCAATAATTACCGACCCTTTATACTCAATTCCTGTGGGTCACTGGCTTGTTCTTCCTACTCTAAAGAGGTGGTGTATTGATGTAGTGAGAGCTGACAGCGTGCAATGCCTGCAAAAGCTTGGTGCTGGTGAAGACTGGAGACTTCAAATCTTTAATAAAAATTGGGAACTGTGCTTTGAGGCTGTATTGATTGTTGCTTGGTTTTTGTTTTTCTCCCTGAAAGGACGCACCAACCACTGGTCTGCGATCATTGGCAGTTCCCACTCGAAGAACTACATCCTTTGGGAGTATGGAGGATATGCCAGTGAAGGTGTCAAACAGGTCGCAGAGTTGGGGTCCCCAGTAAAGATGGAAGAAGAGATTCGACAGCAAGTAAGTGTATTTTAGTGCATACTTAAAAAAAAAAACAAACAACCCACAACCAAAACATCTTTCCTTGGCTTGTGAGTGATTTGTCGTTGACAACGTCTGAATGTAATTTTGCTGACTAATCGTCAGTTAAGCGGATAAGGAGATCTTCCTGTCTTTCTGGACTCATTCTTACTCTGGCAAGAGTTTTTGTCTGTGAAAGGAAAAGTAAGTCACAGCATTCTGAACTTAGAAAATCTACATGCTCTAAATATCTGTGTGCATATAGTAGAAAAGTAAACCTCATGTTTCCTGCGTGATTGTGAAGACACAGATTTTGTTAAAGGAAAACCTTGAAGACAAGAAATACCCCTTATTCCCTTTTGAAGTGGTGGGATTTAGTTTATAGTGTATTGTAGTATTTTTATTTTCCGGTAAGCACCTTATCTTCAATTTTATGCAGATTCATTCAAGACAGAAATTACAAGAGAGTGAAGTGATTTTGTTGATGAGCAGGAAAGCTTCACACAATGCACTAATGATATTTGATGAATTGGGATTATGGTTTAAGGACAAAAGAGCCTTTACAGTGTATCATCTTATAGGGGGTTAGTTCAGCGTAGCAGAAAACAATCTTTTAATAGTTTATAGATGATTTTCATTTTTTTACATCAAATAACAAGCAAATTAAATATAGCAGGACACAATGATGACTATTGTTAGGATGTCTTCCTTCCTCACTAGAAACTGAGCTTAGTTATAAGGCAGAAAGAAAATAAATATTATTACATATAACATACAGTTATACTCACAGTGTCACATAGATATATGTGTGTGGGTAAGAGCATATACAATATATAGTTAGGATTGCTCCACATGGGAGAGAAGGCAGAAATTGCCCCCAGCAGCTTATCAACTTGCAGAAGGGAAACAGCATTCAGTAAGAAAAGTTAAAGGCAGAACAGTTTAGGGACAGATGTGGTTTATTGGAGTCTCTGATTCCATTTTCCTCACTCTCCCCCAAATGGATACAGTATTACAAACGAGCAGTAGTCAGGGGCAAGTTGGGGTAGCAGGGACACACTGCCAGGGAGAGCAAAATGGGAGAGCAAAAGGGCTTGTTTCGATATTTCATGTGCCTGCTTTGCTCTGCCAGCCTTTAACTTGTGAGAGGTGTGACTTAATGTTTAATTGATATGCAATATTTTAATGTATTCCTGGGACATTTTCACTTCTGCCAAATGTCTTGAGAATGAAAGATTTCAGAACAGCTGGAATTTTATAGGAATAGTAGGGTTTCAATTATTCAATGCCCGTTCTTTTTTTAATGAAGAAAAGCAAAATAAATATTGTGGAAATGGAAAACAGTACTTTACACTTCAGTAATGAACAAAAATATGTCTTAAAATAATGAGTGATTATTTACTATTTAGATGCACTCTGCAGAATGCCTCATGTTTTGCTTCCTGATGAATCACCTCATTTTGTGTGTAATACAAATATATGAATATATACATATAAATACATAAAAAATATAATTATATATATAATATATAAATATATATGCTGTTTCCCTATTAATGATTATTTATGTATCACAAGCACGCTTTCCTTAATAATCTGCTTTCCAAACAAAAGAATATATTCCTTAATTTTGAATACATGTAAGAAAACCTCTGTACCTACAGTCATTTTTGCTACATTTGTTTGGATCTTTTCTATATTTGATACTTCTGAGGGTGAAGTCAGCAAAACTTAAAGCAGTGTTTAAAATGATAATGTTGATTAATCATTGTCTTTCTTGGTAAAGACACAGTACTTTGAGAGCTTCAAGGTAACACTTAGATCATATGCAGAGTTACGTAGAGAGATACAAGAAAAAGATTCAATTATATTTATATAAACAGTGTAAAACAACCTCAGACTGTTTTGCCCATGAGAAAACTTGTATAGCAAAAGGCTTTATGCACTAAATTCCATTCCCACTTCTGTGATGCTTAAGTTTATACAATCATGGTACAAGAACAGCTGGTGTGTTGGACATGAATCTCCCAAGGCCAAGAAAAATAAAATAAAAACAGCTTATAATTTAATATATAAAAGGGATATGAAAGGAATATGAACGGGCAAAAACAATTTCAATGTGGAGGGAAATGTGATGGTTGATATTGTTTAACCCATAATAAGCCTCAGTTCACCTGGAAACAGAAAATAGACCTTGATCCTTTGCACTTTTACAGAGAAGTAGCAGCATTTTATCCCAGCAATATGACACAAACCCAGATGGTTTAAAATTACAGCAGAGTATTCCATATCCCATATGTAAGTTATGATTTTTGCCTCTTACTTGGGAAATCAAGATTTTCTCATAGCAGGCCTACATGAAATAAAAAAGTCAGATAGTTACTGTCTTTGTACTTAAGAAGTTAATTTCTTTCCACAGTCTTCACAAATACTTTATAATTAGGGGTTTGGCACGTCTCAGTTGTGACTGTACAAACATTAGGTCTGCTTCTGAAGCAGCAGGGTCATGGGGAGAGTATGGGATGGAGAGCAAGTAGAGGTGGTGCAGTTATGGAAGGTAAAGCTGAGCACTGGGAGAAGAGGCAGTGAATCTGGAAAAGAATGAAAATCGTGTCTCTCTCTGCTTTCCCAAATCTGTGTTCCTTGTGCTACATATTTGCAAAAAGGGGATGTATTTATACGCTGGATTCAAATCAGAGGTGATTGTGACTCTTACAGTACATCAAATAGATAACTGGCTACAGCTTCAGGGCTTGCTGAAATCGGACATGAAATTAATGAACGTCTCAGTTAATCTCAAAATCAGGATGTCTGATTGTGTCAATGGTGCAATAATTCCCCAGATTCTTCTCACTCAGACTATCCAAACAATGACCAAGTGTTATAACTGGATATTACCTACAACAGTGTGGCGTATCATCAAATGCCATAACGTTTTCATTGAGTTTATTTGACTTCTTATTTCTTTTTAACATGCGCTTAAGGTGCACCAATATTTTTGAGAGCTTTTGAGGTAAAATTCTGCAACCAAGACAGCTAGTAATGCCAGGAGATAATTTGCTGACATATAAGTCACGCTGCCTTTTTTTTTTTTTAATTGCATTTTGTCCCTTGCAATATCCCTACCTGCCTTGGAATTTGACAGCATTGCTTCCTTCCCCACATGTCCTGGTCTACCTCAGGATCCATTTGCCTCTTTTCCATTTCTTATTCTGCCTTTCTTTCACCCATCTCTTGTCCTCCCAGCCTTCTGTTGTGGGTTGATGGGAGGATGCAATTCATTAAGATCAGGCTCCAAGCAGCTTTGATATTTTTGAAAACACAAGAAAGGCAATGTCTGTGCTTCATTCTGATGCCTGGACTCAGAGCTTTGTGCAGCAGCATTTTCACAGTGGGTAATGCCCTTCTTACAGGGCCAGACTTGGATTTGGGAATCTGCTGTGTGTCTGCTGTGTTTTGTAGGGAGTTTCTAAGGTGAACACATAGACACATACTTATGTAACCAGCATCCGTGTCATTGACATTATCCAAGGTTTTATTAAAGAGGAAAAAATCTGTCTAATGATTTTTATGATTTATTACCAAAATAATACTGTGTACGAAACAAAAAAAAAAAAGTCTTTCCTTAAAGGACCTTTGTTAAGAAGTGTCCTAACAATTATGTCATTAACTAAAGATTCTCAAGCGTGAATATTTCTGCTCCCCATATGACAGACTGCTGCATCATCATCAGCTTTTCTTCCTGACTAGGCACCTTTGACTGCTCTGATTTGTGTTGTTACTGTAAAGAGCCCATGTGGGATTTTTGCATGGATGACCCTGGGTACTGTAAACTTGCTTTGTAGTTTGTTTTTCTGGGAGAACTTAAAGGAACTAATCAGCCTTTTTGTTAAACTCTTCCTGGCAGCCTGAAAGGAAAGCCACAGCACATAAGAGTTTTACTAAAACAATCTGTCAAGTGGTTGATGTGTACAATAGGATAATTCATGCGTTATACTTCAGGGGCTATAAATGAACAAACAAAGGATGGAAAAGGAATTATGTGAGGAAAAGAATGTGCACTGACCTCTCATTTCTCTGAAATATATTCACACTTTCACTTTGTTTTTAGAAAGTCTGATGTCTCCAGAACCTGTTATTTGATAAACTTCCTTGTCAGAAACAAACACAGAACCTGAAAGGAAAATCAAATTGTGACTGCTGTGTTTAAACAAATGAAAAACCAGATGCAGTTAAAACAGGAATCAGAAGAAACAAAGTGTAATGCTAGATGTCATATCCTGTGCAGATGAAACAAGATAAAAATAGACATTGATTTAAATATCTTGCACCTTAAGAGAACTGATTTGTTTTTTCCTAATTATTTTAGAATAAATATTGTCATTTTACCACCTTTTTTTTTTTTTTTAAACTAGGACAAGTAATATTCTGTGCCTTGCCACCTTCTCCAGGAAGTTCAGTTTGTACTCTGTGCTTGTTCCCTATGGACACATAGGTGACATTCTTTCGGGTTTGGTTTAATGCTCTCTGAAATGTCAGTAAGTGGGATGACTTCTTAGATTGTCTTTAGTGACCTGAGATGAAAGCTGACTGTGCCTCCAGACCTTTCAGAATAGCAAGTTCTGCTTTCCAGGAAGATATGTATAAAGTTTTTGACACATGATAATTTAGGTTATGTGTATGAATTGAAGATGAAACCTGAAGCATAAAAAAAATTCTATAGAACGAAATGTATAATTGCTATGATTCCATCCAGCTATGATTCCACCCAAGCATTTATTTTTACAAAATAGTTCTGATATGGATTTTTTAAAATATATCCACACAATTTAACAACAAAAAAAAAGAAAAGAGAGTAAAAATTAAAGTAAATTCTTTGCTGGATTGATCCTGATTGATCGATTTTTTTTTTTTTGAGAAGTGTAATTTCAGTATTTCAGCTGAATAGTTACCATTTTATTACCTCTTTGGTAACACAATGCTATATTCTTCCACAGAAGAATTGGGTCATTAGAGTTTTCTGACTGATGGTAAATCATCTGAATTACAAAGAGGAACCTGCAGTATATTGATCACTTTTTGTTGTAGTGCTGGGCAAATCATCGTGTTTACTGAAACAAGCTTAAAATTTCACTTTTTGAATCACCTGTTATTGTGTGCTTGGTTAAAATTAGCCAGCCAAACAGGGAGGTTCAACTCAGTAGCACTTATGCTTGGCAGAACAGTTAAAAATTCTCCCTGAACTCTTCAACCTCAGAGACCAAGACACCCCTAACAATGTCTGACAATAAGGCTGCTTTGCACTTGAAAGCTGCAATACCTGTCAAAATAGTTTAGTCTGTGTTTGCTTAAAGTGGGTAAAAAAATTAGTGACATGTTGGCTTGGCCTTCACTGCAGGAGGAGATTAAAACATATACAGGATCTTAGGTTATTTTGCCATGTATTACTTCTGATATTTCTGCCTCTGCTGTTGCTCATGGAAATGACAAATTGGTCAACTGGGATGTTTACCTTTGCTTAACCAAACCTTCAGTGAGTGGCATCAAAATATCCACAGAGCCCCCTTTCTCCTCAGTCCCTAGGGAGGACATTTTTGTTCCCATCTAGAGGATGATCTGTTGAAATGACAGGAAATATTAGTGTGGCCATAAAGTCTAACATAGAAAGCATGGTTGCTGTTCTTCCAAACAGTCCAAAAGCCATTTGGGATTCTGTACAAAGCCCACAGAAATTTTCAGTAATTTTGGACTTGGTCTAGCAGTGAAGCAGCAGAACACTGTCCCAGCATGATTTCCTATTTAAGTTACAGCCTGACAGCATGGTTTTAATGTGATATTTATTCTAATTCTGGACGGATCAAGCTGCTCGATCATAAATTGGTATCTAGACTCCTGTTTGCTCAGTTAGACTCCTCTGCACTCTGTGCATACCCCTCTGCTGTGAATTATGGTGCTTTCTATGCTTTTTGAAAATGTTAAGTGGTAGGTTTTTCATCCTTTCCTTTTAGAAGGTATACCTTATGTAATACTTTTAAATCTCTGGCCTTTTGGTAATCAGAGGGTTTGAAATCTCTTTTTCCTGCACTAAATTTCATTAAGTGTTTCTGCTCAAAAGAAATTGCTGTCTGCTTATGTCATAAAGAGAAACTTTATGTGCCAGTAAATATACTCATACAACAGGGTTCAAAACACTACTTCTAGAGGGGCTGCCATCTTTTTATAAACTTATGTTGGAAACTGTAATTAGGATGTTCAGTTTGTGTTGTTTTCTTTAAAAAACAAACAAAAATCATTCACCCAAATTCCATTCTTTTTTAGTACGTGATGATAATAAATATATGCTTCTCTAATAAGAAACTGATATTGCACTCTGTGCTACTTTGCTCTTCGTGGCCACATGATTAATTGCTGTGACCATATCAATGTAGACCAAAATATGACATTTATTTTGAAAAGGCTCATGTTTAAAAGGTGCATTTTTGTTCCCTGACAATTGTTGAAATGCAATAAAAAATTTTAAATAATAATATTTAATTTTCTTTTATATCTTGATTTATAAGGCAGATACTTAGAGGTAATGTAATTTTAAAAGGAAAGACAGAAAGTCAGAAAGAGAAAATCAACTTTTTTCAAATGTAACAGTAAGTAAATTGGGTTTCTACAAATTCTTTTCCTTCTGAAGAAAGTGTGGAAACCCCAAAATTTCAATTTCTTCACAGAGTTTTCTTTCTATATGCTTATATAAAACAGTATAGTCACTCTGTCAGAAAACTAGTATTTGGTTTCACTACTAGTAAAAGTTTCTCTAGTTGGAAATATATTGCAGAAGTTTTGATTGCTTATGCCACTGTTAAGCAATCATGTTTTAACTTTAAAATCAACTAAACATGGGAAGTTCACTTTGAGACACCAAAAGGTAAGAAACATTCCACTATGGAGGTAAAGCAAAGGCATGTCTTTTTTAATAAAAAATTCTCTTCCATTTCAGTCAGAGCAACTGTTGTTTTACTGAATGAAATAACCCTGTAAATTCTGCAAAATATGTATCATTTGTACTAACCCTGAATAGTACAAAACATCTTTGGTTAGTCTAAAAGCCGTTGAAGTTAATGACACTTTCACAAAATTAAGCTCTGATGAATTGTTATTAAATGGTGTACTATTTTCTGGGCCAAAACATGAAAGATTCATGACACTTTCCATAGTTCACTCAGTCAGCCAATAAAAATAAGAAGAAAAATTTTTGCTTATTTGAGTACCCTGAAAATATCATTGTGCTGTGGATAAACTCTTAGTCATTTAGGTTGGATGTTAGGAAGAAATTTTTTACAGAGAGAGTAATCAGACATTGGAATGGGCTGCCCAGGGAAGTGGTGGATTCTCCGTCCCTGGAGGTTTTTAAGATGAGACTGGATGTGGCACTGAGTGCCGTGGTCTGGTAACCACGACTGTTGGATCAAGGGTTGGACTTGATGATCTCGGAGGTCCTTTCCAGCCGGGTTGATTCTGTGATTAGAGCACAGTTCTTACGCCACAGTTGCTCCATGTGTGGTTCTTCTGTTTGGAGGATTGTGAGACCTGGCAGATATTGAACACATTTTGTGCAAAATGCCTTTTCTATCATTATGGTAATCTCCCTGGTTTGGAACACCAGGCAAAATAGAATTTTTAAATTTTACTTAGCCTTTGGTCAAAATTTTAGCAAAATAGTCACTTAGTTAAAAGTGCTTTTTCAAGTTTTCTCAAGTTGCTCTTTGCCAGATTTAGTAACAAGATCAGGAAAATGCTGTAAATCTGCTGGAAACTCACACTGTTTGAGAGCAGAGCTGTAAATCTTGTTACCAGTGCTTGTTTGGTTTTGTGGGACATCTTTAATCCACTTGGATTAGTTATGTGCAGAGCTAGGCCTGGTGCCTTATTGTCATAGAGAAGGGGTGGTCCTTTCTGCTGCTAGAGGTCTGTGAAAATCAGACACAATTTTTGCCCTTGTGACCCAGAAACTGTTAAACCACTGTAGTTTTGTCCTGTGGTGGATGGCTATTTCCCTTGCAAGAAGCAACCTTTGCAATTTAACATGCCTGGCACAGTCATGCCATAAAGATGAGAGGTCTGTGCTATTGTTGGGTCAAAAATTCTCTCTCGGTATACTGGGGTGTGTGTTGCATTACAGGACATTTCTTCAGCTACTTACAATTAGAAAATGCTTTTGCAAGTTGTCAGCACTGAACAGACTCCTGCTAGGACACTGTTTTCTCACAAAATAACCTTGACATCGACTCCTGCACACTGTGTGGAGATTCTCTGTGCAAACAGAGCATCAAAAGCCCCTCTCCCACCCTGTGTTGGACACTGGCCTGTTGTTGGCCCAGCCCTTCTTTCTTAATGTGTTTTCTCAGAAGTTAATGACAATCTCCTGTCTTCCCTCATTTCTTGTCAGTTGAGGATTGCTTTAATAGACAAGCAGAGGTGATATTTGAAAAATTAAAACTTTTATTTTTTACATTTTCTGTGCTTTTAACAGGTGTTACTACTTGATAATCAATAAGACACTTAAATTTTTAAAACTCCAGCTTGTGAGCTCTCATCCTCTTAATGAATTCCAGAGGTGTCACAACTTTAACTTTTATTTGATTGTTTGAGGTTTTGCCCTCTGAATAATTGCCCAGTAATTGATAGGAAATGCTTTGCATAACGAAACAATAAGTTGCGGTGTTTACAGTTAGCTCAACATTTAATTTCTCCTTCATTTGCCTCAATTTGCCTTGCTGCTTGCTTTCTTCTAATCACCACAGACCCTACATTTCTATTATAAACCAGGAAGAAATACATCTTTTCAGTAAAATCCAATAAGCAGATTCTCTTTCAGTAAAAAAAAAGTCTTCAAACATTCTTTTTGCAGAAGACAGACCCTTCAAGAAAACAAAAAATTAATAGTCTTTTCAGTGAATTTTGATGCTAAGTCTTGTAGAAATGGGACCTACCAAAGTTCCCACCCGTTTTTTAATATCTATGATAGCTGAGAGGTCCATCGAAGCTTATGAAGATTTTCTCTGCCTCTTTGCTAGCTGCCTGGATTGCAGTAAAGCAATACTAGAGGAGGGTAACAGTTGCTTCTGATAGATCCATTCATTTGGAAGGTTTGCAATAATTTTAGCTCTCCAGTACACAGACATAAAAGTAACAAGAAATATCATCTGTTTGAGACAATATGATTGGATTGCTGGACATTATTTGCTAATTTTAGTATTTTAAAATATCTTGCCTCTTCATTTCCTGCAGTTAGATTTTATCATACTGTTCCACTGTCACAAAATTATTACCACCTTGTAGCGGATTCATCCAGTGGAGAGATGTGATGAAATGACTTTCAAATTATCTTCTTTCGGTCTACCACTGCAGCATTTTTAAAACATGAGCATTTCAGATGCAATGATTCTTCTTGTGCTGCTAATGATGAAGGACAAACTCCATCTAATAGCAGAAGTTCAACACTCCTAACGCCAGACTTCGGCCAGAGAAATCTGTCTTATTACTTGCAACTATTCTGGTTGAGTGGCAGCTCTTAATCCTAACAAGGCACAGCAGATGCACTTGAGGAGTGACTCTGAGGCTCTCAGGAACTGTCTGGCAGCAACACAAGCAGAATGGTAAGTAAGAGAAACTGTAGAAGAGGGAACTCCAATAATGTTGTATTGTTTGACAGGCAGGCAGAGCAGAGGTTTAAGCTCCTCCTTCCTTGGGAGGCACTGCCTAAACTCCTTTAGCAAAGTCTGCTTTTTAAGGGTCAGATTACTGCTAAAAATACTGAATACTTTCCTCTGCAGTGGCTTAACCTGTGATTAAAATGTAGTGGCTGAATAGCCAGTGGCATTCAGCTGCCTATTAAGGAGGTGCTGCAAAGGCTAAACAAGGGCCTGAGCTCTCATTAGCAGCATTTGTCAGGAATCACAGGATCTTCCCTTGTTTTCTCTCTTGTTGCATTGTAAATATTGTTCAAAGGAAACAGCATGAAATAACAGCTGAAGCTGAAGAGTCCTACTGGCTCATTTGACTTGCAAATGCTTAATTATTCACACAAATTTTAAATATAAACAAAAACGAAGGAAAAAAACCTACAATGCCAAGTTCATCCTTCTGGCATTAACTTTTGGAGGGGGGTTTTGTTTAGGAACCTCAGCTCAGAACTTTGTTACTCTGTTTGTCTCAAATGCTTATTTCCACCTAAAATTCAGCAGAACACCTCAAAAAAATCCAGGTACAAATATCATCTATATTTCCAAAACCAAACATGGATGCAAATATATGAGAGTTACTTTGACCTGTGTCCTTTTCTAAGACAACTTCTCTCAGTTAAATATCTAAATCACACATACTGATTTCAAAATCTGTTCATTGCATTTAATGTGCAGTGAAAAGGCATGTTCAGGTTTTAATGTTACATATGTGTTAATGTGTAATGGATCAAATGGTCCAAGACTCTGAATAGGGAGGATATTCATAAGTCTTTAAATAAAGTTTTAGCTTTGTTTTCTTAAATTGCTTTTCTAGTCTGAATCCAAAAGAACTGTGCTGTAGTTTCTTATTTAAGGAATACTTATTTTCAGCAGGGGAGAAGATTAGTCTTGTCGACTAGTCTTTAGCTCAGGAAAGAATGACATTCTTGCAGACTGTAGTTCAGGTTGAAGTTTACAAGTCAAACATTGATGTAAAATAAAGTATGCATGAATTTAGGAAATGTAATATATGCTGCAGCCTGAAACAGAACCAACAGTTAACACAGGGCTTGGATGAAAATGTCTGTTATTGTAGTTAATTGCTGGTTACAAATTCCAGATTCCTTTTAAGATGATGTTTTTGAATTCTCCATCAGTCATCTCTCTCCTTTTAGCATGGCTCAACTAATTCATTATATTCTTGCTTCAGTCAGTGGTGTCTTCGAATAAATACCCTTACTCACTCACCAACATTTGATGGCAATATTTTAGGAAAGGATATAAAATATTTGGATCAAAAGTTGATAGACTGGTAACTAAAAATATTCTATAGAAAACTAATTTTCAAAAAATAATTTGGAAATTTATGTAAGGTATTAGGCTGTACCACAAGTAAGTTGATTCTTTGCCAGTATAAACAGTGAGTACCTTAAATGTTTATTTTCTTCTTTATGAGTGAGAAGAGGCCAGCACTGTATCTGGAGTGGTCTCAGAGATGCTTAAATACTGTGTATCTTACTGATATAGTATGTCATCTTGTTTGAACAAGTCAGTCTATACAATATTAAGTAATCTTAGGAAAACACAAAAAATTACCTAAGAGACAGGATAAATTATTTTATTTACAGAAATGGAACACATCTTAAAATTATTATCTATGCTATATTCCCTAGGAGTTGGTACTACCAATTTATATGTTGAGGATGCAATGATTTTTGCCCTTCTCCCTTTCTTTTATAAGTGAATTTTTAAATATTTTCAATACTTTAAATGTATTCAATACTTCAAAAATATCTTATTTAAGAATAAGTATCAACATGGAAAACAGAACTCTTTAAAATTCTATTTTTGTATTCCATTGAAACATGGAAAGAAGAAAGAGTTTATTAAGCATTTTTTAATTAAAGACTAAAAGTACATTTGGGCTACATAGTCAATGATGTTGTCACACAAACTAGACCGATTATTGATATTAGTTGGAGGTTTGGGGGTTGCTTATTGAGCATCTGACAAACAAATGCACCTCTAAACCAAGCAAGAATTAAGAAAGTGTGAGTGCATTTATGCCTTATGACATTTTAAATGGAATGATATGAGATGAGATTTTATTGCTCTTATTTGGATATAAACCCCTACATTAGCTGACAGTGGAAGGCTAGTGGAAGAGAATGGATGATTTCTTGAAGAATACAGTTTTCAGCATACAACATTCAGAACTGCAAATTTTAATTTCAAGTATGTTTATTAATCTGTTAACCCTACCTACCTTTTTTTTCTTTATCAGTTTGAGACAGGATTCTTAATATGAAGGTAAGGGGAATGAAGACAGGGCAAATGAGCAGTCATGGGTTTGCCCACAAAGGAAGATGTTATAACTTTTTTCTTCTTTTTTTTTTTTAATCTATAGTGAACCTAATCTTTATTTGGCTTTGTAATCATCAAGGTTGGGGCCTACCAAATGATGGTTTATTATTTATGTTCATCTTGCTGAGAGGAAAAAGCTGTGCTTTGGGCAGGAGGTTGAAGGCAAACCCTTGTACTTCTAACAAGAGCAGTGTACTTTCTAGCTAAAATTTTGTAAATATATCTGGTCACATGTGAATCTAATACAACACTGACTTATATCTACAGACTCTTTGCTTTTTCTTGTTCCTTACATTCATGCCTCAAAGCATAAAAAATGTACATTTTCTTTTAGTGTTCTTCTCAAAAAATTAAGTCAGTTCAAATACTCAGCTGCATTATCACAGCTTTAGTTTTTCACAGCAATTTTCAGAACACGTGTGATGTTTTACTCTCATTCCTCCAGCAGCTGAGAATGAGCCTTTAAAAGCAGTTCTCCATAGCTGTGTGCAGTACACTGTGCTGAAAACTTCCCTGTGTGACTTGTGCTTTTAAAATAAAAACGAAAGGAATAAATAGATCTTTGTCATCATTATCTTTAAAGTAATATATACAAAAGTGTGTGTGTGTATGCAAGTGTGTATAATAGACAAAGACATATATGGCCATATAATGTATATATAGTTTAATGTCTAGATATGAGAAAACTGTTGATAATAATTTTCTTATCCATGTAAACTACATCAGAAGTCTATATTTAGCCATACATATGTAACAAGAGAGATATTCACCACCTAAAATCTGCTTGAGCATCAGTAGTTTTTCCACTTGAGACATTTTTTCAAGGGGATAAGTTGTCATTGATCAATATATGGCCACGAACAGTAACAATCTGCTTTCTTAAACACAAGATGCATACATCTCCCCAATCTTTAGATGAAGAAAGGCATCCAGGTGTTTTTAAAAATAATTTGCAACTAAAGTCTGTTGCCATCTGCATTTCTCCTTGGCTTAAAAAAGATATAATACTGCAAATAAATTAAATCTCTTGGTTATTTAAACTACATGACAAGACTTTGTGCTGCAATACTCATGAAACAGCTTGTGCTGATGGAAAAATGAAAATTGAAATTTCTTTTTACGCATGGGAATTTGAATCCCACGCACCTCTTAGACTTGTAGTACAGAGGTCTTTTCATTTCACAAATGGAAGTGTAATTTTTCTACATCCCATATAAATTCACTTTAATAATCACTCCCTAAAATTAAGGTTTATAAATTTTCCATGTTATTAGTCAAATAAAAATGTTTCATTTGAGTTATATAGGCAAAGAAATACCCACGGTAGACACCTATTCGTAATATAAAAAAGCTGTCAGTAGATTATCTGTCAGCTGCCACTTTGGATATTTCCCATTTCTTTTTCTTTTCATGAAATGTTGGGCAGAATTAGTGCTCGTGTGCACTGATCCCATGCTGAAGTTTTTCTCCCTCTCTCTCTTTTGCTCTGTCCTTTTCATATACGTTCCTAGACAAAGAGGAAAAAGAGACTCAGGAAAGAACAGGTAGCCTACATCGCTTTTACTACAGAAATGTTAAATGCTAGAATATCATCTAAGGGTATTTATTTCAGAATTTTTAGGTGATTTAAGTTACATAACTTGTAGAAGACTGTGTGTTTTACTGCATTGGTATATAATGTGCATTTTCCAATCTGTTGTGTTGCCAGTCCTGTATTCCCACCTGGCTTTCCAGTGCTCTGCACAGGCAGAGAGGTTCAGCGCTTTTGCTGCCAATAGTGATGGTGTTACCCCAAAGCTTCATACGATGTTCAAGATGGTTTGATCAGACACAAGCAACACAGTGAGTTCAGAAAGCCCAAGACCTGAGTTTTTGTAGGCATCCTTTTGAAGTGAGCTTTTTTACAAATTACTACCTATATTTTGTACATGTGCACATCAGTGTCTGTAGGCGAATATATTCGGTTTGTTCTGAATTTTGCATCAGATCAGCAGTGTTAAAGGCAGACTACTCCTTCATTATTCATGCAATATCAGTGATATTCATGTTTCCTAATTCAGCCAGAAGCCTGCCTATGTGAGCCAGTGCATCTTGGCACACTTGAGACTCATCTGCCTGGGACAACCTTGGGATGTAGGCAATGGTTTAACGGATAATAGTTGTGTTGCTTTAACTCCCCAGGTGGAAGCTTGTTCTGGAGAGGTGGTTTCCCTGCCTTTTAGCTTAATAGTATTCCAACACACTGAAAGACAGCAAATGAAGGAAGAAAAGTGCATAAAAGAATCCCCAGTGCAGAGTAACAGTTCTCACAGGTGATTTGTTCTGCAGTAGCTCACTGGGGCTTTTGCAGTCAAATTTCAAGTACGAAAAAGATGGAGAGAGACTCTTTGCAAGAGCACATAGTGACAGGACAAGGGAGAATGGCTTCAAAATGAGAGTAGGTTTAGATTAAATATTAGGAAGAAATTCTTTATTGTGAGGGTGGTGAGGCACAGGAACAGGTTGTCCAGAGAAGCTGTGGCTGCCCCATCCCTGGATGGGGCAGCCAGGTTGAATGGGGGTTGGAGCAACCTGTTAGAGTGGAAGGTGTCCCTTCCCAGGGCAGGGGGGTTGGAACTATATGATCTTTAAGGTCTGTTCTAACCAAAGCCATCCATGAAGATAAGAACCCAGAGTTCCCTGTCCTGAGAGTTACTGAATAGAGGCATCTTTCCCTGTAGTATCAATGCTCATTAGACTCAGTTGAAAGGCTCCTCATCACTTTAACAGGACTCAAATCAGTTCTTCACATCTTCCCAGCAGGTCCTTAACTGGCTGCAGGCTCAGTGATTTCACTCAGAGGATTCTATAAACTTTCTTCTTGGAACTCCCGTGTGGATTTGGGGCATACAGATCTTTTGGGCTGTGTCATTTCATGTCACCTGACAGGACAGAAGCCTAAATCAAAAATATTTATAAGGCAAAAACCTTCCTATGTAAAATCCAGACCTTCATTTCAGGGTGAAATTTCAGGGGAGACAAGTTTCCACTTCTATATGGGCTAGATAGTATGTTTGTAATTAAGCAGAAGAGAGTTTATTTATATGTCTTCCTTTACTTATCTTGTTCCTTTGACAAGAAAAAATTAGTGTCTGTTTGGTTTGTGGAATAACATTTATATTTTTGCAGTACCTTAAGGAGAAATTCCATTCCGTCTCTGCACTTTTGCAGGAATGTTAAGGAAAGTAGATGAAAAAATCCATTTTCACTGAAAAATATAAGGAGAAAGCCTACTGTGTTCCTTAGATCCACAGTTGTTTTAAATGCTTCCCTTTTCAAAAGTTAATTATGTGATTGCTGCATTACTTAAGAGCTGAGAAGAACATATCTATAATGAGCAGAATCTGAATACATTTTTAATGCATCTTTTTTAGCTCTCCCTGTGGCTAGGAGTGCTTATTGAGATGTTCATTTACAATAGATTACTGCTACTTTTTTTAAGTACTTTCCCACTCTCCATAATTGATGTATTAGTATATCCCCTAAGCATATTTTCTTGCTCATCTTTACTCCATTAAGATTAAACAGAACGGTCATTAGATCATAAAGAAGTAAAATATTCACTTTACTACTTACTGCAAAAAAAGCTGCTATTATCTGTCAAATATAAAGATTAACTTTGCCTTCAGGTACATTTTTAATGGTCTTTTAAATATAACCCTCAACCACTGTAACACATAGTAACAGATGAAGAACTTTCTTCATCAGGGGGAAGTATATCTTAATTAGGTGTCAGGCCCAGAATTTTTTGCTCAGCCCATGTTCTTAGCTGTGAAAGATTTTTATCCATGGTTATCTGAATCTGTGACACAGTTGCAATGCAGGTTGAAATTAGGGAGACAATTTGCACTTTATTACTTGCTATAGACTTTTTAATAGGTTTCAATTAAAATGTCAAAGATCCTATTCTATATCTATTTTTTGTTCAAGTAACAGTGGAGAATATGAGTTTGTAAAGTTATGAAATAACCCAATTTCAGTGTGCAAGCATTTAATAAAACATTTCCAAAGAGGTGTTCAATCATGAAACAAACCCAATATTTTATGCTTAGAAATTTAGGCTTGCAGAACAGTGTGTTTCCCTCATTCACTGTAGTTCCTCATTACTTTTCTCCACCTCTCTTTTCTTCTGAGGGAGAAGAGAATGTTTCAAATGGTGAAAGTAATTTTCAAAGGACATGGGGAAGACAGAAGACACTTCTATTTTATGATGGAATACTAACATATAAAATACATGAAATATATGCAGCAGCATAACTACAAAGCTGTTCTTGAAAGCAAGGGTCTTGTTTACTATCCACCAAACTAGATAAACTTTGCAAAAGAAATGTAGTATTGATAAGTGACTAATTATTATAAGGAGAAATTGTAGTCAGATTTATTTTATTGATTAGCTCTTTATTAATGCTGTCACAGCTCCAAAGTTACAGTGTTCTCAGACATTCAGAGGAGTATCAATATTCACTAGTTTTGATTTTTACTGAGCATGAGATCTGTCCATCAGTGCTTGGTTCCAGGCCATTTTTCTGCCTGCTTGAGATTACTGAAAAAATCTACAATTTGATATAATTCAGAATTGTAATGAAAACCTTTGGGATATGCTAGCTTATGTTTATTGTATTAGCTTTTTTAATGATGGTGTTCCTGTTGGCAACACTTAAGGTCTTCCAAGGGAAAAGCTCTTTTCCCAAGAAGTCTGGTGTGCTATAATGGCATCTGTGATTCCATTTAATTGGATCCTGGATCCTGTCTTGGGCATGGTGATCACAAAATGATTTTTGATTCTCAGAGAAGGAGGAGTGTTAGCAGAACTACCACCTTGGACTTGTGAAGGACAGACCTTGACCTGTTTAGGAGACTGGTTGAAAGAGTCCCTTGGAAGGCATTCCTAAAGGGCAAAGGAGTCCAGGAAGACTGGACATTCCTCAAGAAGGAAATCTTAAAAGGGTCAGGAACAGGACGTCCCCTGTGCTGAAAGACAAGCCAGAGGGGAACACCGGTGTGGCTGAACAGAGAGTTTTGGCTGGAACTCAGCAAAAAAAGGTTTAGGACCTCTGAAAGAAGGGACAGGTAACTCGGGAGGGCTGCATGGATGCTGTGAGGTTACGCAGGGTGAACTCAACCTTTGAGATAACAATTCTTTGCCATCAAATCAACCACTTATCTTCAGCAGTGCTTTAGTTTTGTCAGCTGCAGAAACCTTCCTGAGTGCTCCCACACCTCCAGGGCCAGCTCAGCTACCCACAGTAGAGTTCAGTTCAGGTGCTGAGCTGATCTCAGCACAGCTGCCTTCTCCCAGGCTGGGGAGGAAGGTGCTTGACTTGGTGTTTTGACACCTCTCTCTGAAGTTTGGTCTGCCTTGTCATCTGACTGGAAACACAGCCCCTGTGATGGTTATGGCAGATGTTGTTTCTTCTTTTTATCAGTTTTCCTTGGGTGAAAACACGTCCCTCACTCATTATGTAAAACAGATAATTAGCTGATTACTTGTGCTCCATTTAGCAACGTGATTGGATGTGTGCCACTCCTGTCAACGTTACAGATTAATCTTCAGAAGAGGGCAGTTTGCTCAGAAGGTGCTCTTTCACTGTCACCCCAGCACCCTGGAGGCCCTTCTCCCTCTCTACTGGTCTCTTTGAGTGGATCCCACTGTCAGTGCCTGGCTCTTTTTTTTATGGCATAGGACAACTATATCTACCTGCCCCAAGCCTGTTGCTGTGCCCCTGCCTCCCCTCCTAACCAAAGGCTCTGAAAGAGCTGCAGTAAGTGCTCCTGATCCCCTCAGTGGAGCTCCATTGGAGACAATTCACAATAAATAATCAAGATGATTTGATCCTTTGACACTTATCTGTAAACATTTTCTGCCAGCCTGTAAGTGGCACAACAGCAGTGCCATTTCTTATGTGCTTGTTGTGCAAAGTAGAGGAAATTAGTTCCTTATGTGTTCAACCTTGCTTTTACTTTTCTTTCTCACCTTTCCTTCTAATCTTTCTATAATTGCACTGAAAAACACTTCAGTAAACATACAACAACTTTTCCTGAAGTGGTTTTCCAGGCTTCTCTCAAAGAGCACCTATGATTCAACCTCTCCCAGACTGTATGCTATTACTTGGTCAAGTCTTTTGTACTTAATTGTAGGACTTTCCAGAGTTTATAGGGGATATATTCTTTTCTTTAAATAGCTGTTCAAATGAAGTGAAAGAATTCAGTTGCGGGCCATTCATTCATCCATAATGCTACATGAGAAAATTTTTCACCCTCTTTTTCTTTCTGTGGAAGGTATAATAAACTAGCTTGTAAGTCCTTTGTCAGATTTTATTTTTGTTTTCATGTCTTTATAACATCTGTTCCAGGAAGACCAGGATTTGTTTCAATTCTAGTTTGTTTTGGCCAGTGTATGCTGAAAAAAGATACTGTGAAGAATTGTTACATTTACAAGTAAGTTATATAAATTCCTATATATTCATAATACATTTTCACTGCCCAGATGCTAACTAAACCCTCTAACTTTTCCCATGTGCTGGTGACTTTAGAAAGAAACAAAAATAGCAATACAAACCCTCCAGCGAATAACAGTTAAATGGATGGCTTTTCACAACCATGCCATTGGTCTATTATCTTTTTGATAAAGCAGGAAAAATATCTTGCTCTTTACAGAAAACATTAAAGTTTTGTGATCCTATAAAGTTTAACCTTTTAGTAGCAGAGGAGATTGGTCTTGTCCACCTCATACAGCGCTGCTTTGTGCTTGAAGCACCTGAAGTCAAACTTCAACTTAAGACAAAAATCTCTGGAATAAGGGGGTTTGAGAGGAGCAATAGTCTGTGCATCTGAATGCTTCTAGCTGAAGATCTTTTTGTTTTTCTAACCTTCTGCTGCTAGCACAGAATACCCTAAATTCCTGTGGATATTGTGAGATAGAAAACCTGATTGCTACCTGTTATTTTCCTCTTAGATGAGCTCAGTACTTTTCCATTTGACCTTGTGTAGACCCAAGTTGTTACAAGGGATTAAGAAGAAAGAAATTAAAAGATAGAAAAATAAGGGGATATCCATTCTGGAATAAAGCCAGTACCTGACCAAGTCACCACTAGGCTTGACATTGCTTTTTCCTTTGGATAGTCCCTTTTGTCCCCTGAAACTTATATCCCTTTTGGGAAAAAACAGGTTATTTGTACTGCCTTTCTCATTATGGTGTTAGGAGAACAAATTAAAACATATTCACTTGGGACATGCTAGTGAAGCATATCAAAATGCGGGGGGAAGGACTGGATTATAATTTTTTTATGCATTGTGCTGGTGACATAGTTCCTCAATTTCATCATTAAGACAAGAATTCTTTTCCCAGAGTGATGTCCAGCAATGTTTTCTGTTCACACAAGGTTCATCTAGTGGTTTCAGAGCATGTTAAAAATATTTAAGAGATTTCCTAATACTCAGACCAGTTGGCTAAGGGGTTTTTATCAGTGCAGAGTGGTTAAGTGCCTTGCATATGTTATAAATCAGTGACAAAACTGGGAATTAACTTTTGGACCAATTTAAGGACATTTGTAAAGCTTTTCATGGTTGCTATGCAGAAATATTTCTTTATCTCCATCAATAAGTATTTTTATGTTGATGTCTCTCCATTGTGTGTTATCTCTAAGGCTGAATTGTGAAAGAGGAACATTGTGTTCCAGTTTAAAGCAAAAGCTAAGTCAAAGGGTCTTTTCTTTGGCCACAGCCTTTGAATAGTGTTTTTGACTGTACATGATTTTCAGGGTTGCTTGAAACTAAACTCTGATTATGAGGTGATGCTGAAAGAGCTGTTTTCAAAGTTTAGTTTACACAAGAACTTGAAGAGAGAATATTAACTAGTTACATAGCACAGGTAATGTACAATGTATTTTCTTACTATTTTCTTATTATTCAAGAAAAGTGTCTTGACGACTGTCTGAGGCCGAAAACTAACATTTGGGATTCCTGGGCTCTGGTCACGTTATCCCATGACACTGGGCACTGCAGTCTATCCTCTGATACCTGTGACAGACAGTCTGTGAATTGACTGTGATGTCAGGCAGGACAGGTATATGATGTGACAGGTAATGTTGTGTGTGCTTTTGTAAAGTTCTTGTAAAACAATGTAAAGCACTTTTGATTTTTCAAGAAAGGGAATGTTTGGGCTGATACTCTTAATGCCACCATGCAGGAGGCTGACAGCGAAGGAGAGATGGATCATTTGAATGTTTCTAGGGCAAAAAGGCAAACCATTTGATCACCATTTGAGGAGAAACATGAGATTCTGTAGGAATGAATTAAAATCCTATTAACAATTTTGCTCATCTGCAAGTGTGAATGAAAAGAATTTGACCTGTTCTTTTGTGATGGCTAAGACTTGATGATACTGCCTTTATTTCTCTCAGCTTGTGAGGCATGAGAAAGTAAGATGTGTTCCAGACAGTGCAATGATTCTATTTTCTTCACAGTGTATGAGAAGAGAAAGGCTGCCATGTGTTGATGAGATCATCACTTTAATAGCAGCCATTTATCTCTGAATGCTCTCTGGAGGTAAACACAACAATCACCTTTAAAGTTAAAAGCATAATTCAACCTGGTTGCTCTCTTAATCCTGTTCTTACTGAGGTAGATTGGTTCAACTGATCTATTTAAATGATGTTGAACTCAGAAGACTATCTTTTTCAAGAATGCCTTTTATACTTGTTTTACCTTGATTTAGGATTCAACAGCCAATGGAAAAAAGAAACCAAAACCACACAACCCCCCATCTTTTTAAGCAAAAAGGCTGATTGGGCCAAGTGGAAATATACAGGGGAAAAAAAAAGCATTCTTCTTTATGCTACACTTGGAAAATGCAAAGCTGGCAAAAAAAAAATCATAAGTTCTCATCTGGAATGCCACAGATCACTGTAATCAGTTTTGATTCTAGAAATAGTGCTACTTTATACACGGAGTAAACTGGTTGCTAAGGAATAGGCAGGCTGTGCATTTTCACATTACAGCACAGGTTAATACCTGTGGGAGAATCTTATTAGAAACTGGTTATAGATGAATTAAAATGAGTTTAGAGATAAAATTATTAGAAAAAGACCGTATCCTCAAACTCAAGAGCACAGTGGCTTTGCAAGAACTTAATCCAACATTCTGTCAGATATAAGCACTGATTGTAAACTTTTCTACAGCTGGTTTGGCTGCTGATAGAAGGGAACCTCCTGCTTTTGCATCCATAAGTTCCATTTTGTATTTGTGAGGGTGAGTGTTTAATATTCCAGGTTTGTTTCCCATTTGAATGAGATTTTGTACTTTCCTATAGTGTAACAGCAAGGAGCCCCATCTTGTTTCTTTCTCTTCCAAGAACAGAGCTGTTGTTCCCTTTCTTTTCCCTTTTCTGGGAACTCAGCTTATACAGAGCAGGATGTAAAGATGAGACTCATGGTGTGTTGCTGTGAGTTTTGTGGATGTGGGTGTTTGGGTGTTGATTCATAGGTACGATTTCACTGAGTTCATGCAACCAAACAAGGGTCATCTCAGTATTAAATTAAAGAGTTTCTCTCTTGAGAGGTGTTTATAAAAAAATAACTGGTTTAAGGGACATTTTTCCCACAAAGAAGACACTTTCACAGTCATGTAGGATAATAATTGCTTGTCCAAAATTCAGATAAAGTTTCCAGGATGTCTATCAAAACATTCACCTGGTAGTGGTTTGGGTTTTCTTATATCCATTTTCACAAATTTCACCTGTAAATTTTGCAAACAAGACAAAGAATTTATCAGAAAATTTTCAATTAGCTAGTCATCCATTTGTGTATTATTTCCATAATTATTTATTCCCTAATATCCTTTTGCCTAATTAATAACTCTAGAAGTTCGAGCTGTTAAAGTTTTTTCCTCTGAAATAGAAACACTATTTAAAAATAGAAAGTACATAATTGTCTACTTATCATAGGCTTTTCCTTTAAGTTTTCACATTTACTTTACTTGAGTTACTGAATTTAATAATGGTCAAAAAGCAAGTATAGAGATGAAAAAAAGGGATAGTTAACATTGAGGAGAAATGTATTGATTTAATTAAATTTCTGTCATATGCCCTAGAAAGAAATGTCAAATTAAGGCCAGTTATATTGGTTAGATATTTCAGATCTGACACAAATGAAGTCTTTATTAATTCCTTGATTCCTAATTGTTTTATTTGCATCATAGCACACCATAGCTCTTTGGTATGGTTCTGCTCTTGCTACCACTGTAATTATTTACAACTTGGCCACAGGAGAAAGAAATTCAAGCCTGTCTCATTAGTTGCTCTGTTTCTTTTAATAGCCATATATTACCTGCAGGATTTATTTGATGACCACTGCTACTGCTCTTATCTGAAGACTCAGTTCAAGATGTCTTTTAACCCATGACACATCTTGAAGTCTGGGACATGCTCTTGTCCCCAGTGAATATATGAAGAACTGGGCACAGATAAAGCGGTTTGTTGAAAGGGCATGTGGGAAATCTTTGGTGGAACAGAAACTTGCTCCATTGCTTGATGTCTAATGCTACCTCTGAGAATTTGATTGTGCAGTGTAAAAGCCAGTAAAAGCCAAGACTCTGGTTGGAGGTCTTAGTTCCTGCCCTGCCCAGCTCTAACTTCATCGCTGCTGTATTTGTCTTTTTCTCCTTCTTGACTCCCTTCAAAGTACTCACTTTTCCTTTGTCTATATCTCGTTGATTTGGTTTGGTGGGGTTTTTTTCCCTTTTCTTTTTCCTTAATTTTATTTTCCCATCTTCCTTGCACACTCATGTCACTCACTTTTCTTCTTCCTTCCTTTAGAATGTAATTATTTTCTGGAAAGAATATAATTTAAAAGAGCATAGTTGAATTGAGCTATTCCTGCCCTGCTGGAGTTATGCAAAGAGGGTGCTATTTAGTTAGAAGAAGTCAGAAATGTGTGCATCCTGCAGTATTGTTTTTTCATCTCTTGACTTCAGATCCACAAAGCCAAAATTGTTTCACAACTTCTGTCCAGTCTTTTCTGTGAAGACTTGCAATGCAAAGTGAATGGTTGTGTTAAAAGAAAAAAAAAATTTTTTTAAAAAGTAGTTTTTAATGAACCTGAGCAAAATCTTAAACTTTTCCAGTTTTATGTACAGGAAAATTCTTAGACCAACTCATCCTACGTTATTCATAAGATTTCATGTTGGTAAAATATATTGCTTTTTGTGGCTTTTTTACCTCAATAGTTTTGCTGTTGTGTTGTACATTATAAAGTTCCCAAAGGACCATCTGAAAATGTAGCATCACTACTGAGTGACAAAGTAATTTATAGAATTAGTGATTTCCAGCAAAACCACCCACTTGAAATTAAGAACATAAATATTTTATTTTATTTGAAAAAATTGAAGTACAATGATTCGAACAGGTTCCTCTTTTTTTCCTAAATCAATTCTTGGCTAAACTGACATTTTTATTGTGATGGGACTAGAAAATCTATTTTGTGCATTGAAACGACCAACAGAAAGAATACGAATGAAAAATGTCATGCCTGTCCCGTACAGCCAACATTGGGAATCCAAAGGGATAGAAGAGGAGCCGAAACAATTTAGCTTCTAGAACAAAGTTTCTGTTGAGGGAGATGAAGTCCCCCTGACAGATGATGGAAGACAGTTGAGTCTGGTTGTGCTGAAGCAGCACCCTGCTACAATCGTGTCACATTAATGAAAGAGAAAATTGCAATGGCAAACAGCATATTTCCCAGCTTTGCAGAGGGAACTCATTTTGAGTCTTGATAGGCAGGATTCCCCCAAGCAAATATCCTGAATCACAGATCAGCCTCCGTCTACAGTGTGGATGCTCCCAAATCAAAGCTAATAGAAAATCATTTCTCTCTTACCTTGGAACCTGTTCTTCCCTTTGTTTTCCAATGCACACATTCTTTCCAAATCACAGTTTGAAACCCAGGAGAAAACAGAATGAAAAGAATCTCATAAACATGAGAGAAAGTCAGTTAGTCAAATGCTTTTGTTTTGGTTCAGAAAAGAAATAACTTCTAGAGTGGCAGACACAATTTTAGATTAAGATCTCTGAAAATGTCAATAGATTTTTGTTTGAATCTCCTGTGGGAACATTTCAGACCTGATATCTTTGCCAATTTTAAGACAATAAAATCTGAGAAGAGCTATATGAATGGAAGAATTTTTTTTATTATTTATTTCTTTGGCTATAAGAATGTTACAGTACTTAGCTCTGAGTGTTGCACAGTGAAATTTTCCGTACGTGTTTTCTCCTCCATCACCAGCTTTTTTTTAGCTTTTGTGTTGACCTTGTTGAGTTGTGCCAGTCTTGCTGCCCATTATCAACCAAATAGGTGAGGCCAAGGCTGAGCCCTGCTTTCTCTTGGCATGCAAGGAAAATGTGTACAGCAGTTCTGCAAATATATCCTAGTTTGACTGCTGCCTCACTGCGTGTGCAGCTCAGATCACTGCAGGGCTCTAAGCATGTGGAGCTGTAAGCACAACACGTCAGTCTGTTTTTAGACCTGTATCATCTCATATTACAGACAGGAAAGTTTATTATTTTTCCGTGGAAATGTTATTAGGGCATATCTACCTCCCTACCAGCACTGATTTTGACCCTCAGAACCTTTGACTTCCTGTGAAATTAGACTTTTGTTTAAGTGTTAATAGCATTTGAGTGGTTTAATGCCATTGGTACCAGGCTTTCAAATGCAAAATTGTGTCAATAAGGTAGAAATAAATTTAATAGGCTTAAGGGCCTGTAGAATAAAGTAGCTTGTCTGTGACCTTCTCATTAAGGTGTTTGCTGACAATGCAAACTAACAGCAATAGGACTTTAATACTACTGTGTGAAGAATTACTTTATTTTAAAAACTTCAGCAAATTTTCATGCCTTTATCCATCCCCATTCTGTCTGGCTGCTAGAACCTGTCTGCATCAAATACCTTATCTTCCTCCTTGACAGGGAATTTCTAAACACACATAAATCTGTGGCCCTAATTGCTGTTGAATATTTTTTTCAAACATGTTTCCCAGGAAACAGTCTGAACCATAAAAATACCGTAACTGTGAAGTTAAGGTATTTATGCTGTCTACACCTTCAGTCTTTTCCTTAGATTTTGCTTTAGCCACGTTTTTTTTGAAAGAATTAGTATTTTGAATGTAAAAATAATGATCAGTTAGACTGAAGTTTAATCACTTTAAATCACTCAGGGTTTCTTCTGAGTCAGCCTCCTGCATTATCTCTAAATGGAGCGTGTCTTGATGCAGCAATGGAAGCACACTGTGCTGAAATGCAGTGTTTTGCATCATTAATATGCGGCATAGCTTTGATTTCATGCCTAAAATAGTTAGATAAGACGGTGTAGCTGGTAGGTCTTACAGTGCTTTGGGTGTGTCAGCATTGTCTGTGGGTGAATTTCAGAGGTGTGAACCTCAACACGTGGTGGGTACAGTGATTTCCCAAATGGGACCTGCCAGTGTGTATATCAGCTTTTTTACCGATTTTGTGTTTGGATGTTGGGAAATGCAGTTAATGCAATCATTTGCCAGAGACAATTGTCAAATTGGCTGAGGGTGAGTAACTTTCTGGGAATGATATTCTTGTCATATTCTTGCTGTTTTAATAGATGATGGTAACTGTAGCAAGATTGAAATAATGTCTTAGGTAGACCTTAATATTTATTAATTTTGTCAAAAAGTGATAAAAGTGTCAATTACAAGAAAAACCTATCACAGCATAATAAATCACTCAGTTATAGATAGCTTTTCTTGATTTATCAAAATCATTTTAAGTCCACCATAAGACAGTTTTTTTTTTTTAAAGTAACTATAAGAATTTGTTACTTTTTGTACATGAAATTCACATATTGTAACTTGAGCAGGAGTATGATCAGCATGATTCAGGGAAATGCCTGTTGCCTTTTATTTTCCTCGAGAACTGCATCTTATATTTCAAAAGGAGTTCTCAGGTTCTTTACATAATCAGGTTTTTTTCTGCTATTTTAGCTAGAATTAGTGTTATTATCTCTTTTTCTGTCACTGACCCTACATTTCAGGAAATCACAACACAGCCATTAACACTGACAATAAGGGGAAATGTGAGTGCTCAGCATTGGAGTATATCTCATTTTAAGAAAATCACTTTCATTTTACAAGTGTTTTTTTACATACAAATGAAAAGTTAATATCAAAAAAAAGTCTATTTCAGTTAAATAATTTATAATCAGATGCTTCTTACATCTAACTTGATTTTCTAATGGTATTATGAAGTTCATACCCAGATAATTAGCAGGCAAGTCTTAGGATTCCCAGTAAAACAAAAAAAATTTGAATACAGGTGAGATAGCATGGAAACAGTGGAAATAAGTGTGGAAATTGTTGACCACCAAATGTGTATACATAAATAGTGTGCAGTTCCCATGCAATTTGAAAAATATAATTGCATGTATAATTAAGTTGATTTTCCTTCAGAAATTACACTTTTATGTTCTAAACTTAAAATATTTTTTCAGAGTAATTCACAGAGAAACAAGAAAATGTCACCAGTCATGGAATATCAGTGTGCCATGCAATTTAGGGATATGACACCTGTATTGCAATTCCTTTATTATCTTCAATTATTGTAGGTTTTTCTATCTGTTTTTATCTGATCATATGTAGTAGAAAAAAAATGTTAATGGTTTGGACTGGAGCTGCTTGGAATAAATAGAATTTTCAATATGATTATGCCTTAACTCTATTTTCAGTATTTAACTATCTTCCAAACCTATTTATTGTTTCGCATATTCCAGAAGAAATTAGAGTTGTCCCTTAATCATACAGTTTTAATAGAATAATATACTTGTAGCCAGAATGAAAAAGGAAAAGAAAAAATCAAACCCAACGAGATTCTCAACTTAAAAAGTTTTAAGAGTCAGTTTTCGTTGATTATTAGTAAATGTATTTCCCTGGCCAGACATTATGTTACAGAAAGTGCTGAGCATGAGTATGTTTCTGTGAGAAAAATGCTATTTATTATTTCTGCCACTTAGAATTTGCAGAGCTTTGCTGTTATTTGAACAGAGTGAAATGCTTCAGTCACTGCTGGCTTTCACTTCTGCAAAATCCCATCTCTTGGTACTGAATTAGCATCTGGGACTGAAGCTTCCAGCAGCTCACTGTGGTGTTAAACTCTTCTTGATGTGGGATCAGATATGGTGTTAGGTAGGTCACCTTTCCTTCTTGTGCAGTTCAGACTGGGAACTCCCCAGTGGAGATTACCTGGGCATTAAAGCAGGATTTCTGTCGAGCCTGGCCTCTGGAGAGCTGAAAAGTGTGATCATGAAGTTGCTCCTGCCCTTTTGATGGCTCTCTCTCTAAGACAGTCCATGTGTCTCATCATAAAGCAGAAAAGAAAGGCAAATGATGTACATTGCCAGGCACTGTGGACCCGGCTCCTGTCCCATTGGAATGCTGCATCCCTGTGAGGCTTTCCTCTAGAGTGGTCTCTGCTCACATCATAATTGTCCTTCCAGTTTTAAGAATGTAGGCATGAGATAACAAGATCATTTTGAGTACCATTTTACTTCCCTGTGTTACCAGGCTAAGGTGTGCCAATGCCATGATGAGAACACTCAGTGCTGGGAAAGTAATTTTAAAATCAGTGTATAAGAACAGGTTAAAATGAGGTTTAGAAGAACTGAAATTTTCCTCTTTCTGTAAGAGCTCATTTTTTTATTGTATGTTTATATTTCCAATTATTGGGCTAAAATTAAAAGAAGTGGATTTGAAGAAAAAAAAAGAAAATTTTCATTAGGTTTTGAGTAGAACCTTGAATACTGTAATAGTTTTGATAAAAATGCGAGAGTTTTAACTGCTCATAACTTTCCATCTGTCCAAACCTTACACCCTTCTTTACTCTCTAGCCTCTCAATCCAAGACTAATCCCTATGTTCATCACAAAGTATTTTAGGATAAAATATGACTAGGGAGCAGCTTGCCTCCTGCTGGCTCCAATATTATATATATCTTCAGTGCACTGTGGCCCCTTCCTTAAGCTGTTGAATTTTATATTCCCTGCAGCATGTGTACTTCTCTGTTCTGCATCTGTCAATTACAGAAGCCAGGGCATGTGAACATAAATGAGATCCCAGCTTCTCAAAGCACTTAAATGCTTGCTTTTCCTTGTCACACGTATTCATTCGTCTTTAGCATGGATCTTGAACTGTGACATTGTAGTTAAAATATCTGAAAAGCATAGATATTCATTTTTAGATTGGTTTCCTAAGAAACTGCAGTTTATGTGATTGTGCTGTTCTTTTGTCAGCTGTAGATCTGAAAACTACTGAGCAAATGTGAACAAAAGGTAGAAACTGAAAATGAATTTCTATTAGAAGAGGACAATTAGGGAAAATTGTCAGGAGGTTAGAGGGGAAAGATGCAGATGAATTATCTTCCTCTGAGAAGGGCAGACAGGCACGACACAGAGAGATGCTCCCTTTCAGGCTCTCTGCTTCGTGCAGAGCAACTAAGCAAACTTCAGGCTTGACTTCTTGCTCTAGTCACATTCAGACACTTACCATGTTAATATTTCCTATCAGTACAACCCTTCCCTGAAGTGCTTTTCCACCTCGCACTTCTAAGTGGAGCTTGAGCAACAGGAGCATCTTCCACTGCTCTCACTCTTCGGTACAAAGGAATATAGAATCTCATTGTGGAGTTTGCTAAAATACAGACATGGCATTATCCCTGTCCTTGCTGCTCAGCATCTTTTCCTGTGGAACTTGTGAGAATAGTTCATTCTGGGAGAAGCCTGTGGTAAGACTGTCTCTGGTGTTGTGCTCTGTGTGGGAGAGCGGACAGAGGTCCGTCAGCTCAGGCTGAATCCCCGTCACGGAAGTGGTGGATTTGGTAAGCTGGACTGAGCTAAAACAAACTCATCTCCCAGCTTAACTGGAGGGGTCTCAGATGTTTAATTAGGTAATAAAGCCTGAATCTTTTAAAAGAAAATAGTTAAACTTTGTTGAAGGACAGACCTGCTTCAGATTACGACCATCTCATTAAATGGGTATTGTCAGGTTTATGTCAGAGAGCCTGTTAGATTGACATATGGATTCCACACCTGTCTCAAAACCAATAAAGGAGATTGGTGAGTATCTGATTTCATTACTTTTCCATGCATCAGCTTGGACACCAACAAAAGTTTTCCCATTTTCCTTGCATATTCTGAAGAATTACGGAATATTGCTCTTTATCTCCAACAATGCAGAATGGCAAAAGTATGGAACCTGAACATTTAATGCCATAGCTCAGCCTTTTATTATGCCTATTGTGCATTAGGTAACAGCTTTCAATTTGTTTAGTCAGCATGTTCAGGCCATCTTGTAATTCTCAGATATATCAGTATTATTTCTCAAGATTTAAGTCCCTCCAGGGGCTGGATTGTGGCTGTCCTTTAGATGACTGAGTTTAGGGATCAAATTTTCAGTGAGTACAAAAATATAACTATAGTGGATTACTGAACTAATGCTGATTTAAACCATTCCATGATTTGCTTCAGTGGTTAAATTTAAAATGTTAATGGCCTTAAAAATAGACCTGGTAATTTCTGTATGTATTACAATCCCATTTTCTCAGCTTTTTAAATTTTCTATTCTTGGTCATTAAAGTTAATGTAGAACCTCAGGTTCACTACTGTTTTCTATTCTATGTGCTGAGTATGACTAAAGTTATGTCACTCCTGATACTGGGGCTTTCCTCATCATTTATGATCAAATAAACAAATAAACATCTTGTCCTGCTATCCTTACTACCATCATTCAAATCAGGCATTCTTTGACAATGCATGTGAAATATTATTTTTCCTAGCATCATCACCTTATTCAGGCTTTAAAATTTCCTTTTTAAATAGTAATTTCACAGCCTAGTCATGCCCTAAGGAGTACATGACACTTTCAGACACCAGGTTTCCCAGTGCAGCATCTAATATCCATAAGGTCTCTATCAATCCTATTTATTTTCACATTCTGTCCTTTAACAAATATTATTTTCTTCTTCATTCTTTGACCTACTCAAATATTGATAGGAATACTTACTATCTTGTTGCTGGTTTTATCTTATGTATTTTATATAATTGCTCCATTTTGTTCTAAATCACACAGAAACTTTAATTCTTCATGAAATAATTGACAAAACTCTATTGCTTTCTTCATAATTCTTCTTTCAAAGTATATCTCATGAGATATATATGTATAATATACATATATACACACATATGACAATAATATGATGCTTAATTTTGCCTAAGATTATAAATACAGGCTTTCTCATCTACCACAGTAGAGATGTTTTTTCTATGAATGCATTTTCTCTAGAAGAGAGACCAGTCTTCATCTAATGAGATTATTGACTACCTATAAATGCTGCTTTGGAAGTTATATGTACATTTATACCTTTCCAACACATTTAGTGTTGAAACTTCTTGTATTAGAGTATTTTCTTTTCTTCAATGACTCAAAACAGGATTAACCCAAGTTCCAAAAAATTACTTGTCTTTCTGTTAAGTGCTGTGGACTGCAAGACTGATGTTCAGTGCATTGAGCATTCTACACAGGTTTTTTCAGTGCAAAACCACTTATGGAAATAACTATTCATAGCCTGCCTTTCTTTCTCAGTTCCTTTCAAACAGGTCTGAGCAGGAGATCAAAAAGACAAGGAGAATCTGACACACTGGAGGTGTGAAAGAGTACACAGGGGAGCAGTACTAAGTTAGAAATCAAAGCTTATTTTCTCTACTTTACATTGTGGCCAAATCATTTATTTCCCTGATTTTGTTTCCTTTCTGTAAGATGGTGACCATAGAAGTCATGCAGATTAATTGACGGAAGATCTTAATGCAGTCACATATGATATTACTGCAGCCATATGATTTCTTCCTTCTTTGGCAAGAAATAGTCAAACCAGTGTGGAAGTCACAATGTCATGAATTAGGCATAGTAGGAATCCTTGTAGCATTTATTTATTTATCTATCTATTTATTTATTTTTAAATGTAGCATGGAAAATTGACGTATCTGTCCTGTTTTCTTGCTGAATATAGAATCATAGACTCATTTAGGTTGGAAAAGGCCTTTAAGGTTGAGTCCAACCATATGGTCTACTGATTCTTCATTTTTCGTTATTCAATCTGGTAAATTAAATAATGATGAAAATAAATAGTCAAAACTCTGTTAGGTCTGAATCAAATTATATTTCTAAAAACTTCAGTCCACAGAACTCACGAACTGTATAAAATGTAAAGCTTTAATTGCAATAAACTGAGAGGGAAAAACTGCTAGTGATTCTGGTTTGGGATACTTGTTGCACACTGAAGAATCCATTGATCGGAAAAAAAACCTGTGTAAAAGGCCCTTAACCAAACATTAGGAAAACAGGATAGTTGGATTCTACTGATAGATCAGGCTTTCTGATAAAAGAACTATTATATTTAGCTATATATTTAGGAATAACTTGAAGATGTCAAATATTTTTTGTGGTAATTCGTAATAACTTAAAACCATTGGATTAATTAGTATTAATTACATTTTTGCAACGTAGTGACTTAACTGTGCTTTTATTACCAGATCATGGAATCAATGAAATTTTATACCATCTGTCAGGGGATATTCTAAGAAGCCAAGAAATTGTATTCTTTTTGAATTAAAAAGAAGGAAATTCTGATCAAATTTTACAAGCATAAGATAAACCCTGTTCCTAATACAATGAACAACTGAATTTCTAATAACAAAGCTGCGTGGTTCTGTAAGCTAAATATGTTGTAAAGCTGGTGTTTTATTATGTTAGTATTAGAGAAAATTTACTTTAGGGCTGAAGCAAAAGTAACTGAGGAACACATTTTCATTATTCTTCAAATTGAATGTAATATTTTTAAATATCATGAAGATTTTAATGAAAAGAGAAAATGAAAATCTGATGAAAGTAACAGAGAGGAGAATCTTGTGGTGGCAGATCTGACAGTTTAGACCATTTTGTCTTGCTATGCAATTACAATTTTTAAATTATTAAGAATACATCAAAACAAATCTACACACTTATTATAATACACCAGAGACATTCTCAGAAGAAGGACAAAAAACTTTTAATATTATGGTTTTTCTTTTTCAAAGAATTACTAGTCTTTGAATTGTATTAATGGTACATTTTCTTGGGTTTAAAAATAAAAACCAGCCCAGTCCAGTAGGTCTTTTCATAACTAGGTGAAAAGTACATTTCCAGATCATAACAAGGAGAGTGTTATGTATTGTCAACAGCTTCCTTTCAGTGAATGATAGCTCTAATCCTCGAGGTAAAGAAGATTTTTCTTTAGCCTGAGTGCAGGAAGCTTAGTTGAAGAGCTTTGTCCCAACAGAGGTATCTTAACTGAACAGTTATTTCTCTGCTGTATCCTGTTGTTGTGTATTAGCAGCAAGGAAACTTCTCTGTATTTCCATGGAGAAAAATGGCAGCAGTGACATGAATCAGCTCAAATGTGCCTAATGCGTTTTGGCAGAACAAAGAAATATTAAACCCTGCAAGATAATAAGTGTATGGTATCCCTACATGACATTTTGGGGGGCCTCTGCACTGCCTAGAGTCTGATAGCTCATTCTGTGAGATTCCCATACCTCTTACCTAGTCTGTTCTCATCTCAGTCAGTTCTGCATCCCAAAATCTTAGCAATTATTTTTTCTTATTATTCATTTAATCCTCCTATCTACTCCTGAGAACACCACCCCTTTTCCTACAGCAACTCAGCAAGGGTATTGCTAATGCTTACTCAGGGTTAGGAGGGGAGGCAGATCCAGCATGACCATCCCAGTGAGGATTACTTTAGAGGAAACATAAGGAAAGAGGACAAGTGGGACCACAATGGTGTGAGATAAAAATTGCCTGGTAGATGTAACCCCCTGACCCCCACTGTGCACCTCCCGGGAGCGGGGGGAAATCAGGAGAGTTGAATAGAAAAGCTAATTCAGCATCTTCAAACAGAGAAGGTTGATTCTCTGGGACTCTGAACAGGGGTGCAAGTGCTGGGTCGTCCTGCCCACATGTGGTTAGATCTGCCCTGGAGCATCATGAGATCTGCAGCCCCAGTCCTCTCTTCACCTTTTCCTCAACAATTATTTTTCCTGATGGTTGGTCTCTAAAACAAGCTCTGACAGGGAGTATCCAAACTTACCTCTTTCTGCTTAACATAAAAAAAAATCACTTGTGATTTTTACTTTTTTTTTTAGGGTATTTTAGGAGAGCTCTGCATGTGGCATGTAGCATCTCTCACCAGGAATGGAGGGGGTACGTAGGTGGTCAAGGTGGGTTTTCATCTGTACCTCAAGGAGCTCAAAACCACGGAGGACAGGTGGATACACAGTAAAATGTGCCACCTTGAGATCCTGGGTAGAGTAACTGTAGGGTACATTGCCTTTTGCTGTTCCTCTTGCATCAAAAAACTAAAAGTGTAAAGCAAAATCTTATGTTTTATCCTCGTGGGTGGAAAAAATCTTGTGGTTTTATTCTGTCACGATGAATTTCTGCTCAAACCAAAATTCACAGAAACACAATAAAGTAGGAAAATCTGATGTTTCTGTGTGACAGGTTCTTTGAGGTCTGCTCATTTCAGAAGAGAGGGCTAATTTGAGGTACCCTATGCCAGGTTGCAGATGGCACTGAAGAGACTTCTTTGAGTTGTACTGCAGAGCTCTCTCAGGGACACATTGGGCTTTCTGCCAAGTGTGGATCTGCCCACCTGAAACTCTTGCTTGGTAGCTGCAGCCAGGGATAACCAATTGATGCTTCCATCTTCAAATCAGCTTTGAAAGTACCTGTTTGCTCATTCCTTTTAAATAAGGCAAGCTACATGGAACACTCCTGTACAGCTTTATACGAGCAAACCAGGCAAAGCATTATAATAAAACAGTGCTGCCTCATGAGGAAACAAAGTCTCCTGATGACATCTAGTCCACTCATGTAATCACTGAGCACAAATACCCAGATCTGAAACTGTTCAAAAGTGCTGCGTGCTGCTATAGTTCTGTCCAAATCCATTTGTTTGCACTACCTTGTGGGTTTTACTTCAAGCTGCAGAAGCAGTGTTTTACAGTCACAGAGGTTAAGGCAGATTTTCTTGATGAGTCTTTATTTTTGTCACATTTTCTCATGCCATTCCCAAGAAGGCAGCACATCTTCATTCCTGTGACAGGGCAAGTGCCAGCTGAATGGGAACAGAGCTTGTGCTTATCTGGTGATACCTCAGGGGGAATAGAGCATTTGTGAAATTCTTCATGGCTGTCAGAGGAGTCGAGGCATTTTCCTCCTCTTCTCAATTCACTTTTCAATCTCAATAGTTTATTGGAATGACAGGGTATCAAAACGTCTGGAAAGCTAATACCATACATCAAGCACCTGCGTATTGCAGAGGTCTGACAGTGCTAACAGAACAGATGGATTTTATATAATCTCTGTCTCCTGAAAAGAATAAAAGAAAAATTTTATTGACTTGACCTGTGATCTCCGAGAAATAGCCTGAGTTTTATCTGGGTGGCTTGGCAGAATTGGATGCACTGAATGCTGTTCCACTCGGTACTTAAAAAGCAGAAATGACCCACGTAGAAGAGTAGTTGTGAACATTCTGTTAAATATGAAAGGAATCCTCAGAGCAATGGTCTCATTTCTTGGAGCTGGACATCATTCCAGTTGCTGATCTCGTCTCAGGGATTTGAGTATCATTACTACACTACCTGTGACATGTTGATAAGCTGAGCATCTGAAAGAGTCAAGATAACTTCCCTCACCTCCCAGTTTTCACTGAGACTCAGAAAAGTTTCCCTTGTTTCCTATTTTCTCTTTTCCACTAAAGTGAAAAGTGGGCCTCTGGATAGCCAGTGGTTGCAACAGGGAGAGAGACACACCCGGGTGCTGTGTCCTGGATAAGCTTGGGATAATTCCAGGAGCATAGAAATTAGAAACAGTGATTGTGTTGAGAGCTGGAATTGAAACTCGTGCATTTCAGAGGGAATCATAGGATATTTTCCTTTTTTGTTCCCCCACTACTCTCATTATTTGGGGGGGAACACAGCCGGAAAAATAGCTCCAGCATCCATGGTCTCAAAGGAGCTTATTGTCTCTGCTACCTGCCTCTTCTCTACCACTTTCTTCCAGGTGCATCAGCAGTAATGGCAGATGGAATTTTGAGCTTTCCCTGCAGGGATGGAGATGAGGGTGCATTTTTAGGAGGACCAAGTTGTTCAAGCAGATCCTTATTTCACGTAACACAGCTTCTAGTACCGGGGAAAGACCAGCTTGGTGTGAAATTTGTTTCAATATTGATTCAGTGTAAGGGTAGCTGGGAATTCAGAACTGCAAGTGGTAAGAACAGATCACCCAAATAAAACCACCCTAGGAAAAGTGAGTGCTGAAAATGTGTAAAAGATATGTATGTATGTGTAAATTTGCAGTAGTAGCACACTTGTCTATCAAAGAACCCCATAGTGTTGAATTGAAGCAGAAACATATGTAATGTGGCTGTGAACAAGAAAGTTTGGGGAGCTTTTGAATTATGCATTTTCTGATTAAATTGCTACTTTGGCGTATGAAAGATGCAAATATGTATCATCCGCGTAAACTTTACTGTGGAGGAAGCATGATGAAATGTGCAGGACATGTTGGAAATCAATATTTGCACATGCAGGGTAAAAATTAAACTGATGCACAACACTCAGTTTATCAAAATAGATTTCCTGCTTACTGCTGAGAAAGCTTGTTGCTAACTTTATTGTAGAGCCATATTTAGGGAATATGATCATGAGCGATTTGAGGGAAATTATGCTGTTAAGAGTTTACTATGCGGACTACCAGTCTCAAATAGATGGAGAAAGCTATTAGTAAAAAAGGTTTCTTAATTACCTCAGCACAGAGAATAAAGTGTTATTTTTGAAAGAAGAATCCTGGAAGAATTTTTCCATCTGATCTTTTGCCCTCAGGATTTTTTTGTGCAGCTTGGCTCTGTTTCTTATCTGACTGCCTTTCTTAACCTGCTCTGGTGGTGTAGCACCCAGTTCTGGTAAACTGGTCTTAGTAGTTAAGTTTTTCTCAAGGATAGACCACTACCAGAATTGTTGTTGAAATAATATTTGGAAAGGCAGGAACAAATTAAGAGTATGTAGTAAAATCCAATGTAGCGATTTCTTCTCACGGACAATTAAAGCATTGTAAATAATCATGTGGGGATTTACTTAGGCTGAAAATCATTGGCACCTCATAATAATCTGTTCCTTTGTTTCAGTTACCACAAGCATTCAAGGACTGACATTAATTAAAGTACTTCTTAAATGGGATATTACTACTGAGTTTGATAGTAACAGGCTTATTTTTCTGCATTGCTATTCCATTCATCCTATATGTGCTTTGCCTTTTACAAACTAATTTGATGTATAATAGTCCTTTACTATGTATAACTCCTTAAATAATTTGCAGAGCAGTATAAACAATTCATGCATACTGTGTTGCCTGAAGAATCATACATAAACCTATTTGGAAGATGAAAATACAGTTTCTTTTATAGGGATATATCAAGTCATAATAGGATTCCTTGAGATCTCAGAATTCACTTTGCAATGTTGTTGACATTTATTGCTTTAAAAAAAAAAAAGGAAGTGTTCCCCAGAAGATGCCATACTGATAAATACAGGTTTTTCTTTTGTCCCACCAAATTCATGAGTGATCTTTCCTGAGCTTGAGACTTCCCCAAGCTCTCTGTTAAACTAAGGTCTTTCCTAATCCTAAACAAATGCTGATCTTGACTTCTTCATTCCTCTGAAAGAACAATAAGAAATGGGGAAGAGAATGGGAGAGAATTTAAATGTCTTCTTTTGCAGGGCCACATGCTGATTTGCTAATATTTTAAATAGTTGCTCGCCTAACTAGCTATTGTTTTCAAGTACTTCCCATTCTTGTTGTGCAGTCATAGTTATTTAGTTTTTGTTTTCATCTTGCAGAGGGGACGTCGGGGAGGGAGGTTCTGCTTGTAGAGCCTGGAGCTATTTCAATAAATGAATCTAACAATGCCAATATAAAATGGGCTTGTTGTAAGCAGACAGTACTCTCAGAGCCAGAGATGAATTTCTGTGGTTTCTAAATAAGCAAAGTCTGTTCCAACAAATAGACCATCATAGCTCCCCCATGGAGGCAGATTTCAGTGTGCTGCAGGATTTTCTTACAGCGCAGTAGAAATGTCTATGTGAACACACACACACACATATCAGAAGCAAACAACCTCCCATTTGTTTGGAATTTATGGCTTCCTAATTACAAATTAGGAGACACTGTGATTTACTACTTTCTTACTTTGTAGCACACTCACTTGTATTTATATAATGTTTGGATGGAGAGGTCCTAGCTCTTAGCAACAGTTTTGGTGGAACAGCTGAACTATTCTATACTGTGAAGAATCAAAAACATATTGGAAAGATACAAAGAAGTAGGAGAAAATTTGTAATAATATTTTATGTCTTTTTTTATTCAGAAGTATCCTGCTTTATATTAGGCATTTTCTACCTCTATATTTTAGGCTTAGAGAAAATAGGTTTTGATCTTATAAAACAAAGCATTTTTTAAACTTAAATAATTTTATTTAGATAATGAGTTTTTTATCCCTACCATCTTTAAGGGGTGAAAGGAAATAATACAGAATTTACTGAGAAGCTATGTTCATGAATCCAAAAAACACATCTACTTGTGGATCAGTTTTACTGATTTGAGGATCAGTATCTCGTGTCTGGCAGACTTCCTGATTCACATCTTCAGTGTGACATATTGCAGTTAAAGGAGGAAATATCCATCTCTAACAAGCTAACTAATAGTGATTTAGTAAGGTTTTGAAATTATTTTGGAATTAAACAAGAACATGTGGTAGATAAGAGAGTGAGTTAAAGGAGTACTGAGTCTTTAAGTCCTTTACAAAAAGATTTAGAGGAAAAAATGTGTGGTGGGGTTTTTTCCAATGGTTTATGATTATGACTGTCATTTTGGATACAAAATTATTTTGTAGTGGTTTATGAGATATGGCATATACATTATGGGAAACTTTATCAAAATAGAATTCTGGAATTTTGTCTTTGCCTCTGAAAAATTAAATATCTTGTAATGAAACTAGATGAAAGACTGAGTAGGTTGTATACCAGGCACACTTCTTTTATTAGAAAAATAATAAAATATGTATTTTAGAAACCTACCTAGAAACACATGGTCCCACAGTTTTCTAAATTTCTAACTTTGAAAACTAATACCAAGTTCAAAAAAATCAGTTGAGGCTTATTCAGACTGTTGGTATCATCACTTTGTGTCATCATGTGCAAAATGGCAGCAATAGTAGATTTTACTAAGAATAGTGTTGGCATGTGAGATAAAGTAAAATATTTCTCATTTTCTAGAGTAGCATTGCAGTGTTAATAGCAAGGAGAAGCAATAAAAATCAGTTTACTGCACAAATGCCACTCTGAACACACCCAGTAGAACTTCAGATAAAAAATGGAGCTTGTTTTTATATATATAAGAAATACTCATCAAAACTACACATAAAAAAGTTATATTGGCTCATATGGCTCTTACTGTTCCCTAGTAAAACCTTAACTTTTTGGTCATTCTAGATTCAATAAATGCTCTCTCAACTGCTCCTTTTTTTCTTGACATAAAGGCTTCATAAAAGGAAAATCAACTGCAGCAATCTTCTTTTCTTTGCCCCACTTGTTTAATTTTTTCCAGATTTCTTTGAGTCCTACCTTATTGAATCACTGTTAGTGACAAAGATTCAAATTAAGGAATGAATTTAGAAAAAACTATTGGAATAGCCAATGTCTTCACAAAATTAGGGATGTTTCCTTTAACTTTTATTAAGATTTGCATAATCTTGCACTATTTTGAATCTGTGTTGCACATCGTTTTCTTGAAATAAGCAATGAGATGATTGTTCCATATACAGGTAGACCTAAACTTAATACCTACATTTATTTTGATTCCCAAATCTGAGAATGCACTCCTGTTGTTTACTTAAAAATGGTGGGTTTAGCTTTCAATTTGCATAGAAATGTCTTCAGAGTTGGCATAGTTTGCTTCTGCCATATATCTTTCTTGTACTCTCTGTTTTATACGCCTACTGAGATACTGTGCTGCAATTACTGCCATATGGGAAAGAAAGTTTAATTTTACAGTGGAAATCCAACGTTAGGTAATCACATTGCCTGTCTAGGAGCAGATATGCATTAAGAGTAAAATCATCCTATTAGATCTATCAAGCAAATCTCAGATAAGTAGCAAAGACTATGATTTATCTGAGATTATCTACAGAAATACTAATGTTAACCCCTGGATTCTTTCATGCTGGATATGTCTTTTTGAATTTACCGTCCTTTTTGGCTTGGGACCAAGGAACTAAAAGAAAAACAGGAAGGGGGAATAGGCTGAGCATTTTAGACCTTCTCGCATCTACCCAATTTCAACTTTTCCGTTCTTAAACCAGGTAAAACCAGAGTCAGGACTGGTGCAAATGGGAGAGGGCCAGTTTTTAGGCTTGGCTGCTGATTTAGATAAGGAACAACATCTGTGCTGCCTGCGCTGGAGGGCCAGCGACCGGGGCCTGGGAGAGCATAAACTGCTGTATCTCTGAGGAGAGCAGTGAGCAGCAGCTGGCCCTCAGCAGATGGAGTGAGGTGTGGGTCTGCTGGGAGGTGGCTGGACAGCAGCCTGTTAATGTGATCTGATGTGCTGTGCGCATCCCTGGTGCTGTGGCAATCACGCAAATCAGCGCGAGCGCTGCAGGAGATCCAGCGAGCGCTCCCTGCAGAATTCAGCTGATACCTTCTCAAACTCAGCATGGCAGCTCGTGACAGGTACAGTCTAACAGCCATATGTTTCTTGCCTAATTACAGGAAAAATTGCCTGCATGCCTAAAATTAGTCAGAGGAATAAACTCTCAACGTGGGGATGCTCAGCAGCACAGAAGTGAAACGCTGGTGAACCAGGAAAAGCAGCACCTTAATTAGTGCTGCATGAAATGGCTGAGCACCCACAGTACCTGCCAGTGAGGGAGGACTACAAAATCCCTCTTTTGCACAACTAAGGAGCTTGTCCACAGGAGTTAATGTCCAACAGCTCTGTTGGGTGGAAGATTCCTCTCTCAGGTGCCTTCACACTAATTGCATCTACTCTTCCCATGTACCTGAGTGGAAGTTGGTTCACACAGCTGAAAGCGGAGTGAGCATCTCTGGCAATGCACCAGCCCTTGATACTCACTCAAAAACATGTGCCACTGTTCTAAGGAGATCAGCTACTGAACAGATACTAGCAACTTAAAGTAATTGTTCATAACCAAGCTCCTACCCTAGTGGAGGCAGTCATTCAGAGTTTTTAAAATAATATTTTTTTCTTATATCATTTTATAACAATTACAGATTTATATTAAATATACAGTCATATATATAATAATAACCTTTCTTACATCATTGCAAGTAGCTTTGTGTGTCTTTCCTCTTGCTGAAATTGTATACATGCAGGCAAGCAGCAGGTCCTACTCATGTAATATATATATACATATATTAGTGGGACTAACTTAAAATTACTTTTTTTTCTTTATAAAGTGTTTCCATTATTTTACTTGTGTTACAACTTATTATGGCAACTTATTTTTCTAGCATACAGGATTTCAAAATGGGTCTAAGGTCCTCTGCAGACATATGCTTTGCTTTACCACAGGCAAAACTGGAGAACCAAGCATCTTGAGAATAGCTCTAAGTGGTAACTGTTTGTGCAGTGAAGTATTTTGTTGAACTTTTCACTCCAAAGCCGCAAGCCCAAAATTTTGGTCAAACCAGGAGTTATCTTATCCTTGAGGAGTTTAAAAAACAGCTGCCTTCTGACCAAATTGGCAGCCTCTACTCAGGGCTGATGCTGCAGACAGCTGCAGCAGTGGTGTGGAAATGTCTTGCACAGCAACTACCCCTGCTATGCAAGCTTAGCATTAACCTTTGGTTTTAAGAACATTCACCGTGGTTTGAAAAAACTAAATGGATTGTAGACTGTGAGAAGGGATACATTTCGTGTAACTTCAAAAATAAGCTTTAAATGCTCTTAGTGTGGCTCAGAAAAGTGGCTTAGTGTCTGTCTAATGTGTTTATTCAGACTTGTAGAGGGGAAAAGTTAAGGGTGAGAGAGGCTTTTTTTGAGGCTCTCAAGGTTCTGAAGGACATAATCAAAGCTGGATAATGTTTTCTGCGTTACTGAAGAAAAGGGATAATCTTTTCCTGGTTGGGTCTATATTCTTTCTGCCTAATTTTAAGCACATTGGTAAGACATTGAAGTTTGGAGAGTTGTGTCCGATGCCTGCATGATACCATTAGATAACAGGCATCTTCACAGGATTAATTCATATTTTAAAGGGGAATGGACAGATTGAGGAAATATACAGTTAGAATATCTTTCTTTCTTATAAGAAAGTACAAGACAGATCATGAAAAATGGAGAGCAATAGCTTTTCTGTGAGGAAAGCTCTTAAGGTATTAAATTATCTTGTGTCATCTGAGAAGAAAAATGTTGTAACTTGTTTCTTTGAGCTTCCAATTTTTTTTTCTAATTTTCTCTGTCGTGTAAGTGCCACCCAACGCACATAAAAACACCCATATAAACTTTTAATACTGCAGTTTGAATGAATTTTATTACTTAACGGGACAGATGCCAAAAGAGCTTGCCAACTAGCTTTTGCTTAGTTACAATACTGCAATTTCCAATAGACAAAGATGGCACAGAAAAGGTTTTTATTGCCTGAAAATAATAGAACAATGTAGAATTTGCTACTATTATGCAAACATTTTGTTTTAAATAAATTATCTTACTTCCAGTTACCTTCCAGTGGTTAATTTCCACAAAATAGAAAACCAATTCTCTTCATTCCTTTCCTCAGTTTATGTTTAACCTGTTAATGATTTAAACTTCTGAATCAATGTTTACACATAGCACCCCAGTTGTTTTGGAAATCATTAAAAACTGTTAAAACCTGTAAATATATTGCATTGTAGACATAGGAAGTTGAGTAGAGGAGCTGCAAAAGATAAAGACAACAATATTTCAGTAACATTTTCACTGAAAATCAGACAATTTTCTGCTTTTCTGATTAGGATGCTTCTTGTTTCTAATATTTTCAAGGACAGGGTTTTTTCCAGTTTGAAATTTGACTTTTTGTTTTTTTGGGGATTTTTGTCATAGGTTTACATACAGTGATAAATTGAGATTGCAAATTTTGTTTTCCATTTAGTGGAGCACTCATCCTTTTATCTAGCTTGGGGCCTATGACAGTTTTCTGATCAGGAACATAGTCTCAAAGTATTCTTCAGCCCTTCAGGGTCCTCAACCAACCTGTTTTCCACCTCTTGAGCTGCAACAGCAGTGCTGGCTGTGGGGCTGTGTCAGTCTGCTCAGCAAGAGAGGGGCAGATAAGGACTGTGAATGACACAGAGGGTTTTAGGATCTTGGATTTGGGATAAAGAGCTACAGGTTAGAGCTGCTTCTGCATTGAGCTGAAGAGGCCTTTCCTGACCTCTTGTTGGAGAAGGCTTCTGTGATCCACCGCAGAATTGTCCAGATGGAGTCTGCTTGATGCATGGGCTTGTCTGGGAGCATTGCAGTCAAAATTGTGAGAGTTGAGCTCGGTGACACCTGTGATGGTGAAGGACCATTCTTTTAAGAACCCCGGTATATTTGATTCTCTTACATTTAGAATTGTAACATACAGGAAATTAAAAACTTTGGTGCCAAAGGTATAATATTGCCAGGGACCATACATTTAAAAAATACGTGTATGCATGCAGTACTCAAGTTTTCCCTGTTGCTTGTTTTGAAAGTAGGTAGTTGGGTTTTGTTCACACTGAAGGCAGCGGGTAAGATACTGCTCTGCGTGAATAATGAAGGGAAAATGTGGTCTTTAAAGTTTTAGGACTCATTTTCCTGCACTGTTTTCCCTCTTTATTATATTCTAGCTTTAGAGATTTATACCATAGACTAAAAAGCCCTACAGGAGACTGAATCACACATGAACTTTTACACAACTTTCTGTTTGAACCTGGTTGTTTTTTTCACCTTTCTCATCAGACCAGTGTTTTGCTGAAATGTTGGCAGATGGGGAGTAGAAAGTGTGCCAACTGATGCTAACATTTCAACGACAACAGGAGGAAAAAGAAGAAAAGAAAAAATAGCTGGAGAGTATACTGTTTTTCTGGAATAACATCCTTTCTCACAGCACTCGATTCTCCTTGAGCTCTGGCTGCCTTCAGTTATTTCCTAATGTGTAAGCACATCCAGGCTTGAAACTGTTTTGGTCTTCAGTTTCCAACTGTTCCATTTATCTCCAGCTTGACAAGGTAGCATAGTAACCATTGTATTAAGCCACAAAAGGAAAAGTCGTGAGATAAATTGTGGCTTTTCCCTCTGTTCTTTATTCTTCTTTTCATCCTGTAACCATGTAGAGCAGACATTGTGCCAAGTTTGACTGAGGTAGTAATTGTCAGTGTATGAGGATGATGAAGTGATGGCAGTTACAGTTTGCTGTGACAAATATTTATATTAGTGCAGTTTTATCATTTGTCCCTGCAGCTCATAAAAAGCAATAACACAAATATTAAGATAATGTTCATCATTTGCAATAAGTAGATTAATGGTTCAGCCCATGGAGGGTTATGTAGAGACTGAGAATTTTACCAGTGATGCTCCTTCCCTTGCTGAACCTGTGCCTTCCCCCTTAATAAAACCTCACTACATTTGTTTCCTTTATTTGTCATGAAGTCTGTTACTTCCTGAGCATGTTCAGAGTTACATTTTTTGAATTAGGATCTCACCATACAAGCCCAGCCTGCTTAAAAGACGAAAGTGTAAGCTGGTGCTATGTGACAAAGATAATTCCTACCATGTCTATTACGACAATATATCTTTATAAATGGTCCTGAGTCATAACACAGCATTTCTCAGTCATTGAATTTCTGGTCTCCAGATAGATGAAGTTATCACTTTTGTTTTGGCCTTTCCCTGATGTGCAATTCTCAGGTATTCCCAGTAAATCCGACCCATTCGTATTTACCTGTTGCAGACTAAAGCCTGAACTTGTTATGGATATTGGACTGAGTTGTTTAATGAACTTTTTTTTTATACATTGAGTGACATGTAATGATATGTGAATATGTGCATAAACCTTACAGTTAGGAAATCAGGATATAAACAATGCTTGCTTATGTGCCTGATCCCAAATAAGGTTAAACAAAATTTGCTTCCTGCTATATCTTGCTCTCTGTTGCTCCAGTGGGGATATTTTTCTTTGTTCTTGCCTTTAGTTTCTCCTTTCAAAATTTAAAATGTTAAAGTTCATAAGTCAAAATTTTGCAATCTAAATCCAGGAGACTTCCATCAGCTTTGTAATTAGAAACTAACCAAGTACTTATGTGGTAAGCAACTAGGAAATAAGTATGCACTTAAAAAAAAAAAAAAAGGAGTTAGGATATGCTTTATTCCTTATTGACTTTCCAGGAAGGTATCTTTAAAGATTTGATCATTTATAGGAAGATTCAGGAAACTTATGTCTTCTGTAACAGCTCCTTGACAACAAGGACAATTTTATGCAAATCCTACATGAGCAAAGTTCTTGTTACATGGCAGTTTTGAGTGATGAATAAAGAATGAGAAGGGGTCCACCTATAACAAACTTACCCATAAAAAGGGGAAAATGTCTGTTCATATTCCATAGCAGATTCATGGTAGAGTTGAGTTTTGTGGGATCAGTAGGTCCTTCCACTGTATCACGTGCTTCTACACTGAGATCAGGAACTTCTGCGTGGCTAAAACACAGTTTCTCTTTGACAAAGTCCTATCTTCTGGGAAGAAATCCAGGCTGAACTAGGAGAAAAGGCATGGGGAAGCCAGTGGGTTCCTTGGTAGGTTACTTTAGTGATTAATCACTGGTGGACTTCTAGAGATGTAGCAGTCCACCAGATTTCCTGAAAGAACTGCACCCAGAAAGTCTGCAATGCTTGACAGCGCCAGTAAATCAGACCTGATAGTCTTGAACATGCTCAGTTATTGGCTCAAGATCAGGCATAAATGAAACTTCAACTTACAGTGTCAGATTTTATTTAGAGCTATTTAGAATTCTCCACTGAATTCCTACTAATGTTTCAAGAGATTTAGTTTGAAAACATTAGGGTGTAACGTTTAATTTTTTTCATAGTCCATCTAAAAGGATTTCTTCCAAAATCATTTTGAAAACATGTGTTTGAACTCCAATGTTTTCTTTCAACAAGAACTAAGTTTACCGCTGGCAGAAAGGAAGGGAAAGGCCAGGAAGGCAAATTAGGTTAAATGATGAAATGCAGTTCTCAAAGAGCTTAAGTGAACCAAAATGAAATCCGAACAGAAGAAAAAAGAATGGCTGTCCATGGAAACTTTAACTGAGGTAAATGAAATGGACAACAAATTAGGGGCATTAGTAAGGAATTTTACAAACAAGTAAAGCACATAGGGAGAAAAAAGGTAAATATATGTTTTTGTAAAAGAAACTTCTGAATATTACTAGACAGCTAAACTGTAATGGATCCAAGTTTCTTTATTGGTCTTCACTACAGGCAAGATGAAGGCAGCTATCTGTCATGTGTTCTTGACAAGTATTTTAAGTGAAACTTTATTATATTAAGTGTTATGTCCTGGAGATTGGACTGATTGATATGTCTAAATTACGATAAGTCAACGTGCCTCAGTATAGTAATTTATAACTGAGAAGGGTTATGAATGGAGTCACTAGGATGCTAACAAAATGGGTTATGAGGTGTCACTGTCAGTTATCTGTCTGGAATAAAAACACTGAAATGGTCACATTTACACATAATGTAACATTTTTTGTTAATTTGAGAGGTTAATCTGTTAATGTGTAATATCTAAGAAAACCCACATGTAATGTTAAAAATACGTCATAGTTCTTGCACAAACATTGTATTCTTGTGGTAAAAACCCAGCTCAGGTGGTTGTACCAGGGAAGCATCAGCATTGTGAGAGATCCAGGTTGCCAGAGGTGTTCTCTTTGAGACAAAGTTTCACAACACGTACTGTGTAGAAAGCTGAGAGGAAACAGTAAAAGAAGAGATTTGACCTACTGACAAACTTTTTATGGCTTCAAATTCATAGGGAACACATAAGCAAACATTTGACTTGTATACTGCTCCATGAAATTACAGGGAATCCTAATTTTTTTTACAACGTATTTTGGCAGCAATTATTTTCTTATAGTCCCTCTTTATCTTTCAGCTGTTGTTAGGGTCTCTTGGACTTACCTGCCTCTTAAATGTCTTTTTCTGTGTGGAGTATGAATTAAAGAATAGTACATAACAGTTATTCAGGAGTTTCTACTTACTTTTTTTCCCAGATTATACGAATAATGGATTAAATTAAAAGTCTTAAAATACAAAATTAATAAGAAGTAATATTTACTAAATGTAGTTTTGGCTATGGAATTCATAGCTCTTTCTAAGTCCTGTTCTAAACAGTTGTTTCAAAAACTGTGATTAATATTTATTTTTATATACACATTTGGCTCAAATAAACAGTGTAGAATAAAATAAGCATACTGAGATTTGAACCCTAATTGCCTGGGCTTATGAAGAAAAACTGTCTCATAGAGACTGTATAATTATCCTTCCTGGGTTTGTTATGTGTTTTTGTGGAGGATCGGGATCTCATTGCACAGGTCTGGATATTGTGGAACCTCTGTTTCGGTGATCTTGGCAGTAATTACTTAGAGACAATGAAAGACTTCATAGTTTCATAAAGTAAGGGACCTTCTTGGCATTAGCACTGGTGGTAATTGGTGACAAGTCAAATAACTGAAATTTGCACACTTTTTTTGTGATCACCATGAAATACGGGCAGTTTCCCTTTTTCTGATGCCATGCCTAACACACGAGAGCTGCTTATCTGTGCACACTTACTGTTTTTTCTTATTGCTACATTTCAGTTTTATGGCTTATGTCCATCTTTTGTGCAAGACTCTGACAGTTTTCAACTTCATTTTGAACATCTACATTCAGATGCAGATTTTGTCTTTGTAGCTGGGACCAAGTAGAAGGCATCTTTGAAGAAATGCTAATAAGAGTGCTGTGGTAAGGCACGACTTCTTAAACATACCTTCCTTCTTAAGAGCATTTCTTTGAAATCTAGACTAAAAAAATACACCATTTTGCTCTTTAATGTGTTCAGAAAAGCATCCCTGTATAAAACAGAAAAATGGATAGATGATAATGAGCTATTCCTTTACTGGGCTGGATGAGGGAGGGTCTGCTTTATTGCAATCTATAAGGGGATTTTGGAAGGAACAGCTATTATGCTCCTTTTCTTCTTGTTTATAATTTAGCTGATTAACATCCTGCATTTGCTGAAATGACACAGCAGCCCCGAGCACCTGATAAACAGTGGTGAAACCTGGTTTATCATCTGCAAGGTAGAGATGCAGAATTCAGCATCAAAGAAATTACTTGGATGGGAAATGCTATCAGGGTGTCTGGAAATCTAATACATAGAAATTTCTTTTTAGAAAAAGGATAAAAAAGAGAGAATGACAAACCTGCAAATGACACTCAGGTGAAATTTGAGAGAACCTAAAAAATTGCAGATCCTGAAAGATTCTGTCTCTCTAAGACAGACAGAAAACTTTCTTCACTGAGAGAAGATCACCGAGAAGAAAAATGTCACGCACAACTCTGTCATTTGCTGCATTTATCAAGTTACACGATCATGCTCAACAGTTGCAACACAGCTTTAAGGTGCAAGAAAATTCCTAATAACTTTATTATTCTCCCTTAAAAGAAGGTAGAGTCCTTTCAACTGCATTTGGTATAATTTTTCATAAGGGCCCATTAGAGTTAAATTAATGTATTTGTAGAGATAGCTCAGTCATCCCAAATCATTTTCTGTCTGATGTTTAAGCCTTTGATAGCGTACTTTGAGTTTGAATTGAATCTTGGAGAGACACTAAGCATGTTAATTAGATTCTCTTTGTGTTCTAAGAGGGAGGAAAAGCAGAAGGGATAATTTTTACTGTTTCAGTTGAGCACTATTTGCAGTGCCTGTATCTCTTTCCTACAATATTGCATGCAATTAGAAGTAGAAATTTCTAGCATTAGCATGTTCACTATGTAATCTGAATTTACTAAAGGTATATGTGGCCTTTGGATAATATGCATTGAGTACAAAGTCATTTTTTAAATTAAATTTTTAAAAATATTAACCTGAATGTCTCATTTAAATGTTAATGTATTCAGTTACTACACCACTGTTTTATAACACTGAAACTGCATGGATACTTGACTGGGCCAAAAGTACAGCACACATCAGCTAAACAGGAGAAATATTTATGTTAATTGATCCTTGTTTGCACAACCATGACACTCTTTTTTCCAAAATAATTTTTTACAGGCGGGGCAACAGCATTTGTGTTCTCAGTGATGACAAGGAGGGGAGGCAAAGGGCTTTGTCTGCTTTACTCACAGTCACTGCAGCGTGGGGGGTAAGGCCAATGCCAGCAGGCATCATCACTGTCAGCACCCACCCATGTGCATGTTGGCACTCCTGTGATTCAGGGCAGCACTGGGTACATCAGCAGATGCACCTGAGGAGATGAGGACAAACACTTTCTTCTTCAAACATGTTCCTGAGGCCAAGAGTAAAGCCATAAAGACCTTCCTCCATCTTCTTGTTTGTGCTCCTAATTCTGCTGCCAAGAGAAGAAATGAGGTAGAACAAAACAGATTTCCTCATTACTGATCTAAAGAAAAATGAAATACAGCCTGTGAAAGGAATAAAAGTGGAATTTCTTGTCATGCTGGTAAAACATGCCAACAAGTTCAATTTGCAGTTATTGGTAACATTTTAAGGTATTAGAAAAGCATAAAAGAAATGCAGGGAAAAAATAGAGAGCAAGTTGTAATCTCTGTAACTTGCCCACGCTGTCAGGGTTTGGGATGAAGGAGCTGGGTGAAGGAGATGGGACAGCTGACCAGGGGCTTCCTTGGTCCTGCCTTCTACCACATCAAGAGAGGGAGTCCAGGCACTTACCACCAACAGAAAAATTATGGATCTGCTAGAGAGAAGGGATCCGACAGCTGTGAGAAGATCTGGCAGTAGGAAGACACAGAAAAATTAAGCCCCAGATGAGAAAGAATTGAGGTCAAAACAGGAACAGATGTGCACTAAAAATAGAAGGACTAGAAAAAGATAGATGCAAAGGTCCTTGCAAGTAGACAGGTGCCAGGGAGGAGGGAGAGACATCTTATTAAAGGAGAGATGGAAAAGCAATGATAATGCAAAAGGAAGAAAAAATTACAGAATAAATTAAGAAGCCTCTTCTTTTAATTCAAGTCATTCTTATTTAGCTCTAACTAAATCACCCCTTGAATCCTCAGCCTGCATTATTACTTGGAAAAGCAATGAACCTTTTGTAAAGGGCAGCAGTGTAGACATTACTGAATACCTCTGCAAACTTGAGATAATGACATTAAGGGAATTAATAGAGTTAAAGTACAGCCTACATTTAGTTCTAATTAGACAAAAGATAGCAGCCAAATTGCCACATAAAATTTAGATAGGGAATTCAAACAAGTTACTGAAACTGTGGAAATATATAGCTTCCGGATTTAGTATGATCCCCTGGAAGCTCCACAATGTATCCTCTCCATTCTGCTGTTTGTTCCCAATAATTTCAGATGGTCTGGGGAACCAGACCCATTCTTGGTGGTAGGCCAGAGCCTCAGCTCGGTTCTACCTGCATCTGAGCCCCCAGCAAGTACCTGATTGACAGTTTTCATGTGGCAGTTCTGGGAGTAGGAGGTTGTTTCTAGAAAAGGGACAGGGAATGAGAGTGAAGTTTCCTCCCAATGGCAGCAGAAAGGAAGGATTATAACCAACCCCATCAAACTCCTTTAGCCTTTCTCTCCCAAAACCGCAAAAGTGTGTAGGAGGAAAAGTATCAACTCTGGACATTTCCTTTTTGTGTTACTAAGTGGAGTAACTGCGTTCAACAACCTGGTTGTTTGACTTCCAAGTACTGGTATGCAGTAACCAGTGACAATCACAAAATATTTATCTTGGCCTTTCCAATGAATTCCTCAAAAACAGTCCTGTGGCTCCCAAACATCTGATTTTCTTGTTTCACTCAAGTTGGTTTTTAAAACAGACCAACTCCTCTCTGAGTTACAGACCCAAGAGCATTCCTACAGCGCTGGGATGTAATGGCAGCAAACTGACCCTGGGAATTGATTGTCATTGCTTGTTGAAGAACAGCAATTTGAAATTATGCCTTGCATATATGCATAGATAAACCATCTGTAATAGCAGGAATAATGAATCTTTTTTCTTCTGTCTTGATGAAAGATCACAAAGGATTCATTTTTTTATTCCTGTTGCTACCATTGCTATTTTTATGCTCTGCTCAATTTTCTGAGCCAGATGACAGTAGTCTTACATGATTTTTTATATTCTTTTTTCATTATATTCTCATGTTTACAGCAGACTTTCTCCTGTTCTTCCCTCTAGCAGTTTTTTTTATTATTCTACTTTTAAATTCCTTCAAGTGATTTTCAGTAAGCTGGCTGCACGGTCTTTCATCAGGTACAAATAGAGCAGTTGGCAGATTCTCTACATGCAAAAATAACATTTTGTTTTTATGGCAGTGTTATAAAAAAATAGTACATTGGTACCAATTAGCAAAATTGCCTTGGTAGTTATCTCACCCAAGTGGTTTGTCTACATGTATGTTCTACATGGCAAGGTTTTCCTTATTAATTTATCTAGATTTGTAGCAATCCATTAGCAGTCAATCCGTAAGCACTTATCCATCTGATGACCCTCATCTTAAGGGGAGGGGTGGACCACAGAAAAGATTGTTTTATGAGTTATCTCTGTTCTTCTGCCTGAATTTATAACCCCCCTTTTACTTGCCTCTGAGCCCACATGTCATTTCCACTGTATTTATGATTGCATGGCTTCTTTTAGCTGCTACAGTATTGTTTATATGAAAAAGTATGTGTGGGTGTAATTATAGGCAGCTCTCAAAAGTGCTTAGTGCAAAAATTTGGGTTATTATTTTTTTTTCAGTCTTTTTATCTCTTATAAGAGTCCACACCTGTCCCTGAACAATGCACTGGTTATAGAGAGGGAGGGCAGGAGATGGCATGACAACTTTGAGACTGTGATAGAGGGAGGGTAAAGACCATTAGCTGCCAGGAAAATGCATGATGTGTGAAGTACAGCCTTGGTGCTTCCCACTTCTGCTTTGTAAGGCAGTGTAACAGATGACAAACAAATATAAGGTGTCTTTTTTGGCAGAGGAGGATGTAATGAAGAGAGTAAGGGCAGTCAGAGGGAAGGACCCAGCTTCCCTCCAGCAGGTCACACATAGAGGAAAGGTAAAAATAGTACCAACGAGGAGGAAAAATGAGACTTTGACAGTTCTCCTCTCCAAGTTTTTAGTAGCAACAGAACAGATGCCTTTGCTAAGGAGTTGTCCAAAAGCAAGTAAAACAGGGGTGAGGAAAACTCAAAAACAAGTAACACTGGTAGAGTGCTTATGTGCAGGGGAGGGAAGGGACCAAGAAATGATTCCTAGGAGTCAAAAGGATGCTGCTGTGCTTAGAGCCACTACAGAGCATGGCAATCTGTATGCATGTATTTGTATATAGACTAAAATCTCTGTATTTCCACCTTGATCAGATATGCATAAGTAACCATGTAAAATATACACAAACATAATATTCCTGAGACAAAGACTGCATTATGGTCCCATTACTAATTCACAGAATTAACAGTTCCTTTGCAAATATTCCCTTAGGGCCTTCTGACAAATCTTTCCACAATGATATTTGTGGCTTATTAATCCGAGACTTTTTATTTCTTGACAAACGTGTGTGAGAACCGCTAGAGCCAAGTGTGTTGTTCCCTGTCACTGTGGATTGAGTGCACAGTCTGAGTACAGTGGGTCTGTAAACAAGACTTTTTTTGGACAGCCTATGTCATCACAGCTGCCAAGTCACATCCTCAGATTGACATAAGCACGTAGTCTATACTGGTGTTTGCAGGCATTTCTAGATATATCTTTGTGTATATATGTATATCTTTGCATATATGGTACTCAAGGAGGCCAATAGAAAAGGCACTTTCTCTTTGCTTTTTGTGTCATCCATTACATGTAAAAATAAGCTAGAGCCATGTAATCTGAAAGCAACTTTGCCTCCAGTTATTGCATGAACTGTCCTCCCCTGCAGAGCTACCAAATTTTCATAGCCAACATGGACAAGAAAGTTATGTTTCCAATAAAGGTAGTGAGAAAAATAGTTGGGAGGAAGGTCATTGACTTAGGACTCTTTCTGCCTCTGTTCCCTCACCCATTCTGCCCCAATTAAACAAATTCCTGAAAGATCTGGAGGATGAAACAGCAATTTTGAAACTGAGTGAAGATGTCAAAAGTTGTTCTTTTAAGCTTGTAACTTCACAATCAGGTATGTTTAAATGATGCATAAAACCTAAGACGGAGTCTAGTTTTGAGCTTTAATTTGCTTCCAGTTCAGAAGGTTTTTGAAATACTAAGGTCTCCAGGCACTCAAGGACCTCCTGACCTAGAGGAACTAATTCTCTCTCTAACTGAAGTTAATTCACCCCATATATAAGCTGAGAGGAGGCAGAGGAGAACTGAAAGCCGTCACTTCTGGGAATCATCTCTGAGGACTCACTGAGTTCTGTTTGGGCCACTGAGCTGTGATAGTTTTCTCTCTGATGCCTGTGCCTGACTGCAGGGGCAACAACAATCTTTAATTTATTACACATTTTTAATGTGGCTCTGGGTGGACTGAAGAGGAAGTGTGGTCTCAATTCCAGGAACATAGAGCATTGAATTGCATTTCGTAGCAAGCACCACTGAGCAGCCTCCCTCACTGCTGGGCAAACAGACTGGTACTCAGATGACCTCTTCTTGAAGGCAGGAACAAAAGCTACTGAATAGGAAGAAATGTCTGCTGAGTTGGCTTAACTTCTTTTCTGTGCCCTGATTTTTGGGTCCTAAACTCTGTGATATAAACGACTTAATGCTGGGCCAATTTCAGTGCAGAGTCAAAACTGCCTCAGGGAGGGATTGTATCTAGTATTATTTGTATTTATTCGTAGACAATTGTTCTGTAATGAATATTTTCAGTACACCCAGGCAGTGTAGTTTCTCACATGAAGTGTGCTTGTGCTAACCTATTCCATAAAAAAAACTGTTTCAGCCTTTGGAGAAAGTTCACTGTGAAGACTTTTGTTTTTCTTTGCGTAAGTCTTAATCATATCTCTTGGTAGTGGATTCATCCTGCATGTACTCTGAAAACAGCCTTTGTAAAGTCCCATACACTTCATATGCAGTGTGTGTTGAGACAAAATTTCAATGGGTTTCAGTGGAAAATTTCAATGGACTTCAGACATATCTAAAATGTAAAAAAGGGAGTTTAAAAATAGCATGCCATACATGGGAACCAAAGCTTCTATGAGAGCTGTAAGTATAGACTATCTGGATAAGAAAACTTGTCTTAAAAGATAGGTAAGGTACAGAGAAGCATCAGAGATTCATATTTTACATAATATGTTGCTATAACAAGTAGTTTTAACAGATATTTTGATAGTTTTCAGTCTTTTGACTTTGCCACCCATCCACTGTGAAGGATTTTATAAAACAAGTTTCCTTTAAAATGCAATTGTGTTGTGAAATATGGGTTGTGGAGTTCTGGACTCGTTCTCATTTAGTGATTTCTGTATTAATGTTTGTTAACTATAAAGAAAAGGCCTTTTTTCCCTTTTGTTCTACTGGCAATCTGCATGCAGTTTTACATGTCTTTAATGCATATATTCCCCTGTACTAAATGAGGCTATCCTTGACACTGAGCAATCTGATTTTTTTCCTAGATTAAGGCCCTGATTTCACTGATCTGTTCTTGTTGGTTTAGCTGCATTCAATATCTAACAAGAAATTTGTAAATGTTTCTGTTAATAAGAGGCACAAGTTTCCTCAGATCACTTTAACTGGGATAACAGAAATGATGAGCAAAATGCATTCTTAATTCTTTAATCAAAAGATTGGACTATATGCACCCCCGGGAACCAGACTCACTGAGTGAAGCTGTCAGATGTTTACAATGCAGCTTTTGAAAGCAGAGGCATATATAATTGAAATTATGTTTCAAGGGGACCTGTCAAAGTATTTTTGGCACATAGAATAACATTCACTTAGCGAACAATTTGGAACCACTGTCTCTTTCATCCCATTACACGTCCAGATGTTCTACATGGTTGTGTTCTTAATTTGCAAAGCAGAGAAACACCGTTGCCATTGCAGAATAAGGGATGGAAATGAAAATGAGGTAGGTATTTGCTGCCTGTGTGCTGTTTATTTGCTCCCTAATTGTGCTGAGATGGCAAAGCAAATATTTGCAAGGGAGATATATTCTTTCTATAGTATTTTTAGATTTGTCTGTATTAAATTCTCATAATGATCTGGTCTATCATAGCATTTTATTTCCATATAGAATGTATAAATAATGTGTGTAGAGAATACAGAAATTACACAGAATACTACAACATGTGGCCCGTAATTAAATGACAACTCTGTTATTATGGTGATGGATATCTCAGGAGACTGGAATAAAACAAAAAGTGCCACCAATAGGCATAGATCCATCTGGAATTCAGCCAAGGCAGCAGTGCTGTGAAATGATACATCATTGAATGGGAGATGATGGCTATTTGAGAAACAAATTTTGCATCCTCATATTCCTAACTCATCTCCCCAGCTTTACAACTAATATCTGTGGCAGCTTTTCAGAGAAACTGCCAGTGTTTAAAAATGCTGGTGATACATTATTCTATGCCTTGCAAAAGTGATCCTGCTGCGTAAAAGTTAAGCTGGATTTCATAAGGAAAACGTAAAATCCCCAGTTGAGCAGACCATCCTTTGAGCATGAAGTTAGCGGCAGAAGAACAGTGAGAATCAAATTTTAGGACTGAAAAGTCCCCATCTTTCACATGAAAAAGAATTATAAAATGTAATATAATAGCTGTTTAATGTATTTTATATTTAGATCTAGAAATGTCAGTAACTTGGATCTGTATAGTGAAGAGTTTCTGGAGTCAGAATTCTGCCTCTGTTTTTCCCAAAACTCAGTAGAGTGAAAGGCTTAGAGCTTTCTGGCACATGGATGGTAACAGAAGGCTTGATGCAAGGGAGTTCTAAATACATGCAATAAACACAGCAGAAGTAATCTGACAGTGGAATAGGAGGCTCTAGTTCCATATCTGTTGTTCTTATCTAACCAGGAGAAGCCCTTCATGGCACAGTTTCAAATAATATGTCATTTGATATTCATCCAGAGGCTGTGACCTGAAAGGAGCAAAGCTATTTTCTGGTTTGATATTTGTTTACACAGCTAATAGAATTTCCCAAACCCTCCATTTTAAATATACATTTTAAAGTATATATACTCATTCCCTGAATGCTTCAAGTCCCAATAAAACTGCCCCATTAGAGATATTCTCATGTTTAATGGACTTCCTGGTTGAAGTTTGCACCTTAATTCAGAGCTGGATTTCTCCCACAACAGCTATACAGACACAGGCCATTCTTAGTGCTTTCTTTGCCAGATTGGATAAGCAACATTTTTGGACTTTCTTGCATGTCCACAAACCCACTATCTGCACAATTCAGAAACATTAAACAAATTGCTTCCACTTCCGAGGAAACTGTTCCATTTGTCAGGATGCATAAAGTATTGGAGGAGATTTTCATCAGTCTCCTGCTGCAGTGCTGCTCCTTTCACTGAATCGGGCAAGAGCCTGAGGGTGCCTCCAGAGGCTTTGTCCTTAGGCATCTGCTGGGAAAAAGCACACCAGTGCTTTCACAAAGACAGGAATCAGCTCTGCCAGGAAGGTGAGTTTTGTGTCTTGGCACAGACCCAAATGTGCCCAAACACACTTCTTGCATGAAGAAGAGGACTGCTGCCAATCCTACCTCCATTGGTGGGTAGGGCTTAGAGTTTCCAGTTTCTCCTCAGATATCATTTTTCAAATACCTTGCTTGTCACAGAGGTGGTGTCTCGGTGGGGCCAGGGGCATCGAGGCTGACACCAAGCAGGTGGATGAGTCCATTTTTGGAGGGTAGTGACTTGTTCAGGGCTTGGCAGAAAACTCTACCAGAGAGGAAAGCTGCTGCTGGATCTCAGCCATTCCTGAGATGCTCCAGGAAGGTCCGGGAAGGAGCCAGGATGTTGCTAGGACTGCAGCTGGCCATGGTCATTTTGGACACTTGGCTGCTGGAAACAGCTGTGAGTGGGTCCTTCTGCTCCTCCTTTAATTTTCTAGTGAAAACTATTGAGTATGCTTGTATTCAACCTGATTTTTTTTGAGAATTAGGAAAATCAAACTAGTATATGCAGTGTTAGCAATCTCCAAAGATGATTTTTCGTTCAAAAAATAAATGAGTTTTCTATGGAAAGTTCTCTTTCTCAAAGAAAAATGTCAGTTGCAATCCCTGTAGACCTCATGTATTTAGAAAGAACAATACTAATGGGAAAATAATATTTTTTACTCGGTACTACTGAGCAGATGTAGTATAGAAATCTGACTAATATTTTCATTGTTGTATAAAACTAAGTAACAAGACAAAAAGTATACTTTATAGTAATTACTATTTAAATTTCTTTGGTTAGAAGAGCTTAGTGTATTTTTATTGCCTAGTAAATAGGTTATATAGACTATGGGAACTGATCTCCAGAGTGATCTCAGCTTAAAACAATCTGGCAAGGAACAGTATTTTAGGTGCTGCTTTTCTTTCTTGCCAGTGATTAAATAGGGCAGCAGTCTTGATTTAAACTTTGAATCACCTAAGTGAAAGTGTGGGACTTTAAAAAAAATATATATATAGGACTTGTGTGTACCTAGAAAAAAGAAAATAATTTAAGAAATAGTTTTTAAATGTCTCAGTTATATTTCTGGGAGCATTTAAGATATGTTAGAAGTAGCGCAAAATGAAAGCTACTCCTGTAGCTCTGTGCTAGAATAATCTTTACCAAGTTTCTGCAGAAGGGTTTTACTGTGGCATCAGTTATGCCAGAAATTCAGAAATTCTTACTTATTGGAACTCAGCTATTTCATGCTCAAGTGATTCCTGGAACAGCAGGGAGATTTTTATAAATACATGGTGGGGCAGATGTTGTACTGATATCTGCTCAGTGAAAATGGATTCCCAGTTTGGCTCCCCATCTCTGCCTGTTTGAGATAATCACAGGGAAAGTGAGTGGTAGTGACATGCCATTAAGTCTGGTGCTGCCACACACTGGGGATCTTTATCTCCTGCAAATTTTTTTTAATGCTATAAACTCAGAGTAAGATCAGGGGTGCACTGTCTACAACACTCTGAAAACAGTTTGTATTTCTCAGTTACTATCATGTTTGATAAAGAAAGATGGCAGTGGTCCATGGCAGATCCTACTGTCAGAATAATGATGTGGTATGGTCCATTTGGCTTTGCTTAAGTACTGATAAATAAACATATCCTGGTTTTTTCCCCCCTCTGGTTCCCCACCCCTGGTATGAGGTTCAGTATTCAGGGCACTCACATGTCCAGCTTTATATATTATATGTCTAAACAGGTTTACAAAAAGTTAAACAAAAGTCGATATAGGAAACCAGCAAAAAAAAAAAAAACTTTATGGGGGGGGGGGGAAATAGGCTGAAAATAAGAAATCTGTTACTAGAAAGAAGTACTCCTGCGAAAAAGTATCAGGATTCATAACCATCTTGTCTTTGTGGGACAAGTTTCTCCATGCAACTTAGAGGAAGGTCGTGCCTGACTTCTGTGCAGTGAAATCCAGGGAGTCAGCAGTGTGCTCACCCCCTGCTGTGTGCAGGCCACCCGCAGCTTCGGTGTTAGATTATTTGGAAGAGGTAATCTCTTCTCAAACAGCGTTCCCCCGGCTCCCCAGAGGCATCTCTGCGTGCCCACAGCCCTGTACTTAGAACAAGCCATGTGGTTATGGATCTCTGAATCTCTGAAAGCAGCAGCTGATTGTTTTCCTTCCACCTGTGTAGGAAGGTTTGTGATTTTTTGTTCTCTTTTCTTTGCCTCTGGTAGAAAAGGAAAAATGATCCTTAATTCAAGCCATGTGAGCAAAGGTGTTCATCTGGGTCTTAATGTTATTTTTTTTTCCTCTTCTTTGGAGACCTAGAAATGAAGAATACCTCTCCCTTTGAGATGCTGTTTCTGCAAAACAGCTTTTCTTTTCTCCTCTCCTTCCATTCCTTTCGTTTATCTCTTTTGTTTTCTCTCTCTTTTGAAGAAATGGAAAAAGCAAAAGCCCATTTGGAGAGCTAAAAATACCTGGGGTGATAAAACAGCATTTGGAAGGAAAATTTGAAGCAGACAAATCTTCTTTCTTAGCCCTTGAGTAACTGGAAAAAGGAAACAACCCATGTTCAAAAAATTTTGCCATGTCACTGGCTGGGCATCTCTCTAAAACTTGAACACAAGTCTTCATTTCAGACTAAATTTTGGGGATGTAAACATGGTCACTGAAGGCTGGGACATATTGATTTTGGTCTGAGTGTCATCTCTTTGTTACTTTCATTTTATTTTCAAAACAATATTTGCTTAGAAGTTATCTTCAATCAAATTAATGAAGGTAGTAAAAAAAGCATACTTCTGGAGAAGATTTATTATTTGTACACATTTCAAATAAATCTGGGTCAGATATTATCTTCATGGATAGTTCTTTACAACATATAAACAAAATTTAGGATTTTTTTTTTTAAGAGATGACATAGAACATGCTTTGATTAGTAAGTAGTGAGGGTGTCACCTCCTTAACTCAGGCATGACTGAGTACTCTGAGACATAATTTCCCTTGCTTATTGTTTTTGGTGTGCTAATGTGAGCATAATGTTTTACAGTTAAATCTTTCAGTCTTGGGTGCTACCATCAGGATTCTGCCTGACTCCTTGATCCTTAGATTCTTAATGTGCAAATAATATACTTGCTTAAATAGTAAACTTGCTTAAAATGCACATGGAGATGGGCTTGTAATAAGCTTCAAACAAAGAATTTGGGCTCTGAGAAGAAGGGATGTGTTGCAACCTGCTTACAGGGCCACACTCTAAAAACTGAATAAAACTTTCAGGACTAGGTCACAAGTGGAAGAGTTCAGTGATGCTGGCAAAAAAATTAAATCCCATTTTTGTTTATGTCAGTGACAACCAGAGAATGTGTTTGGTCTTTTTAAATAGACTTAAGGTTCTTGAATGAGAGAAGTAGCCTTTGATGAGCCAAGGATGGAAATAAGGAAGATAAGGTCGAGAAGGTTTAAATCTTATTCTTTCAAAAGGCTAAGATGAAGTAATTTAATGTTTTCCATTTGCAAAAAAAATGTAAATAACAGTTTGTTCATTTAGATAATGAAATTAAAACTTCTGATGAAAATCTTGAAAACATGTTTGCTAAACATGATTAATATATTTCTGGTGCTAGTAAAAATCCCAGGAAGTTCTAAATGTTACTTTAAATGTACTTTTTGATAGACCTGTTAAACCCAGTTCATATAGTATTTATTGTTGACTCTTCCTTTTTTTATTTTCTTTTGTGTAATTCTTTAAATGGTGGGTGCAGAGATATGCTGAAGAAATTAGTATACTCCTCTACATGGGATCTTAATTAAAGAAAAATTACCTTCTTCTCTTTTCAAAATTTCAAAATATTTTCCTAAAAGAAAGAAGAGTTTTTAATACCCTTGGCTACGACTGTCAGAAAATCTTTTTCTCTTCAAATACATTGAAAAAAAACAACCATAAAAGCATAAACCCCCCACTTTATGAGCTTTTATCAAGCTTTTGTTATCAACTTTTATCCATTTTATAAGCTTTTAGCTGGTATATTTAGTTCTGAATACTGACTAGTATTGGCCTGAACCCTTGATTGTCCTCTTATAAATCACACTGTTATTAAATAACAGAATCTGATGCTAATAAACCTAAGTCTTCACTATTAAAACACTAAAGCAAAACACTAGACAGTATTGAGGAGCCCAGAAAGTTGACAGCAATCAAGATTTTTCTTCTTTAATATAATTTGTCTTCATTAATAACTAATGCTATAAAAATGGTTCTTTGGAAAACAGCAAAGTAGCCAAAATGAGCAATTATGAGGCCAATAAAAAGATATGTTTTCTCCATATCTTTCTGGGCTCATTTTCAGGCTATTAGGCTGCAGGTACATTTATTTGGTTGGCAAACATTTTATGTTAAAACTCGGAAATTGATGAGCTATTTATTAAACTCATTCTTTCTAACTGGCAGCATAATTATGCAAGGGATTATTGTCTCTTCATTTATTTTTCTGGAGTGATTAGCTTGTGATGCTATAAAACTCCTTTATGAGAATGACTGATATTTATAATGTTTTAATTAAAATTGGATTGAGAAGCAAATGGGAAAATTTACATTCAACATATATGGTTGTGTCAAATGTGTTTGACGGCGGTTGTCTTTTTATTAGCTTAGAATAATTAGTTGGGGTATTTATGTACTAATATTACCTAATTAACTCAGCAGCAAGGTAATTAATTTAGTTAACGGCTGTCCAAGAAAGAGAAAATAGTGGTGTAGTACAGAGAGATGCTTTCATTTCACTGGATTCTTCTTGGTTAAATGATTTTTCAAATGGGTATTTTCATTTTAAAAGGATTCAGAGAATATATCTATTTTATTGGAGAGTGTGATTTTTGCGTTTTATCCTTGGAAAAAGAAGGTACAGCGTGAATCACGGAGGGAGAGAGTGGTGCAATTGGATGGTCTTCCCTTTCAAAGAAGCTGTTAGATAAGGTATGCTCCATCCATCATCAGCAGCTATTCTTTTGCTTTCAAATTCAAAATGCATGTGTGTTTTAAAACATGCCTTATTGCAACATTGCAACACCACTGAATACCTGATGCACGTAAGAATCAGGTGAAAATGTTGGGCACCGAGCACATATATAACCAAAACAAACTAACAAACCAAATACAGGTTCTTCACATGTATGCAAACCCTTGGGGGAAAGAAAAGTTTAGTTCAGCCTTTTCAAGAGGTAGTTTTAGGATGAAGCATGGAGAATTATGTGCAAGATACCTAAAAAATTATTTAAAAAATCATTCTGCCTTGCTTTCCACCTACAGAGCGGAGTTCAGTGGCATTTCAATGATGCACAAGGTGTTTGGGAACTTTCTGTGTTTGTATTTTAGCCCCTGTATTGCTGGTACCGTAAAGTGTGTGGGAAAAGCTGCCCCTGAAAAAAAAACACCTATTTACTTTCAAAATATGAATTTTACAGCGTGTTATTTCTACTGGAAAGACTTGGTGAAGGACCGTTCCTGGAGTCTCGGCATCCAGAAGACTCAGTGGGTTACAAAATAGCAGAAAAATCATGTTGGGAGTGGTAACAGTGGCACACCACAGCCCGTGGGGTCAGAGCACAACATGACAGCTACAGTGGGTGAGACCACAGGTTCCCCCTTTGGCAGTGGCCCACTGTGTCCTCTCCTGGAAAAGTCTTGGCCTGTGTGACAAGGAAAGGTCACAAACATCCCCAAGCACCACGGGAGGACTGGGTACTGCTGTGATTCCTCGTTCTGGTTCTCTCCCAGACTCCATGTACATTCAGCCGAATGACTTCCCAAGCTATTTATGGTTTTCCAATTAATCCTTCTCCATAAACTTGTCCCACCTCCCCTTGAATGATCTAGTGAGCCCTGTGGTGTCCTGGGACAGGGACCACACGTTTTGAGTCATCCAAAACTACCTTTCTGTCAGTTTTGAACCTGAACACCATGAGCTTTATGTCTTTTAATTCTTAGAGAAAATTATTTCCATCCAGTGACTGAAGTTAAAGGGCTTGATATGTGACTGTTGCACTGATCTGCTCCTGCAAAACTGTATGTCTGTGCTTCCCACAAGCCTTGCAGGACGGTGGCTTGAAGTGGGGTTCACCCAGTTCATTTGTTTCTATTTAAAGAGTATTAGTTTAGTTTCCTTTGCCAACAAGTATGTCTAAATTCATGTTAGATCAGTTCTGATGAGTCCTGTGCTGTAAGATTTACTCACAGTAGTCAAGAAAGTAAACAGAATGGGATGCAAAAATGGAGTGATTTGGAAAAGCAGACACTCGAATGCCTGAAGTACTTGAACTGACTAATGTCCCTGAACTCTGAAAAGTGGTTCTGTGAAAAGGCATCTCTGACTCACAGAGACATCTGACCACTTTGGGGGAGGGAAGAAATATCCAGTCAAATGGCTTATCGATTTTACAAACCAAAAGGTTGGGTCAGAAACCTGCAGACTGCTCCGTTAGACCTAAGTAGCTCCTTACAGATCCCCACAGAAGCTTTAAAAGACTATTTTTCTGTGTCTTTTCTACCTTCTAACATCCAGTTTCAGTACATGTGTGTTTGACTGCTCCTGTTCCTGAAAATTTTACTTTACCTTTGCATATATTATAAACCCTGCTGATTGAGTGAGTCTAATTTTTTTGGTCAAAAAGCAGTAACATAAACTGAATGAGTGTCAGCTTCAGTAGCCATTTTACTGGAAAAGAAACTGTCTTAAAGAAGCTCTCAACTCCATACTTTTAAATGTTTACATGACCTTTCTCATACCTTTCATACCAGATGTTTTATTTTTATTTACTCTGCTGAATGATACACAGCAAAGACCATCTCATTCTTTGCAGCTGTTTTAAATATCATCTTGTAAGCAAATTGTGTGTTAATGTTTATCTTTCATAGTTTATCATTATCAAAAAACATTGTCATGCTTTCTTATTTGTATCTTGCTAGTTCCAAATGAGATATGTATCATAATAATTCATTCACCATCATGTCTCAGTGCCTAATTAAAAAACTGATGACTTAAATTCATCAATGTTTCTGGCATTCCCTGAAATATCCTCTTACTTTTTGTCATTATTCAACCGAGAAGTTCCTCAGTTGATTCATTAGCCTACTGCTGATCTAAAGATGTGCAAGTGAGAACGTTACATTTCTAATTTATTTACAAAGGGTGGAGGTGGAGAGGTTGTTTCAGAATGTCAAGGTTAATATCTGGCTTTTCTAACTGGAGCCCATTTGAATCTCGTGGGGTTTTGTGGGGTTTCGGTTTTTATTTCTGTGTATCACATTTGAGAACTATCAACCAGCTGAAGTATTTTCACAGTTAAGGTATAAAAGATAGGAAGCAATTCCTTAACATTTCTGCGAAGAAGTTTGATAAATCAAATGTCCTAAGTCTTTCATTCAGAGGATTTTCTTTAATATCTGGATATTTCTGAATTTTTAAAAAGTCTTTTCTCCCTCTCCCTCCTGCTTTTTTCACTTGGCTGGGTTTTTTTCATTTTTTTTTTCCTGCATGTGGAAGTCAGTACTAGTTTTTGTCTACATAATGTGATGACATATGCTGTAATTTCTTTTCTCCTACTTGTTATTTACAAGATTATACAGAAAAGTCTGAATTGGTGGTCTTTATGGTTCATCTTACTTGATTAGCTGCAGTTTCCTAAGCCATTTCCAGAATTATTTTTCTGGGATCTTATTTTTTTGTTATATATTCTAAATGCCTTGTTCCTAAAATCTGGGCATTATATTTAAATGTATATATAAACCTTTTCAGTGAATTAATTGAACTTAGCAAGTGACCCTTGCAGTACATTTGATCTGTTCTTGACTTTCTGCAATACATTGCCAAATTTTGCATCATATGAAAATTTTTTAGCAAGTTTTCCATATATTTTTCTTTCCAAATTACTACCGGGGTTATACATAGCTGTGTGCTGAGGCCTCATTCTAAGGGAACTTAGAAATCTGCAGATCAGAGCTTGCTATCTGAGTTGGCAAATTACCATCTTTCCTAGTATTGCATTTGAGAATACATAATTTTTATATATTAATTTTAATAATAGTGTGATCAAAGACACCATGTATTATTTATCATCCTTTAAAGTGCAAGTATCTCTTGTACCAATTTTTTATGAATGGCTATATTCTCTTGTTATTAGGGAAATACCATTATCCCTACTTTATTACCTACATAAATATTTTAGTAATATAATGCAATTTTGTACTGCCACTGAAGTAGAGATTGTGGGATCCTCAATAAGTGGCAGCTCCAGGCATGGGTGGTATCTCAAAACTTTTTATTTTTCTATACATACTTCAGAAGTCTTCATCAGTGAGGTCGCTGGTTGTTTATGAAGAATAATATACCTTAGAAATACATTATCCAATATCAGAAAGGCTAGAAATAAGAATAAACTAAAAAATATTTTAGGTATCCACATACAAAATAGTGGCTCTATTCCTGTGTAGCCTTTAAAAAATCCTTTTCTACAGCATCCCCACCTCCAGTGTGTTTCTAGTCATACCAGAAGAGCATCGTTCTGCATCTCTTTCACAAAAGAGAACCTGAGCAGTCTCCTTCCTGACCCTGCTGGAGACCCACAGGACAAAGGTCACGTAGAGTAGCCTGATTTATTATTTTTTTTCAGTCATGTGGTGGTTGGAATGGGCTGTGGGCTGGTAGAGCAGGGGTTGTATTTTTAAATAGCAGTGGTTGACACCTCTTTTAAATGCTTCCAGTAGCACTAGCATATGAACACAGTGACTAACAGTGCCTGACAATTTCAGTTTTACTGCAGTTATTGCTTTGACAGGCCTTGACTTTCTGCCAATTCAGTTGGAAACAGGCTTTATATCCCTTTTGCCCCACTGGCTTTCCAGATTCTCTCTCTCTTTTTTTCTAACCACACATTTCTTCCTCTCACAACTCTGATTTCTCTGGAGTAATGGCCACAATCACCCCTTCCCTTCAACTTGTGGCCACCTGTGCTGTCTCTGCTGTTGAATCAGTAAAGACACATGCAAACATTCTGAGAAAACAGGAGAGAGAGATAATGTAATATTAATTGATCTTTTGCCTCATTAACTTTTTAATAAAAATGTCTGACTTGAATAGGAGCTGCTACTGTTTGATTCTTCTAAACATTAAGCGTAGAGCCAACCTGTCCATTTACAGCCTCACCCGCTCACCTGTCCCAGGAATGCCGCGTTTCCATGGTATGTCAGCCTGTTTAGAGGATATATGAGCTGCCAGAGAACAGTTGGAGGTGCTGGGTGATGAACACTAGAGATTTATCCTTTTACCAAAGCCTGGCACGCTGTTGGTATAAATCAGGCAAAGCTGTGTGAAAGAAAACACATTTTATCAAGAAAATAAGGGGGGAGTCAAGGACCAAGGCTGAGGTTCTCACTAGTTCAGTTCATCAAATCTTCTCCTTTTCAAGTTTAAGCCCATGAGTGTCTATAAATATTTATAATTGTTAGTTACTGAGAGGAAATAAGGTTACTGAAGTTAATCATGTACTCAGAGCATTTAAGCTCCTGGGTCCCAACTCAAATGGGAAGTCAGGAAGTGTAACTATTCACAGGCTGGACTAAAATGAGTTGCTAATGTCAACTTATTTTTAAATAGTCAAGTATGCACAATGTGCATCTCATTATCTCTTCTGTTCTGCTTTCTGGGACTACAAAGACTACCTTGGCACTGGGGAACGAATTATTTCTTCACACTGAATGGTGCTGCCAGGTCCAGGCTGATGATGTACTGGGTGTTAGAAAAATGATGCCACCTTTTCATGTTCTCCAGCTTGTTGATGGCTTTTTTATATCCTTATTGTTGTCTTATAGGCACCTACTGGCAGAATATTTGTGAGAAATATAGCTATATTTTTTTCTGCAGGTAAATTGATAGCACAGATTTATTTGGTTTTTTTTGTCCACGTCCACCAGTACTTCATTGTTAAGGAGTAGTTAATGATTTGAGGGAGAGTAGTAGGAAAAATACCAAAGGAACCAACACAACCCCTGTGTCTCCCCAGGTTACACTAATTTCTGAGCTTTCATAGTTTCTTTTAAGTCAACAGAATGATTTTTAGTTATGTCAGGGGTATAGTTCTCAATATGAATATTTTCTAGAGGAAGTTTTTAAGGTGTGAGCAGAATCCACAACAAGTAATCAGAGCACGAGTGGTCAGTTGTAAAAACTTGTCATTTTCCTTTGACAACCAAATATCTCCTGTAGAGTTCTCAAGTTTTCTGTAATGAAAGAATGGAGAATACCTGGGTACCTTATCTAAGGAAACATTGTGAAGCCTGTAGAGAAAACAGCTCTGTATTAAGGAGAAAAAAGTTCTAGACTAAAAACATGTATTAATTATTGGTACTCTATAATCATTATGTTGTGCAATAGCCTAAAACCTACAATCTGACACAAAGAACAATGAATACAAATGACATGTTTATGCTGAGGAAGTTTACTAGCTTCACACTGGTGAAGCCACTGAATGTGGCTTCCCATTTGCTCTATTTTTTAAAATTATCTGCTTCCTAATAGCAGTGATAGATGTACATGAAAACAAACTAACAGGAGTTTTAACAGGATAGTTATAATCTTTCAGAAGAAATCTGCTGAGTGTGCTTAGATATCTCAGGCAACATACCCCAAACAACTGTCTGGATTCTCTTTTAGGATTTCCCATCCCTAAGGGACACCTACACCATGTCTATATTCAGTCCCTCACTCTTGGCGGTAGATTTCCATCCATACAGGACATTCTCTGAAGGATGAATTCAGTATAAGAATTTCTTTGGATGGGCCCAAGTGAGATTCAAATAATGTTCCATTATTTGGAGATAGACAATCTGAACTAGTCTTTAAGCATTTATTGCCTTGATCATCTCCACTCTATTAATAGACAAATCTGCAGGACAGTCTGATAGTGGCCTTTAAACACATCTGGCTACATGAAAACTGAATATGAATTTCAAATGTATATACATTTTTTTTCTGGTGTCACAACTGTACTCCAATTTGGACGTAAATTTTCATGTTACTTTGTATCTATACAGAATTGTACTTTAGAACTCTTTGATTTTGAAATCTAAGGCAAGGCTTTTCTGAGAGTTATATATTGGATATTTATTCACATTAAAGTTCAAGAAGAGTTTTATGTGGAGTAATAACAGAAATTATATTGAAGTAAAATGAAGAATTCCAAATATTTTATTGACCTGGGCTCTGGTAAATTAAATTCTAGTTTCATTTCAATGAGTTTTCTGGGCCATTGGAGATGTAATTTGTTAGGCATAATTAATACTCTTCTACTTATAATTTTTATACAAGACCCAATATATATTAAATTGAAATAAAAATTCATAAGTAACTGCACTAAAATGTCAGCTCAAAGACTCTGATTATAAAACAAAACTTATATCTTTTGTTATTAAATTTATATGAGTTGAAACAGCTGTCCTGAGGTACCTACAATTCGTGTCTCATTCATAGAGCCACAAAATTAAAATTTTCTATATAATTTACTGCAGTTTGTTGGAAATATTTTATATTTTAGTTTTCTCAATGTAAATAAGATCAGATAAAAGCCAGATGACAGTATTCATTCTTGGATCTTCTGGAATTCATTCCAGTAAGAACCATTGCAGGTTTCAAATTAGTAAAAAGGCACGCATTTTTTTGTGCAAACCTCTGCCTTCAGTTACAACAACAGTTAATTCTGGTTAAAGATAATTAAGAAAAAAATAGTTATACTTGATTGATTTTTTTCCCAGCTAATTTTTGTATTTGGGTAGTCTAAGGACTAGAGAAACAAAGCTCATTCACAGATCTTCAATATATGGAAAATATTCTCAAATTGCACACCAAATTAAAACAAATTGTGTGTAAAGGTTCCTCAGTACATTGTTACTGAGATTAAGTGAAGATCTCTTGGTACTGTCAAAGTATAAAGATGCCTTATTGTAACCATACTGTAAATAATAATAACAATAATCAGTCTGCTTGTGCTTTGTATTCATCCTGCATATCCATGTGGTGTGGGAATAAGATATTTAGAAACAGTAGAGCTAAAAAATACCAAAAGCATTATTTGCAGTCACATATGGGGCAAAATATTATCTTTGATAGAATGGCAATAGATTTTTTGACAGAAATGTTTTGCTTAAAGCAGGTTGACAGAAACATATTCTAATTAACATTTAATAATAACTGGAAATTAAATATTTATTTATGAGCATAAGACAACAGCTCTGTCTATAACCTTCTTGCAGCTGGGTTGATATCACTTTTTCTGCCTTTGACAAGAAAATTAATTGTGTTGCTGAAGTGTGAATTTCAAGTCTTTGAGTATCCTTTGTTTTTCATCAGCACTAGTTTATACCCAACTTTTGATTACAACTGGATGAGTTTTGCTGCACTTCCAAGAAATGCTTTCCATTACCTCTTCCTGTATCTGCATAAACATGCACAGTGCACAGAAACAGTGCACCTGAAAGGATGTGAAGTGCAAGCACGGAGAGGACTCTTCAGTGAGAATCCCAGAATTGCTGAGGTTGGAAGGAACCTTGGAAACCATCTTGCCCGAACTCCCTGCCCAAAGCTGAACCTGCTCAAAGCAGGTTCAGTCAAAGTGGATTGCTCAGGGATGTGTCTTTTGAGAGTTTCCAAAGAAAGAGACTCCACAACCTCTCTGGGCAGTGGTGTCAGTGTTTGACCACCTTCCCAGGGAACCCAAGCAACCAACCAATACCCCCAACACCTTTTCATATTTTTAAATGGAGTTCCCTGTATGTGCCCATTACCCCTTCCCCTGTCACTGGGCATCATTGAGAAGAGCTTGGCTTTGTCTTTTATACCCTTGAGCCTTTTCTCCCCCAGGCTAAACAGCCCCAGCTCTCTCAGCCTCTCCTTGTGTGACAGGAGACTCCAGTCACTTAGTCACTGAATTCTGTAGCTCAGTTTCAGAATTAACTCTCAGCTACATCTTTGTTTGCTAAAATGTCACCATTTTGGTCTTGTCTGCCCTATTTTTCATAATGTCTTAGGCTGCTAGTACCTCAGAACTCAAAAGTTGTTGAAAATACGAGTATTTACACACAAAATCAGTTATCAGACTGAAATCATAGCAGTGAGAGACTTAACTTTCCTTGTACAAGACTTTTGGAGGTTGTATTTTTAAATTTTTTTTTAATTGTTCCACTTCCATCTCAGACTCTGCAGACTATTAAAAATGTCATTCTGGTTGATATCCCATTCCACAGAGAAAGACATTTAACACAAACATAGTTGCAGTTTGTAAATGAAAATCCTCCTTAGTTCCCAGAGAGACTGGTCACACATGAGCACAGTTTATATTTATAAGAAGTTATTTCAAACGGACTCATGTCCTCCTCTGGTGTAAGGAACCAGAGAGGGCACTTTCAAAAATAATGCTATGGAGAAGAGAGGTTTGGTTGTTTTTTTGTTTGTTTGGTTTGGTTTGTGTTTTGGGGTTTTTTTGTTTGGTTTTGGTTTTGAGGGGGTTTTGTGTGGTTTCTTGTGTGTGGGTTTTTTGTGGTTTTTTTTGTTTGTTTTGTCTTGTTTTGAGTGGGCATTATAGAAATATTCAGTAGCTGATTCGAGAACTTGTCCTTTATAAAGTTCTTTCACCTGCAAATGGCTGTGTTGCATGGAAAAGCACATAGAAGCTTTGTGCTCCCCTGGAATATTATCATATGAGGCAAAAGTGAGCCTCTACCCATCTGCTCCTTGTAGCTGGAATATACTCTAATGGTCAGTATAACTGAAAAAAGAAAGAAAAAAAAAGGGCCATCAAAACCCCCAAAGCCCCATTACCCCATCTATTCAGTGTCTCTGAGGTGAATTAATGGAAGCTGTTACTGACAAAGACCTGAGAAATAAGCAATAGCTCCAGGAAAAAACTGTCAAGCCTGTTCACTTCTTGAAGTTGTTTAAGGAGCTCTGGCATCCTTAGAACAGAAAGAGCCATGCGGGGGCTTATGAGACTATAGCAATCCCTGGATTTTGGCAAATAACGTGGTGCCACCTGCAGAACAGAATGAAGGGGAAACTTCTCCCATCAGTCAGCTTTCTGCAAAGCCTATTAAATTTTTGTCATCGCTTTGATTTATAAGTTTTCTGCAAAGTGTTGTCTGTAAGTGGCATCTCAGTCCAGTATTGACGCCCAGCATCTCCCTTCGGTTCCTTCATTGTTGAAAAGGAGCCTTAGTTCACTGTGGTCTTTTTGAATAAGGTATTGTAATATAACAGTGGAATATAACATAATGTAACAAAATAATAAACACTGAAACAATCAGGACTCTGCTTGAGTGACTAAGGCACTTAAACCCAGCAGTAACTGAAATCTGGGGTCACTAGCAGTTCTGAAGAGAAATGCCCATAAATGAAGCAATTACTGAAATAACATAAAAAACCCAACCATAAAACCTAATTTGGGTTGAATAAAATTCAAATCGGCCTCAAAACCCTACTACTCTTTTAGTGTTTTGTTGTAGTTCTGAATGTGCAGGCAAAGAGCGTTTCACACAAAAATGAGAATAAATGTGGTAAAAAGGACTTTGGGGGATATTTGCACTCTTACAGTCTCAGATCTACCAGGGCTCAGGCTGGTAGCCTAAATGTCCCTCCACTGCATTGTGGTCAAATGAACTATACAGAGTTACAGAAGCTGCCAATAAGTCTGATATATTCTAAGTCAGCATATGGCTGATGGTTTATTTTTTCCACTCCATTGGTTTTTTATTATGTTTGTTTTTCTACTTTTTTAATTGGGAGGTTTATTTTGCTTATATGTATGGCTCATCACTAATGTATTTTAATGTTTACTGCATCATCTGGGAAAAATAGAATTTTAAGAGCTGTGTAAACCTGTTTATAAACATGTTACTGAGTATAGCTCCTTGCCAAGGGAAATGCATCCAAAATGTTTTAATTGACAGTTCACTTGAAGCACACACGTCTCATTTGTGGATATCTCCACACACGAGCAGCATTGATGTTTATCATCACATCTTCACTAAATTCATTGGGAACATTACAAATTGGGATACACATGGATGATAGGTACAGTGAGCTTAGTAGTGATAGCATGTTCATAAGCAAAGTGCATAACAACAATCAATGTTCATTTTCATGAGCAGTGTACAAGCTAATAAGTCACAGGGCAGAACAAAGAGGAGTTTGTGTTGTGTTACTCAGTGAATGACCAGCTGTGACAAAAGGAATTTTCAGTGGATTTAAAAAAGGTCAGAATAAGAGACTATGAAGTTGGACAATTCAGTCAGTTTATTCTCAGACAAGAAGAGTTGCAAGCTACAGTTTTTATCTTTCTTCAGAGAGCAGAATGATTTGAGTCAAATGAGGGAACTGAATATTTAAAGACTGTCAACAAAACACATCTTTAAGCATGCACACATTTGTTAGGATCTATGAATGTAACTCATTTTGTATTCAACATTCAACCTGATTTTTTCTCTCGCAATAATTTTGCATCTAAATGTGATAAACCACGGTGTCTGGGCTGACAGGGTAAAACAGTTTCATTTGTTCATAGCAGGGGGACACAGTACAAACCTTTCCAATATGAAAATCGCAAAATACTGTTTTCAAGAAGATTTTTTACTCGTAGGAAATCTTTGTTTCCAACTGCAGAGCACATGCATCTTTTTATTTAACTAGTTCATACTCTAAGGGCCAGATTTTCAGCTAGACTTCCATGTGCATACATATAAGCTGACCATACAAACAATTTTATTTAGATGTGGTTGGCATCACTTAGATACAGGCATATGAAATTTTGCTGGGGAGTTTGTTGGCAGAATGTGCTCTTCATGTAAGATAGAGCCACATGCTTCTCAAAAACCCCACAGAGGATCCAAACTGAGACCACTCTCACACGTTCCTGTGCATTGTACTGATAATGTCTCTCCACAGAATGGAGTTTAGATGCACAAGGAGACAGAATTGGAGCTTACTTTTCAGTCATGCATAATGTAGATAATAATCCTGCCTCCCACATCTCTTTTGCATGCTGTTTAAATGAGGCTGCTCCCTACTTTTTAGTCCCTTTTAAGCCAAAATATCTAGTGGCTTAATAACAGCTGCTTCTCTTTAAAGTATACTTAGAAATCCAGTTTAGGATGCTAATTTGCTTAAGGATGGAACTGAACTACTTTTTCTGTTTAATAAGATCTCTTTCTGCATTTTAATCTCCTAATCAACAGCAATAGGCTATGGAAATACAGAGGCATAGTAGTGTTTTTTAAGAAAGGCATTCCTAAATACTCATACATGATCTTGTAAAATGTTTGAAGCATTTTAAGATGCTCTTCCAGCATCTTGAGTATTTTAGTTCATCCAGTCAAGAAGTCTGACTCACTCTGACATCCATGGGCAATCGGAATAGTGACTGAACTCAGAGTGGCCTAAAATAAACATGCAGCCTAAGACAGCTACATCAGCTGTTCATAGATGTTCAGTAGCACAATATTTGCTTTTCCAGCGAACTGGAATATTTTTTTCTAATTCTGTGGGGCTGTGTTGTGTTGAGGGTTTTGTTTGCATGTTTGTTTTCCTAAAGGGAGACAGTAATGGCTGTCTTCAACCCTCAGAAACTTGGCTGGGGTAATGGAAGAGCCTTAAATTCAGGCAAGGCTCCCAGTGTTGCAAGAAGCCCACGATTCTCCAGTTCACTGGAGCAGCTGCCACAGCCAACAGGCAGCTTGGAAACCCATAGCTACAGGAGGGAGAATCGGCCTCATTTCAACTCCATGGCAGGGAGCCAAAAAATCCTAAAAGTCATGGCTTGAGTGAAAAGCTGAGTCCCCGTTAGAAACATATGCAGTGTGCTCCTCCTGGATTTGTCAGACCTTTAAGCAGCAGTTGTGAACAAATTAAATGAGATCCCAGGCTCCCAAGTTTGCTAGATGGGAAACCAAGTGTACTTCCAGCAGAAAACTGCCCAAATTTTAAAGGAATTGATCAAAAGAAATACATATTTCTTCAATGTCTTTTGACCTCGGTAAATTAGCATTGTTTCACTGAAAAATTGTCATCCAGCTGTAATTATATTAATCCTTGATTTATATAATATATATATCCCAGTGTCTTGGCCATTTCAGAACTGATTTCCCGTTCTGTGATGAAGGCCACTTAACAAGGAATAAGAGGTTGCATCAACAAAAGGATAATATATAACATATTGCCTTAGCATGAACTTAACATATTGCCTTAAGATGAACTTAACATATTGCCTTAATCAAAATGCACTCTTCTTTTTCCTCCTCTCTCTTCCTCCTGCTGTTACTCTCAGTGTTCATGATTCTGGGATAAGAAGGCTGAGAGCACGCTACTGCTGAGAGCAGCCTGCGGTTGTGACTTTAGATGAGATGGCAAAATCTTGTGTTTATTGTGCAAATGACTCACCCTTTCTGCCAGTCACAGTTTCTGGTATTTAATAGCACAGTAGCTGCTTTGATGGACTAGATTGACTGAAAATCCTTCTGACCAAGTAGGGTATTACTGATGTAACTGTAAGGGATGTGGGGGACTAAGGCACATAGAGATGTTTCCTCTGAGAGCGTGGTGGCTTTGGGCAACTGTGGGCAGCGTGCAGTGACCTGAGATGACTCCAAAACCACAGGAGATTAACCAAATAGTCAGGGACTAAGTAGCCCCCAGAGCCGAGTTCTGAGAAGGGAAATCTACTTCTGTGTGTCTACCCCATCATTCTGTGATCACAGCCTAGTGCACAAATACCCAAACTAGCTTTAAACTGGGCTACCCATGCAGCAAAGAGACCTGCACAAACTAATTTATCCTACAGAGAGAAACCATCACCTGTCCCTCAATTTAAATCCCCTTGGACAATCAACAAGGACAAAGGAAGGGAATTAGGAAGGAACTCCGTTGCCATACCTACAAAGCCATTAATTCCTAAATGGTTTCACATATAATAACCTCCTTTCATTTCCGCTATACCAAGTATTATTGATTTTTGCTGTTGCAGCAGTGCCTTAAAGACCTGACCAGTGCCTCTAGATATAGATGTGTTATATTTTTATAGGCATGTAAGACAAAGATAATCCATGCCCTAGGCAGCTATCAAGTCAAAAACCAACAGGATGTTAAAAATATATGGGAAGAAAAGGGGAGTAACAAGATTGTTAAAACTGCACATGAACTAGTAGACAAGAAGAATAATACTGAAACAGAAAGATGAAGTTGCATTATTATTTCTCTCATACCATGTGTGAAAGTTAATTAATGTTAATCACTGCAATATTATAGGATAAAGCAGTGACTTTAGTGCTTAGGATGTGAATGTGTTCATTAACAAAAGACTCTCTTGTTCTTGCAACAGGCATACAACAGGTCACTGTATACCCACCAAATATCATCCTGTTAATGAATCAACACTGGTGTGCTTTCATCATGTTTTGGGATATTAATTAGCTGAGACAAGGTAACAGGGATAGCATTTTTAATACTATTGAAAGTATCTGAAACAAAAATCAAGAAGTCACATTTTATTCTGCATTGCAGCACATATTCAAAGCTGAAAGGACTACTAATATGACTGCTTGAAATGAGGCTCCACGCAGTGAGGTGGTATAATTTATCAAGGGTTATTTCAGCTAACAATTGTTTTGATAACTGCACTTATATAAGCCTCCCAGGTCAGGGATATCCTCTTGGATATCCCTGTTTCAGTTGTCTTTGTTTAGGAGTAGAGAGAGATCTGCACCCTGGAAACTTCTGCTCTTGCTCTGCCTTAAAGCACTGAAATGTTGATTTTAATTTTTGTCCTCATTTATTCAATTAGTGTAATTGCATACGAATGTTTCTTCTTTGTCTTCCCTTTTCTTGCAATGTTCTCACAGCTCAGTCAGTAGCATTGCCCTTCACTGGCAGCACTGGGGTGTCTGAGTCTGAGTAACCACAAATGGGTGGAGACAATCAGTGAGTAGAATCACTGGTGGCATCTTCCCACTGAAGCAGATATTCCTGTCTTATAGACTCATCCCAGAAAAGTGCTACCAAGAGAGATAAGAGCCTATTTTTAAGCATCAGTTATCAGTCTTGTACCTATAGTGAATATATCTTGCCACTTCTATTTCAAGCATGGATTATCTATGGATTTAGGATATGTTAGAAACTAGATTAGGATTTGCAGATTTTAAGAGTATATACACAAACTGCATCTTTATATTTTATAGTAGTGAAGCATCTCAGTGTTCACTGGTTCAGTGTGTTCATTGAATTAATATCTTATTATTTCTTAAAAATCTTGCCTACCCCTCATTGACTGTCTTTCAGTTTTCATGCATTCTGTTTTCTATGCTCCCTAGGCAAAAGAAGGAATTGCTTATAAAAGTCCAATGTAAAAAAAACTTACTACAATAAATATAGGCAAATACTTGAATGAAGACATTTGTACTATGCTTATTCGAAGCATATTAGAAAAGAAACCAATCATTTTCTATTTATTATTGTTTAAAATACCTCCATGTATGTGTAAACAGTGTTTCAGAATCCTATTTATGGAAACAATACAATAAAAGCACTCACATATGCTGTAGTCGCTGTGTGATAAAATTGCATATTTATGCTACATAGTATATTGGCTGAATGCATGTAAGAAATTACAGCACTTTAACTGCAGGTTAAAATATGTTATTGAAAAGTTGATTTTATGTTTGACATATAAAATAGCAGATTTATAACAGTAATACTAACTTTTAAATACTATTAATGGTTAGGACTCTGTTATTTCCATAAACAGAGATCTGATTCTTCTAAAATAATTTCAAGCTATTAGCATGGTTCTTTTAAAGGCAATGTATTAGAAATACTATGTTGTAAATTAGTCTGCTCAAGAATAGCTGTAATTCAAAAGTTACTTTTCCATTCATCAGACAATAAGAACTTTATGACAAGAACTTTGCCTGAAGATATATGTGTATAATGAATAAATGAACAGTTCTTACCAAATAACAATATTATATTCTTTATTGTGCTAAGACACTTAGAAAACAACCAAGGAACGTCAAACACTTGGATAAATTAGCTCTTACTGAATTTTAGTTCTCTCAAATCCTGCATACATTGACGAGAATAAGTCCTTTACTTGCCATGAGAGAAAATACCCCTCAGGCAGATGTTCCAGAAGCAATGTGTGGATAGAAAGATAAGACTGGAGGTGTTACCCAGTTTCGCACTAATTGATCAGTTGACAGTGCTGAGAAGAGATTGTTCTACAGACCCCCAGCCATCAGCTGCCTGCTGAGCTGGATGGAAATCAGTGTGATGAATGTGGTAGGGGAATTGTTTCAGGCGTTTTGTTTAACAATAACTCCTTGAGTTATAATGTATTCCAGAAGAAATTATGCTTTGAAGATGAATAAGCAATTGATTATTTTCACTTAAGTTATTTTAAGAAAAGCTATCTCCTGCTAAAATGGAAAATCCCATCTTCCAGCATTGCGAGCTACTAACGATCTTGAGCTTTCTTAATCACACCTTATTAATAGCTATAGCTTGTGGTGATTTTAAGAACTAGGTCTTTCCAAGGCCAAATTCCTTGTAGAGCATTTCAATTTCACAGCCTGGAATGAAACCCCAAGTTTTTGGAAAAACACAAGAAATACTTGAAGTTCTACAAACATGACAGGCCTCTTGCTTCTCAAGAGAGCATCCAAAGGGCCTTATGTTAAAATACAAACAAACACAAATTTCTAAATGGATATAGCAGTGATTCCTATTAGATGTCTCTTCTGAGAATTTATTTGTCTTCTGTGAGGTCTGGAAGTTAGACTAATAAAAGACAGCCCTGTTCCACTGCACCTGGCTCTCCAGCTGTGAGGCTGAAGACCGTTATTCCTTTTTTCCAATCTCTTTCTAGAATGATCCTTTTTGACTCATGGAAATCCTTAGCATTATATTTCACAGGTATCATTTTGAGATAACTGAATCTACTATTTCTCAAACTTTTTAAATTTTCTCAGACAGATGTCAGCAATAACCTTAATACTTCTCTGAATCTTGTTTTCCTTTTCTTCTTTTCCTCTCTAAAAGAATCAAGGTGAAATCATTTTTGAAGCTTTGCAGAACATACAGATATAGCATAATAAAAGGGAGAAAAGGATGTTATCCTCAAGAATCTATCATAGTTATTTTAACCAGGATGATTACAAATATAACTCCATTTCATGCATCTAGCCAGGTGGTTCTTTGCACTTGGAATATGTGCGTGACTATGATGCACAATCTGACCATCTAAAGGCCCAAAGCTGCAAACATCCTGAGATGCTGAACACATCTATTTTATTTTATTAGGCTTGGAGCCCAAAACACATCACGAACTTTCCAAATATGGAATTGGATCCTGTCTTTAACTCTGTGGCATTACTAACAAAAAAAACCCATGACATTTTGTTGGAGGGTTTGTCTAACTTCATAGAACCATGTATCATGGGTCCCAGCATAAGTCCCTGTGACTGAAATTCTGTATTCACTGCAATATGTACAAACATTTTTTTTCACCTTGTATGTGTTGTTCTGGCACAAAAATTTGTGAATGTAGACATGAAAACTCACGGAATGTCTTTTTTTGTTTTCCTATCACGTTAATGAAATAGAATGAGAAATCATGATATTTGAATTTATTTTTTTAATGATTATACTTCATGTAATTAATTCATAAGTCATTTCTAGGCCCTAGAGGTTTCTGTGACACATCAGAGCCAATGTTGTTGTAAAGATAATGGAATTAAGTGGTATGTAGGTGGTGTAGATTTTGAAATGCTGGCACTGTGTGTTCATGAAGCCTTCTGTGGGCTGCAGAATGATGGAGCTCCTAAATATATCTTCCCTTGTTTGCCTAGGTAAGCAAACAGATGCAAAAACCAAACGAGGGAGAGCTAATAAATACTTCAAGAGATCTCTGCTCTAATACTAGCAAGAGATTGCAGTAGGAACAAATGCTTGACCTCTTGTCTTTAATAACAAAAGTTAGATTCTATCCTCAGAAATGCTGGTAAAGCTTTACTGAAAGCAGGTAAATATTTATATCTGAAAGGAAGGGTTGGACCCTAAAGGAAATGGAGTACATGTTTGACATTTATCTGAGGCTTGTTTTCTACTTTCAGTCCATGGCTGAAGAATGTAAGTGTGCCCTCTGAAAATGGTCAGAAAACACCTAAAACCAGACCACTGCTGTTCTGAACTACAGGGAGAGCAGGAGGGCACCTGCAGTTTGAACACCTCTGGAAAAGTAAGGCAGTGACTGTCACAGCTCAGTTCCAACTGGAGTTGTGTCTGGCTAATGGGTAAATGGAGACACTGGTGGTTAATGCTTTCTTGAGGTGGCCTTGTAGGGTTTACCTCTTTGGCTTCTTCCTGGCACTTCCTTCAGAGTTCAGTGACAGAGGAGGACAAAGGCTGAAAACTGCTCCCTGGAAAATGATTTTTCAGAAACCAAACACGTTTCCAATACTGAATAAAAAAGGCCCAGATTCTAAGTAATGTCAAGACCCTCACGGCAACTACTTTGTTGTTGTTTGCTCATTAGCCTAAAACATCTGCTCTTTCCCTTTTTCCCCTCCTCTCTGTTCTTTTGAAAATGGTTGCTGTGAGGAACAGAAAAAGACCTTCAGAAGGATTAAGGTAGATGGAAAAAAATAGAAAAAAAAATCACAGCCCACTATGGAGTTACCCTTGCACTGCACTGGGTTGTTTTGGCGGGTGCATAGAATCAGAAGAAATAGTAGCCATAGATATTATTTGGTTACTTTTCAATTCTGCATATCCTATTAAAAAAAAATACTGTTACACGATACCTTGTTCTTTATTCAATCAGATTAATAGAGGCCAGTAGTGTAGAAATTGAAAGCAATTACCTGGTCTGAAACTGGTGGACAAGTTTATCATTTGTGGTTATAATATTTCTGTGTAATGGAAGTGTTTAATAGGATTATATAAATATTTTTAATATCTGATACTTCATGCATGTGTGAAAGAAACAATATACAGTGCATTCCCAGAATATTTTTTCAAGAAATACTGGTTAAAATCAACTCAACAGAACATGGGTAAACTTGTACTTTCCACATTCAGGAATGTATTCTTGCTTCACACTTTCACTGCAGAGAGTACATGTTTGCGATGGATTGTGGTGTTTTTGTTTTTACTGATTAAAATCTCTCCCTGGAGAAATACCAGTTTACCTGTATGCTCAATATTTCCCCAGACACAGCATAAATGTGCTCCTGCAGACAAATGACATACACATATCAGAGGACAAAAATGGACCTTCTCCTAAGATCAAATCCCTAGTCTTTAATTTTGGTGAGCATTTGATTCACGGCTTGTCTTTCCAGCTGAAGTAGAAAACTGGTAAAACAGTCTCTCAGGATTTTGGAAGAGAGACAGAAATAATCTTATCTTTGTACTGTCCCTGCTGGTCTTTTTAGTGAAAGAATCTTCCAAGAATGCTCGGCTAGAACATTCTTCAAGGAAATGACCCCCTTTATCATCACATTAAAATGTAAAAGACTTGGGAAGTGTGGTGATATTTTGATCAAGAATGTTATTGTAGGAAATTCTTTTGTTAAGGAATTGTGAATTAAGTTGTTTTCCTTGCTCAGATGCTGAGGTTTCATTTATTTGAGCACTGCCTTTAAAGCAGCTGTTAAGAAAACAATAGGACCACTCATCTAAAATAAAATAATATAATTAAAAAGTAAATCACTGCTGACACCAAAGTGTATTTAAAAGCAGCTGCAGTCAGTAAGGTGGTTGGATGTTAGTTCACACAAATGAAAGACATGCAGCCACATGGGACCAATAATGCTGGGTGATTTATTGTAGAAGAATTGTACAGAACAAATCAGGAGAAATGTGGACCTGAAGCAGAAAAAAAAGAAACTGTAAATTGTTCAAGGCTTTTTGTAAGTTCCTGTGGAGATGTAGGAAGTAGTGATTAAGAGAACAGTCTTTGAGAAGGGGTGATGCAATTGAAACTGTATACCTGAACAGGAAGAAAAGAATTCAGAGCAATTTAGAGATACCTGTACCTGGAAAACATGAAAAACAGGTGGAAAGAAAAAAGTTCCTCATTACTCCAGTAATTGTTAAATTCAGATTCACCTGACCATGCTTATAGCAAGTAGCACCTTCTTCAAAAAGAGTAGTAACTTTTGTATAATTCAGTTATTTCAGAACTAAACTAATTCCTGAATAATATCTGCCCTTTCAAATGTTCTTGCCTGTTGTATAGAGCAACTCTGACTCAGAAAATGAATAATTGATAAGGTGTAAGCCTGTTAGCAACTGGGATCTTTTCAGATGTTAGAGTGAGAAAGAAGTTTGCTTTCATCTCTAAAATGAGCAGAACATTTTGGAGAAATTGAAGCTGGGTGGTTCAGAGCACTAAATCTTGGCTCGGTAGAACTGGGTTTTGTTCCCAGAGTTTTCACAAATGTTTGTCTGATGGGACGAGAGTTTACAGGAAGAGAAAGGGCTTAAAATTTCAAGTAACTCCAAAGTTTGAACATTGACTATGTTTAATAATTAGCCAGCTGGGTGGTGGGGAGGAGAAGTAAAACAGCAGGAACAGTTCATCAGCAGAGATTTCTGGATCTAACTTCCCAGGTTTTGAAAAGATTTTGTAGCTTTTCCTAACCATCAGAATAGATCTTACTGGAGACTGGATTTCCATTTTTCTTGGCTGTGTGGTCTCTTTCTAGATCGTATTATATTTTCTCTTTTATTTCATTTGCATAGTTCCTGTGAAACGTTATGACTTCTGTTTGGATTTTGGCACAGCATATAGCACAGTACAAAGTCTATTCTTGTACAGAAAAGTTAGCTTTGACATTTCAGTTGTCAAGACTGGATGGCATGGCAAAAGGTCATTTCTGACTGAGGTAGAGATGAATGAGGGTGAATGTGTAGTTGGAAAGAATTTTCTCTCATGGTTGACACTTTTTTTTTTGAGCATAGATCATAACGCAATAATTCCAGAACAGGATGAGATATAGCAAGCCTCTAGCTTTGTGGATGGTACTGGGGGAAAGGAATTGTTCAAAATTTTCATCTTTCTTCCTTAGACAAGTTTCCTCATTAATAAGCCCATTATAGCCAGGTGCATATCAAAAGAAATGCATTTGCTCTTCAAAGCTGACAGCGAGTGCCTGCTCAGGGTCTGGTTTTTAGCCAGCCTTTTAGGTTGCTTTTACAAGGGCTTTGGTTTTGTGACAGATGTGGTTTGAGCCACAGATTATCTTTATCTGTTTGTTATTTTATAGCAGAATAATGTAGCTAATGTGTTTCACAGAGAACTTGATTGTGCTTGCTGGATTAATTAATGTTTTAACCACAAATTCAAATTGACAGTCCAGATTGCAGATGGTGCCGTGTTTGTATGCAGCAACTTCAGTTTTCAGAAAGGTGACCAACAACTCATTCAGTAGACAAAGCTTGGTGTCTCCACCTTTACTTATGGGTTACGTGGTGTCACTTCTTTGGAGTTACAGATAAGACCAGTGACAATAGATTGTCAGGCTTAATTTTGTAAGGCATGTTGTTGTGTTATCATAAGGTTGAGGTCAATGTGGGAGTCAGACAGACACCACTTTGTCAGGGTGCTTGGAAGAAAACTTTCTGAGCTGTAAGTGGTTTGTTTGGTCTGCTAACTTTTCGGTAGTTTCTGGGTATGATGGTGCAAATGATTTACAGGAGAGCTCTAGAACTTTATTATTGAAAGGCATTTTAAAATTCATTGAGGAAAGGTGCCATGAAAATACAAAGTGCTATTAATTGGCTCATCAGACTTCAGAGAATGCCACAGTAATTGCATATTTAATAGACTCTCAGTAGTTACTGTGGTGCAACAGCTCAGCAATTCTGTTGTAAGAGAACATTTCCACCAATTTATTTCAGTGTACAATTGCAGTGTCAGGAGAAGACAAGATGGAACAACCCCGTGAATTTTGCATGCTTTTGCATTAGAAACATGAATGCTAAAAACATCCATTCTGATTAGCCAAAGGATGGAGTGTCTTTAAAGTTACTCCAGTGAATAGAGTCCAAGCACTGGCTTGGTAATGAGACGTGGCATTTACCATGCTTTGCTGCTCCAATTATTAACCACTTTGGAAGTTTACTCTGCAATAACAGAGCAGTTCTAATCTCTTTAGAGATTAATAAAAAGAAAACAACCTAATTTTATTTTAAGGAATGGCAAAGCATTTTAATAAAGCTGCCTAACACCTGGAATTAGAACTTCAGTGGGGACAAGTCTGGCCTGCTACTTTTGTAAAAATAAAGAGAAGAATGATGTTTTGTTCAGTGTTCTTCTGGAAATTCCCCAGCAGGAGCCTGGTATGAGAGAGGACTTGAGGGAGAGAAAATAAAGGATGAAGGAAAATGAGTATCTGTACATGGTATCCTTGGTTTAAAAGAACTGAGGACAATTCTAACACTGCACAATCCTGATTACAGAGTTACTAGAAGAGAGTTTATTAGAGACCTAAAGGAATATAAGTGAAATTATCATAACAGAAATACATATTTTATTACTGGTATGAGAAACGTGCTTTTTTTGGCACCTAACATGTCATGGAATAATCAAAATGCCTGTTTGATGGCATAATAATGCACTGTGTCATTTCATGATAACATGACTAACAGCAAAATTCTAAAATTTAAACCTAACTTCAGAACTATGCTTTAAAGATAAGCATATAACTGGGTCAGTGTATATGTAATTTCAAAACAGCTGTGTGAAACATCAAAGGATGTACATCACAACAAGCCTTTTTAGCAATATACTGAGGTACACAGCCTTAAGATGGGTCCCTACCAGTCATTGGTATCTTACAGCTGAAATCAAATTACTGAAATTTATTTTGACATCCCTGCAGTGATTGTTTCTCACTGTTTGCTTATTTTTAGAATTAATATTGTGGCATGTGAGTACAGTGCAATATGGTGAATACCTTCTTTTCGAGTGCAAGCTTCTGTTTATGTTCTTTAATTTAGAAATATTCTGATAATAAAATAACTACGTGAATGCTGCACTCAGCAATTTGATGTCCTATGGCTTTTCCAGAGTACTTTAGAGACGTTCCTTAAGATAAACACATTTTTTCATATGAGCCTTATTACAGAGACAACATCACCCATTTATCTCCGATTCCTTTAGGATGACAAGCAGCATTGTGGCTACAGGGTTTAATTCTTGGTTTTCTCTTCTATTTTTGATTTTCTAAGTAAGCAAATAGAAACACAAACAGTACTTTCCACAGTGGAATTAATAGCTCTTGCCTAGTATGTTAATTATATCAAGTGCAGATGTCACTCTAATAGCAGCTCCTCCTGATTTAAAAGCTGTAATTATTATGTAATTCCTCTTTAAACATTAATTCTACTCAGTGGCACATGTAAAATATAGCCATATTACCTGATCTAAAGATACTTGAAGCTCTTTAAGCAACAAATGTTGTGGGCACCAGGCAGGGAGATAACCTTCATCTGACCTGAGAACAGTTAGTTCATCTGAGGGAACAGTGAGTGCTGGATAGCTTGCAAAAAAAAAACCAAAAATAACAACAAAAAACCCCACCAAGCAATAACATAGAACTATTTCTCTGCTGTCTAACTGCTGGAGCACAAGAGCAAGCCCTCAGAGGTGGATAAGAACATTATCTAGGCTCAGATCCTGCAAATTGCTAAGAAGTAGAAAGGAAACTTCTCAGGGTCAGTCTCAGTTTCTGGATTTGCCTCTGTTATTGTGGATGGGGAGATGCACTTCTTACAAGAGAGAAGCAACAATATATATGATTTTTATAAGACAGTGAGTTAAAGAAGTTCGATGGTAAATATGACAGTGGTTTAACAAGATTCGATGGCAAGGTCCACTTGAGTATTTACTGTGTAAAGGATGGGGTCAGACAAAACTGTGAGGGAGACCCTCCCACTGAGTCACGAGGTTCAGAGAAAACCCCCTTGTGTTCTAAACTCCTTCTCAGAGAGGAGTTCAGGTGCAGCTGAATCCAGACTTAGTCACAGACTTGTCAACAGTTTATGACTAAAGGACTGCATGTGCGCAATCCTATAACACATAGCTAAGATTTCAGAGCATCAGAGCTCTTATTCCCAATTCACTTATCAGGTATCTGACGTCACTAGGATATGCTGAACCATGAGGAGTAACCTTGAGAGGCATCCCTGCTCACAGGGAAATCCCAGTGTGCAACATTTCTGGCGTGAAGGAGAGCCCAACAGGCTTTGGGCTGCCCACCATTCATGGATCGATGCAGTCACATTTGCACATCAGCCCTATTTTGGTTGGCACATGCTCAACTAGCTGTTGAGCAAGATTTATAGCCTTAAATTATGGTGTTGTTATCTGTCTCCCCAGTGCCCAGCTTAAGCTGGACACAGCCGTCATGACTGGCACTAGTGCCACTGCTTAAGCAGAGAAGGTGGTAGGTTGGGAGGACACCACTGCACCCATGTAGCATCTACCTAAACAAAACCTTTCTTGTATACTAATCCCCACTAGGAAGCAGGGCAGGAGAGTTCCCTGTCAGAGAAAAACAAAAGCTATCCACGCCCCTGACAAAGCCAATCCTGCCCACAGCATGGGCAGTGCAGTCCATCACCTTGTCTGTTTATCTCTCCTGACTTACAGGAGGGCAGAAGCAAAGCTGAGGCAAAATTAAAGTACACAGGCAGAATCAGGGATATCAGACTGGAGCTCCTACCTGTGGAGGACTATGTAGATGGTCCTGAGTCACACAGTGCAGACTGAGTTGTTTTTCCAAGGAAAGACAGCTGCAAGGAAAGGAGGTGGTAAAGGAAAAATGACAACATCTCCACTCCTTGGAGAAATCTCTGACATTCTTCTTAAAACCCTGCTCTCCTAAGTCCTGTCAGAGACTGAGATGACTTTATTAAAAATCCGAGATGCATGTGTTTTGATCATTAAGCTCTGAGACAGGTGAATGTCAAAGCATAAACCGTGAGACTACACAGTGCCAGAGGAATGGACCCCATGGCAGCAACCTGTTTGTCAGGGCAGTGCTGAACATGTGTGTGGGGAGGAAAGGATGTGAAATTGATTTCTCTAAAAGAATACTCCTTTCCAGAGTATTCCAGAAAATATAATTCAGGGTAGGATCCTCAATTCCTTAATTTGTTTAAAGGCTATAATCCTGGTTGGGTTTTTTGGTGGTTTCGGTTTGGGCTTTTTTTGGAAGGAATAGTGAAGGGTGGCTTAGACACAGTAGCTTTACTGAAGGAAAATTAAGCTGTTGTAATTGCCTCTGTAAAGCAGCTAAAGCACATTTAGAATATTTATATTGTGCATACTGAATGGAAAAAAAGCGCCTACATTGATTTGTCAAAGCACTGTCAAGGGTCAGGAAAGCTCACCTCCCGAGCTAATTTGCTGGTCTTCTTTAAAATCACTTACTATTATCCAAATAATTATTTCTCCTCTGTTCGAGCTACCACATTTGGCTAATGTGCGAGCAAAGCAGCAGAATGAATTTTCATGACACCTAGAGTCTCACTGCCAGAATTCACCAGATGACAGAATTGTTCTCTGTCCCCGTTCCCTGGGCTGTTTCTAAGAGCAGCCCCAGCCTTCTCCTGAGGTTTCCTGCTGATATTTAAGCAGTTGAAACTCACTTATTCATAACATGCCCAAGAGCCTGTCTAATGCTTTCATCCCTGACTGTTTTGAAACTGTTTCAAGGAGCCTGAGCAAAAAATGCTATAGTTACCTGAATATGAATCTGATGAGTGAACCTAATGCTTATAACCACTTTTATCATTATCTCCAGTGAATGCAGTTTTTTGTCTTGCTGTTTGCAGGTTGCCACTCAGTTGCATACAGCTGCTTTATTGCACACAGAATGCCTTGTGCATTGGATTGTTGTTTGGGTTTTTTTTCCCCTGTGTCTTTTCTGCTGTGCTCACCATTTCCAATCATTTGAGAGTTTAACAGTAGTTTTATAGCACATAGGTCTAAAGGCTAGTTTAGTCTAAAGGACTGATGGAATTGGGAAAGTTAAGACAGAAGGAGGACAGAGGGGTATGTGTTGGATAAACCTATTAAGCACAGGGTGGGAGTTACACCACTTACGATCAGCTTCAAAATCTGGATTTATCCTCTTCTTTAAAAAGCAGCCATTCTGAGACGTAGTAAAAAGATTTGCCCTTGTTTTTGGCAAATTTATTTAGGATCCCAAAATATTTCAAGATTCCTGGAGACAGCAAAGCATTCTATGGAGAATGAAGCAAAATGTACAGTTGAAAATCAACATGCAATCAAGAACTGGATTCCCAAGGGAGACCTTTTTCCTAGAGATTCAGAAAATGACAGCTCAGATACTCAGAGCATACCTAGGGCTCATTAACACACACTGCTAAGCTTTATACTACCCAGAAATGAATTATTGCTTTATTGGGAACACGCTGGATTATGTAACTGCAACTTAATGCAAATAAAATAATGCATACGATTTTCAGGGTTGCCATTAGCAACAGCACTGTTATTAATTTCAGCCTACATTCACCTCCTGAAACAAACACTTCATTGAAAGAAAACCCCGTGGGACAGGTAATGCAGAAGGTTGTTCATGCAAAGTGAATCAGTGCTTTTTGGTTATAGACTAAGAGTAACAATCAACATACTTCTTTTTACATCCCATCCCAGTAATTATTAACAAAATCAGGAGTTCCTATGATTCCTTTTAAAAGCTTTTTTTTTAAAATATGCATTTTCAGACATAATCTGGGCAATCCCCATCCTGAAATGGTGAAGCTTTTACACATATTTCCATATTTTCTGGAAAAGATGGACAGTATCCACATTTGGGAAAAATTCTCAGCATGGTTATCTAAAAGAGAGAATTTTCTTTGTAGAAGTGAATACAAAATTTCTAAGTGTCTAATTCAGGAAAGCTTTCCTGTACAGCCCATCAGTTAAGCTGGGACTGTCTGAAGTGCTGGGTTACTTGCTCTCCTTAAGCAGGGATGTTTTCAGACAGAAACAATTCAGGACTGAATTTAAATGCTCAGCTTTCCTTACATTTTTATTCAGTTGCACCCCAGCAGTACTTCTTTATCCATCTCAAGCCCAAAATTTTGTTTTCTTATTGACTGGCCACTATTAAAAGCCTGGAAATTCCCCCAGATTTTCATGTTTGATAAACTGAAAAGCACAGATTTTATATTCTCTGAAGTGGCATTACCTATTTTTTGAAGAAAATAAATAAGACTTTTTAATTAAAGAAATGGCTATTTGTACAGGGAAATATTGAATTCTTACATACTATAGACAAATAATGAATTCTAGTCATGCATGTTTATATATCTTATAATATGGGCGGTTTTCTCAGCTGCCACAAATTGCTGTCATAAACATAGAGAAGTCGAAGTAAAATGGGCAAACAAGATCCCGGTATAATTCCACAGACTGAAATGCATTTTTGCTGTTGTTTATGATAACTCCAAATCTGAGCTACTGGCTTTAGCATAATCTTCCTAAATCTAAGTCAATCATAGATTTAAAGAGAATGTAGTTGTTGTCATATGGTAAAAATAAGTCTTTGTCTTTAATTACGGTCTTTTTTTTCCCCTCCCAAATGAAGCAGTTTCTGACTAAAAGCTTAACCTTTTCAAAAATGCGCTTTTTTTTATGAACTAGGAAAAAACAGCTTTTGCACATACTTTCATTAAGAAATCTTTTCATGCTGAACTGCATCTCAGTCTTAGGACAACTTCAGCAGCCTTCCTGGCTACATCCACAGAAAAATAGATGTATTGACATCTCATGATAGTGGCCTTGAAAATAAGTCTTGGTAATGAGCATGCTAACAGCTACGGGAAATTTATGCCATGCTCCACATAAACAAGAAGTCCTCAGAAACCTGGGCAGACTCAAAGCAGGTTAACTGATATTGGAGTTAATCAAACATTCACAGTTACTATAAAGCAAATGTGTATATTTCCATGAAGTTGAACTCCAGAGCAAGTAAAGTTATAACTGCTTTTATCACAGAAATATTTTATTATCACAGAAATATTTTATTATCACAGCAGAGACAGCTACTTCCTTTCTCTTTTAAAGTTTTTACAAATTTCAGCAATGTGCCCACATCAGTGTCCCTTTTTCATTGAAATACATCTGTAAAACTGAGGTGGGCAAGATGTCTGCAGATTTTATCAGCCTGGAAAAAACGTTGTATTTTAAGTAATACATCATGGAAGTCCATAATGTGTTGAGCATTATATAGCCTTGTATTTCGTATTAGATAATACTTTAAAGATAAGACTGGTTTTTATTTTTCTCTTAACCTGGAAAGGAAGTGTACATTTGTACTGGAGTTAAATAGTGCCTTTTTATCTGGTCTTGAAATGTACCTTCTGGCATATCTATTGCTGCAGTGAACTTCTTCATAAGTGAATATCATGCAACTCAGCTTCTACTGAAAGCTGTGCTATTGTATCATAACAATCCTATGACAATAAAGAAGGTACAGCTTACTCATAACTTAAGCAGAATTTAAGTACATGTACTTAAAATTACAGTCCCTTCCATCTCTACCTGGTAACATCTTTCTAACATTAAGTGGTTATTAGATGAAAATCATAGTCCAGAGTTCAGATATCCCTTTTCTCAGCAGCAGGGGCAGTTTTAGAACAGCTGTAAATACAAACCTCTTGATAGAAAATTGCACCCATATCAAGGTATAAACAGTAGTTTGGGCATTATAGCAAACACTGTCACCACTCCTAGTTTAGAAGAAAGTTGTCTGCTTTCAAGAGGGACCTTCCTGTGGTCAGTCCCAAGCAGACACATCCTTTTAGCAGTGAGTGAGGAACCTAAGCCCAAGAGGAACAGCTGTACCATCCTCTTGCCTGTGGTGCTGAGTCTTCAGGTATCCTTGTAGGTGTCCTGGCTACTCAGAGCACGCAAACAGGTTTCTGTATTCTCTTAAATGTTTCCTGATAACATGTACAGCATATGTAGCAACAAGGAGCCAGAATTTGAGGTTTCAAAGACTTCTATTAGCCTGAAACTACTTTCATGAACTGAAAATACGTTTTTTTCCTCACCGTAAAGTGATTTCTGTGTGTCTGCCCACAGTGGAGTTGGAATAAGGTCTATTTATACTAATCATAGAAGACTGATCAGATTTTAAGAGCACCCAACTATCCCTCCAAAGCACTGTATCATTCTAATTTTTATAGCATTTTATTCCCCACAGAAGACATACTGTGCATTATACTTTTTCATTCTCACTTTATCTCTTTCTCCTTCAATAACAAATTATTTTTGAGGGAAAGGATGATCCTGCAGGGGAGATGCTATCTTAAAATTCAGATATGTAGGTTTGTTTCCAGAAGACATCCAATTCATCATCTGTGAATTGGAGATAATGTTGCTTTTTCTATTTTCCAAGAAACTTGCGAAAATGAGTCCACTGTGGACAGAAAGGCATTCAGACAGTATGAGGAGCGTTGTGGAAGGAATTAAGTGTTCTCTGCTCTAAAACAATGGAATGAATGCCAAGCAGCAGCAGTATGAAATGAGTGAAATTAAGCTCTGGCCCAAACCAGGTGTTTTTCATTCCCACGGTTCATTGGATCTGACTGTGATTTGGATGTCAGATAACACACTGTCATTTATTTAGCTGAACCGAATCATTTCATTATTACGAGGTGCTAAGTGATCTGCACAGTGATATTTTCTAATGTTATTTGGCACACATGAAATAAAAACAGTAATAAAACTTGTAAAAATAACTTCCAGTATAGAAAAGATACTGATCGTGTAATTTACCAAAAAAGCAGCTGGAGCACATGGAATAGTTTACGTGGCTTTCCAGATCCTACTAATCTCACTTTCTTTCTAAAAGTATTCAGATGATACTTAAAACTTTTGCTGAAAGCTTTCATTACTTTTTAATGGATATTACCCTTTAAACTTGCTGTTTTAAATCCCCTTGGTTGAGAAAGACTTCAAATCAAATTCTATCTTTAATGCTGCCTTTTTGAGCTACGTCCCACTTTTCATTTGAAGCTGAGGAAAAGTTTTTAATCTTTTGTAGGTGCACGGTTGAACAATCTAATTTAGCAGTGGTTTTATACCACTATGGTTTGCCATTTAATTACTTTATTCTGTATGAGCATTCATTTGTACATTGCAGGAACAAATGGGTGTAAAGTAATTGATTAATTTTTTTAGAATAACATTATCAACCTTTTAAAGTCATGCTATTAGGACTATTTGGAGAAAAGTTCATAGGGAACTTTCATTGGGGACTTTCATAGGGAACAGCTGTTGAATCAGCCACCCACCCCCAGCTTGAACACCAATGTAGAAAGTGGATCTGGAGAAAAGGATGGTTGGTTGATATTTGTGCATGTTTTAACTTAACCCAAAATCCAAATTATACTGAAGTTAATCTACCATGATGACTCCAGAGATATACTTTATTTCTATCTGTCTCTGTGACTGTTGACAGACAGTTTTCTTCCCCTTTTTTCCCCCACTTTTATTGTTGGAAGAGGCCTGTATCAGACTTGACCTAAAGGATTTTCATCAGCTCCTAGAAAGAGCATTGGTGCCCTTCCCTTTAACTTGTTCTGATGTGACATTTTAACACTCCATCATCTAGTAAACAATCTTAGTTTTCTTTTTCAAAATGTAACACTTTCATTACTTGTGAGTCATTGTTTCCAAGACAACTTGCAACATACCACAGTGAAACCTCCTCGTTCTCTTTCCCATATTTTGACGTGAATTTGAGAGTTTGTTTACTTCAAAAATCAAAGCAAAACATTGGGAATATGAAGAGAAGAGAAAAATGGGTATAAATGTAGGACAGCAAGCACTAAGAAAATGTTAATAAAATTAATAAAAAGTATGTGATGTTCTATGCCTCTACTATAAAGTCTGTGCATTTTGGTTATTCAAGGCAGTTGGGTTACATCAACTAGTTCCATATTATTAATTTGTGGGTTTCTCTTCAGGTATTTCATATCCTCTCAGTTTCTACCACCTGCCAATAACTGTAGTTAAAGAGATTGGCCAGAAATCCAAGCACTGTATCTTTTCTGTGGGTTGCTCTCTATCCATAGATTGTTCACGAGGCTCTGAACTCGTGTGGTGGATAACATCTCTTTGTCTGGGCTGCTTAAGTCTGTCATGTTCCCCCAGAAATGTGGAAGTCAGCTGGAGAGTCTGGAGGCAGAGGAAGGTCACTGCTTTCTGGGGGGGACTCCCCGAGCCCGATCCCTGCTGCAGGTGGGGGAGATGCAGGCTGGTGACAACATATGTGGAAAGCGGAGCTGGGATCTCTAGGTTGATGCCAAGCCTGGCAGCCAGACCCCACATGGCAACAGCCTTGCAGACCCCAAGGATGAATTGGCTGGATTGTTTTCCAGGATTTCATCTTCTTGATGTAAAGACTTGTCCAAGGAAAACTTGTTACTGTACACAAGTATCTACTCGTGTATCTGTCTGTCTGCCAGTGCATGTAAATATACACTGGCACTGATAGCAGTGTAGGAGTTACATTTAAAAAAAACATAAAATAAATATTGCAAATCTGCATGATAGAGACAACTGCATAATTAGAACATCAGTCTGGAATAGCAATGGTTTAATTCAAGTTGTATCTTAATCCTACATAACTGTCAAGGAGCTCTAGGTACAAAAGAAAGTGTATTTTCCTTCCAGGCTCAACAGAGCAATGGATTCTGCATTTTTTCATTTTGATTCAGAAAGTATCCATGAATTCAGTGCTTGCATCTGAATTTTCACTTTCCTTAAAATTCAGGGATGTCTGAATGCACCACGCTTTGTTCCTTATTTTCTTCCCTCTGCACTTACTACTAATCTATTAGTCATTGTTCATCTACTCTTGGTATGCATTTTTAATTTGAATAGCACATTTTGAAATGCTTTCAGACATGAGTGGTTTGGATGCTAGTGACATAATTACTGCCTTTTATTAGATAAGCAGTGCATTACTTTAATAAACATAATCATCTATGCTCATAACAGACTTTTGTTGCGATGTAAAATACACAGTTAATGATTTTGAATGCAAATGTGTTCTCAAGGCAAGCAAATGAAGACATGCCCAGCTGGAAAGTTTGAGGACGATGAAACAAGGAAAATTAAAAATTAAGGCAAATTCTGTCATCGGAGAAAGAGAACTAATGTCTTCTAACTTCAGACTTTTAACTTCGTTCGTGGAATGAGTTTCTTTTTAAATCACTTTGAGCACACAACTGTCTCTTCTATTTTTGAAGGCATGGATGTAAAGGTTACTATAGATGAACCTGTATGTGATGCATCCTTCCTGCATGGATCTCATCTCTGTTTGGTTCCACCCAGCCCAGCAGGCAGGCTGGGAGAGAGGGTTGTGCTGGTGGCTCAGCCTTCAGCGGCTCCCCAGTGCCTGCCTGCCCCGGTGGATCTGCCTGCTGGCACGGCCCTCCTGCCTGCTGTTTGATTCCTCCCTCTCAACACAAAATTCTCTTTGTTCCAGCCGTATCACTAGTATGGGAGTTTGATGAAGTCTTTTTATACTTACTTGCCTTTGTAGAGTCAGACTTTCAACTCTCTTAGCTCAGCACACTTCCTGTGGTCTAGGCTTTGGCCAAGCATCTGTATATATATAAACGGTTTCCAAGGAATGTCTTATCCATCCACTTGGTGTAAGGGAGAGGTCACATATATATTTCCTGAGCCTGAAAACCTTATGTGTCACAGAGAGGGCCCATCAGTGCTGTAATGCCCTTGCTTTGGTAAAAAGAGGGAGTCTGAAAATAGTGACAGTGGTAGAAACAACCAGTGAAATTTGTTTCCTTTGAAGAGGGGTGTGTATGGACTAGAACTAGTCTGGGATGTCAGAACTATTGCTATCAAGCAAGAAATGGCACTGTTATCACTAAACTGAAAGGTCAGCTCTGTTGGAAGTGCCAATTACTGGTAATGTATGAAGTGGGTTTCTTGGTCTAATTGGGAAATATTTTAAAAAGACAGTAGAAATCATGTGAGTGAGTTGTGAACTTTGTGTTCCTCCAGGCGAATTACTGGGGTGGATTCCTAGGGGAGATGGGGAAAATGCTTCTAAAAAAGTGTGACAGATATCTTTTGGGCATCAGAGCCTTGTTAACAGTCTCCTGCCTTTGTCCTGGGTTTACTGCACCAATATAAAGTTTAAAACTGCTGATGCGGGAATTCAAACAGACTTCAGGAAATAATCTTCGTACTCACACTGTGAGCTTTCAGAGATGGCTGCTGTATTTCACCTTATAATTTTCACGTGCATAAATGGAGAGCAAAGAGAAAATGTTATCAATGGTGGTGTTTGCCACACATCCACCATGGACTCTACATCCTTACATGTATAAGAATAATAAATAATATATCATACATGTTCACAGAGTGTGTTAGATTGCCTAGAGGAGCTGCCTCTGACTTTTGTATGTAGATCTGTAATGTATTAAGAGCAATTTTTCTGTCCTTGCTTATTTTTTTTAACCTGATGAATTCCTGGTGAAAGCTTTCTCTTTGCTCACGATGCAAAAATAACATTGTCTGCAAACTGCTGCTGGTGTTTTAAGGTCACTCCAGTTCCTACAGAAGGTGAAGAGACTGTGCCCAAGGTCTGACTGCCTTTGCTTACTGCTCTTGCCTCCTGCATTCATAGAGGATCCTTGATGGATCCTGTGCAACCGAGGACACAAGGTGCCCAGACAACGAAAAGGACAAAGCATATTTCTCATAGTCAGAATCGGCAGGCACAGTGCCTCATAGTTGGTTTGGTTGTCGGGTATTTTGTTGTTTGTTTTTTTTTTTTTGCTCTAAGTCACATCACTCTCATTGTAAAATTGTCCCAATCACTTTCTTGTTTTGCCTCTTTTAACAGAGCGATGAGGTTTTAACCGTCATCAAAGCCAAAGCTCAGTGGCCGGCCTGGCAACCTCTGAATGTGTAAGTAAGTGGGGAATTGTGTGCCTCAATAGCCTTGTGTTGAGTGTGGGGTAATGGGCCGCTCTAATTGTCTCGCATAACCATTCACTCCGGTAAAGAAATAATCTAAAAATATGTTGATAAATGGGGGGAGGGATTTGTTGGTTTGGTTGGTTTGGGGTTTTTTTTGTCTTTTTTTTTTTTTTTGTTGTTTTTTTTTTATTTCTTTTGAGGGAGTATGGAGAGCTTTTGGCTTTTAGTTTGATTTTTTTGTTTGTTTGTTTGTTTTTTTCCCCAGCAACTGCTTCTCTCTTTCTTTCCTCTTCAGCATGTCTTCATTTTTTACATGCTTTGGTTCACTCACTATTGCAGCAGGACTGTCCTGTGGAGTTTTTGCCTTCTGCAAATAAGTGGTGATGTTTATTCTATGCTTGCTCAAATATATGTCATACTATTGTACACATAGGAGCAGTATTTTTTAGCATCCTACCTCAAAGACTTTGACAATGCTTTGTATTGGTACAGCAAATCCTCATCCACCAACTCTCAGTCTAAAGGACTAATTCTTCAAAATTGCCTATCTGAAACATTCCATGGTAGTAGCATCATGATCCTGATGGTGCTCGGTTGTTTCACCGAGACAGAAAACTGCCTTCCCAGGGTCCTCCCTCTGGCACTCAGCAGAAAAGAGGACAAAACTCTTCTTTCTGGATATTCTTGAGTTTACTGGTGGCCTTTCAAGGGAGGTGGGGGAGGTGTCAGGGCAGGGTGATGTTTCTGGAATAACTTATCTGTACTTGGCCCAGAGTTGATACTATCCAAGCCCAAATGAGTGAGACTTACAACAAGTGACAAAAGATGAGAGCTCAGTAGAAGGGGTCACCTGATTAGCTGACAGTCAAATTAAGTCCTTGGAGAAGCAGGTCAATTAGTTTACTGCAAGATTGTACAGACCAGGTAGTCCTGTTTCCTCTGTAAAAAGTATAAGGGAAGCAGTGAAATGCTGTGCCTGGCTTTGTCATCTGTATCTCAGCAAGTATGTGAAAAGTTGGAGGGTAGTCAGAAAAAAACTGCAAGAGAGTTCAGTTTTCAGAAAACATTCCCTACCCTAAGGGGCTTAGAAACTCTCAAGCAGCTTAGGACTTAAGCTGTTCACTTTATCACCTCCCTCTCTGAAAAAAAAAAAAAGAGGTTAGGAGGTGAGCACAGCTTAAACAGTAAAAAGATTTCTGATAGCTGATCCCTCTTTAATCTAGGGGGGAAAAAAAAAACAAGGCCAAAGTATGAAATCCCTCCTAGCATGGAAGCTAAGGAAATTTGTGACAAGGAAATTCTCACTAAAGGTATGGGAAAAGACTTTACCACTGTGACTAACCTCCAGAGCAGCTTACCTGAGCATGAGATGGATTTTCCATCACTTGAATATATTTTAACCCTGAGACAGAGATGTAGGCTCTGTTGCACAGGAATTGCAGGTTAGGCTGTTTTTGACAGGTGTAATGTAAGTGGTCAGTTGAGGTGACAGTAATGGCAATCTCTATTTATGGTCTTATCCCACTGATATTTTCGGGGTTTAGATTTGCTATTGTTTGCCTTCTAGTGGCTGTGGGTAGAATTTTTTTCCGTTGCTGCCTTCTTCCTATTCACTCAAAATTAACACTTTTTTTTTTTTAAATGGAACCTTTCATCCACTTCTCTGTTCTGCTCTGGTGACTTCTCAGACTGAAACAAGCCAGGTATTTTTTCATTCCGATTTCAGTTACTTTTATAAAGCAACATTTATATTTGATGTTTATGCATTAAAGTGAGCAACACTACTAGGAACTGACTGCTGTGGGTGCTTGGAATGATTTGGCATTGACAAGGGAACAGGTTTGTACTTTTTTTACAGAAGATGAAGAGAGGATCTCCTGCTCCAGACTCTCAATCCATCATCTTGAATATGTTACATCACAAAAATCAAAGCTAATTAAAGTATGTTTCCCCTATGATCATAATGCTGAATTTAATATGACCCTGAGAAACTTCACAAAAAAAGTTGAGTATGAACAACTTCAGATACTTTCTAAGGGATATTGTTTACAGACATACCTGCAAATGCTTTTGCAATATCCTTCAGATGTTTTTTCCAGTCAATTCTTGCCTTTTCTATATGACAGTTCTTACCTTTCAGTAACATCAAAAAATCTTTATATTTGTGCTTTCAAATGCTCCTCAAGGGTTCCTCTAACCCTTCACTTAACAGGTAGTGTTTGATTTTTGACTTTTTATACAATTTTTTAATCATATATTGCCATGATGTCCTAGTTTTTAATTCCATTTAAAATTATGGTCTAAGCACACAAGAAGAGAAAACTTTCAATATCCACTAACTGGTGTTAATTTCCCATTTACTCTAATGGATGCTCCTTCTTGGAATTTAGATTAGATCTGTGCAAGTGTTGGATAATGACTCCTCAGGATAAACATTTGGTCTATTATTATGCATAGCACAACCATCTTACTAATCAAGAATTGTCTAAAAGTCATGAATATTCTTCTTTTGCATAATCATTGGTTATGTATCTAATGTATAATATGGTATGATAGTGGTGCCAAAGTGGTGTTACAATGTGTCACAATAAGCACAGCATAAAAACCTTCCTGAATGTTTTTCACAACAATTATAAAATGCATAACACTAATTTATTTATGGAGGTCCAAACTGTCAGAAATTGTCAAACTCAGCCTGCTCTCACTTCAAAGTTTACCACCCAATTCCATATAATGAATGTTATTGCCAACCCTACCCAAGTTAGATTACCAAGTTACTTATGGCAATTACACTTAAAATCAGAGGGAGAAGAGGAACAATTGCCACCAAAGCCTGTGAGAGGGCTGTAAGAGCATTAATCTAATTGCTGCTGTTGTGGAGAATGTGGGATGAGGCACCGTGGACACCAGGCTGCCACCCTGGTGAATATTGTATGGGAGAATAACACCCCAGAGACAGTAGGGCTGGAGGGCAGGGACACACACAGAGGTGCTGACAAACACTGTAATGGAGGGCAGACTTATGGGCCCAGTGTTTGCTCATTAGAGGCAGCAGCTCAGTCAGGCCCATCCTTTCAGGGGAAACTCAAGAGAAATCAGATGGAAACACACCCTGAGGCTCGGCACAGCCCCAGATACCAGCCCCACTGCCCATTCAGAGGAATTGCCAGCCAGGATGGGCACCGTGCCTCCCCCTGGGGCTCCTAACTCCTCTCCACCTTTCCAAAACAGCCAGGGGGATGCAGTACCTCCTGTCCCTGGGGCTGCCAGCTCCTCTCAATCTTTCCAAAACAGCCAGGGAGATGCAGCACCTCCTCTCCTTACAGAAGCTGTAGCAAGACAAGACAAGATGCTAATTCTTGCCCACATCTTGAGTAGTTGCTTGTGAACCCTTGTGTTTCCACTCTGGTCACCCATAATAACATGTGAGAGGATGATCTTGCCTGGGCACCTCTCACGGATTCATCACGGACTTAAATGGCTTTTCTTCTCCCCGGTCAATGCTGGTCAATAAGGCTGTGACTCCTGAGACCAGTCACACCTCATTTAGTAAATTTTCAAGCCCTTGTATAGAGGGCATGAAGTGTGTAAGTGTATGTCTAAATCTCACCATGTCAAAAGTCTTTGGTTCATGACACCAGAGACAAGGAGGGAAATATAATTGGGACCTTTTCTTCTGCTGACAGAGAAGAAGTACAGATCCAGTGGGCACAAAGTGCCTCACCAGGGAGAGTTCTTTAGCTTCAGACATGAGTCAGATAAAAGAAATTACAGTAGGGGCCAAAACAAGTTGCCAGCCCTAAGCAGGGAAGGAAACAATGACAGTAAGTAGTTTTCTGAAGTGCTTTCTGTTAGTTACAATTAAGGTTAATACACTTCAGCATATTGTCATCCCCCAGTATGATTATTGGTGTGGAAACTATATCCCATCATATTTCACTGTCTGCTTTTTATCATTCTTCTCCTCAGTCCCTATATTTGCTCTTTGTCACTGTTTTCCATTATTATTATTCTTCCTATCACTCACCTTCATTATCCTTCATTCAGTTTCTTATCCAGGGCTCCAGTATGCAGAAAACCCTCCTGAGTTCTCACATGTACGAGGAGACAGATTTGGGTGATCTTTGTGAACCAGTTTTATGGTCGCCCAGCTGAGGGAGAATATTGGTAGCATGAGAAGGGCGAGTGCCAGGCAAAGTAATAAAACATTCTGCTGTTGCTTATATTTGTATTACCAAGTTGTGTGTCTGAAATTCTGACTTTAAAGTCCTCGCAGGGAATGCATTCTTCCTTGAGCACGCTGGTATCAGTATACAGCATGCTGTCAAATCAAAGCAGTTTTTCTTATCTCTCTTGTATAAACAAGAGCACACCCCATTGCTCCCTTCCTCACAGCCATGTTTCAGGCAGAACCAAATTTTATTTTCATACTCAGCTGCAAATCATTGGCCCTTGGTGGTATGGAGGATAAAATACATCAAAACCAGATAATACCACTGCTATGCAAATCTGCATATCTGGCACCTGTAAATAATCAAGGCATGACAGAAGAATTTGGGATAAAGGAGGCAAGACATGTTAGTATGCATCAAATTATCCAGGAGCTAATACCTTTTTATAATTTTCCTTGAATTCCCCTTTTTTTAATTATTTTTATTTTTTCATTTTTGGCTGTATTCTTTATTCCTGTTATTTCAAATCCAGCCATCTCTCTTGTGCCACAAAGGGAGAAGTATTTGAGTCACAATTCTTGTGTCTAATCACTATCTGTTGTTCCTGTAAAGCAGGGAAGAAGGCATCCCCATGCACACCGTGGAATACAGACTTCCATGGACATGTATAGCATAACACTGATAAATACAAACATGGATCAGATACAGGATGAAAATAATTTTCCAGTGTGTCATGTACCCCATTATTAATTGCTCAGACCTTATAAATTATTAAATACCAGTAGAGATAATGTGAGTTTACCAGTATTTTTATCTGTTTATTCTGTCTTTTCCTGGTACATAAAAAGGTGATATTCATTTGGAAAAAAAAAAACAAAAACAAACCAAAACCCCAAACAAAGTAGCTTTAACTTTCTGTTAAACCTTTGAGATTCTAAAAAAATGGCAAGATCTCACTTCTCTGGACAAAGATACCTATTTCCATTTTCTATCCTGCCAGAGTTTCAGTCTGCAGTCCTAGCTAGAAGAACAAATATGTTTGGATAGGGGTTTCCAGCAGTATGATTGTAATTATTACTAAGCACATAATGCCTTTTTTATTTACTAATTTTTTTGTTTTGTTTAATAATTTTAAATTTAGTGGGTCAACCTAGAGATAAAATATTTCAATTTTTTTCTAAGTAAATGGCATGATGAGAGTATTTGACATTAAAAGTTTAGGTTTTTCTGAAATATTCTGAAGAGTTTTCTTACTCCTCTCTCATTTTACTTTGTTTTTAATGCAAAAACCCTACTGCTTTCCAACCTTTTTACCACCTCAGTCCATTCCTAGTTACAACCAGTGTGCATTGAGTGAAAGCCATTTTTCTTTATTATAATTCTGAACTATTTGAAGTTTAGAAAACTATTCTTTCCTTTCTTATTGTCTCTCCTGTTTCCATTTCATCTCTCTGTGTTGTTTGTGTGAGTAGTCATGGTCCTGTGGTTTTTTTCTCAACCATTTAAGCAGCTCTTTTCCATTTATTTGGAGATTACCTGAAAAAACCCCAGTAAGCACTCGAATGTGAAGTTTAGCAGAAAAGGAGGCCTATTCCTTTATAATTCAGATGGATAGAAGTATTTAGTCCAAAGTTTATAAGTTAGTATGGTTATCTCATTATCTCCTAAAATTATCCCGTCAACTTCTTTCCATATCAAGTCATGCACATCTTTTCTCTGACTAGAAAGATATTAGGGCTGTTTTTCCTGGCTTGCAAGGAGGATATGAGAAAATATCAGCATATTCCCAAGTAAGGTTTTTTTTTAGCTTTGAGATAGATAATATGACTAAACTGGGCAACAAAGCACACTGTCCCAGAAATCAAACATGGAGTGTTCTATGGAGAGGTGACGGGGAACGCAAAACTGTTCTGATCCAAAATAAGTTTGAGTTGACAGATCACACTAGCTGGAGGGAAAAATGCTGACCTACTTTGTTACGTTTTCCTTCCTTTATTCTTGAATGAAAGCTCTTTCAATCTTCCAGAATTCTTCTGTCACAATTCGGGCGAGAGAATGTTTGTTATATGTTTTGATCCTGCAGTGAATTTGCTATGATCAATAAGTTTTCATTACAGCATTTGGCAATTGAAAGCCAAGCCCTATCTGTGCCTTCAGTGTTTGTTTGTTTCTTGTTTTACTTTTATTTTACTTATATTTTTAACTTTTGCGTTTTGGGGTGGTTGTTTGTGCGGTTTTTTTTCACTTTACTGTAATTTGCTGCTATTGTGCCCACAGAAAGTGGCCTCCACATTAGATCAGTGAGCAATTACTTAGATGCTGTTAGATGGAGAACCTCCGAAGTGAGAAATAGAACTCTTCACTGTCTTCTGAAATGCAATAAAATAACTCCTTCTCCTCATCTTATTCTTCACTGTTAAACATCTCAATTTATTGTGTCTGATGCTCTGCTCTTTACAACTCACACAGCCTTAATGTGGTGTTGTCTCACTGATAAATATCCCTGTGTAAAACTACTGAAGATTATGTGTACAGTTGCATACTTAAAAGAAGTCTTCAGTGGTGAAAAGAGCTTTAATAACAATTTGTGCCTATGTTGATGTTACTGATACTGTTACCTAATCATTTCCATCAGATGGCAGAGAGCTAAACAAACACGTTTTCTGTGTAAACATGATGTGTCACTGAACCTCTCTGTTGACCTCCCATGTTGCAAATTTTGTGAGCTTCAGAGAGAGGCTAATTTACAGAAGAACATCGGAAGGCATTTAGCACCATTTGCTGTAAACACCTAATTCACAAACTATCATTTCCTGAAGTGTTTACACACTTAAGTAGCTATTAGTAACATTACTAAATGCACAAAAATACAACCAACTTTCAGTGTTCCCAAAGCTCTCGGTATTTTCATGAGGGGGAGAGGACCTCTATTAGGCAACAGACTGCAACTAAACCCTATCAACTTCCATAATTTAGTTATTGCCCTGCCTGTTTTATCAGTAAGGGCCTGATCTTCAAGTTAACTTTTTGAGTCAGCCACACATCCATATAAGCAGCAAAATAAAGGTTATCACCCCATGGACTTGAACTGTCTGGGTTTGATTCTCCTTTCCCTTGGTAACACCCACCTCTGAATGTAAAACTCAAGCCAGCAACCACTGTCACGTAGCACATTCTTCTAGCTCAAGCTTTGCTAGTTTGCATGAATAATTGAATATTTATTAGCCATAGAAAGACAGCAATCACTAGGATTTTCCCCTTAAGAAGAGGGAGGAGAGACAGAAGTTTTCTGAAGGAGATTAATCTCTATAATGTTTGGCAAACAGCGAGTTAACAACCGCTTTGTAAGATGGGGAGGGGGTATGTGTGGAATGAGTACAAATCATCTGCATGGTCTCATGAATTAGCAATCAGTCTGTGTCTATTTTGTGCACCTATGAAATGACAGTCGATGGCCTTTTCAGTTCCCTGGCTGCCTGGGAGGAGAGGCTGTTCCTGGTGATCAAAAATATTTTGTTCTCTTTCCAGATGTTTAACTTTTTTTTTTAAACACCCTTCACGTGAACGAATTAGGTAGTTTGGAAAAGAAAACACTTGGATTTGTCTCCTTTTTTTGACTGTTATTTATTGAATTCAACTTCAAAACCCCAAAGTTTCTGTTCAACCAAAGATGCACTTTTTACGTAAAGTACAATTTACTTACAGCTAGTTGAAATTGGTTTTCCATTACTTGCTTAATTTCTCTGTACTGGAAATAAGACAAAATTACAACATTTGTATAATAAATGGAGTAGTTCTATAGAATTAAAGTTTCAAGTAGACATTTCTTTTGGTGTTGTCCCATAAAAACATGTTATTTGAAGAATCATTTGAAGATTTTCTGAAAATCTGCTAGAAGTAATCTTTTCTTTTTTTAGGATTTTTGTAATTAATCTGTATGCCTGTCTTTCTGCAGGATTTGAAAAATTAATTTACCTATTCATCTATGTGAATGATCTATTTATTTCTAAACTGCATATGCAGATAAAATGTACGTGCACAAGAGCCACAACTAAAGCTGGCATTTTTCTTTTAATAAGACCTACATTAAAAAATATTTATAGGCTATATTAAAAATCAGGTGGGTACCTTCTTGTGCTACCTACATTTGGAGAGTCTCATTAACTTGCTGGCTCAGTAGGAACACATCAACACACCAAACCCAAACAGAAATCCTCCTTCTGTTTCCCTCTGGAGGCAGAGGTTTGCTGTGTCTCACTCAGGATCCCAATGGCAGTGCCAAATGCTGTTCTCTACTAAATTTTAATCAGCACTGAGAGGTGAATATTCAAATCAATGCACCTTTCAGCTTTGATAACAGAGATAAAAAATAATGAAATACCCAGAGCCCTGGAGACTAGAGACCTGACAATGTCTGTACACTAGTTCTGTGAGTTAGCCTTCCTAGAGCATCTTATTGAGGGCTGATAGAATTATTTACAAGTACCACACCAAATTCCTCATAGCTTGCAAACTAAAATTCATTGAAAAATACCTAATTTTCTTCAATAATTCCACTTCCTATTCATCCACTTGAAATATTTGATATGAAACGAAATTGTACCATAATTTCTTTTTAAATATTATGAAGTCACAAACATTCAGTTTTGCATGATGTCTAGGTGAGTAAATTCTGAGATTGGATGTAACTCTTGTGCCATTAAGAGTGCTGAAATTATTTCCTGGCTTGCCATGCAATAAATAAATAGCTACCCATAAGTAGCTGATATTGGCATCAGAATGTAATTTATAAAAATTTACATTATAAATGAGTAAAGTATTCAGTTGCTCAATTAATCAAGCCCTGAGAACTTAAACCCCAAACAAACACATTTGAACACACATGCTTGTGTTTGGGTTTAAATGGCATTCAGAAGGGCAAAATAGAGAGCGAACTACAATTAACCAACTGTAATGGGCATTGTATAAATTTTATTTGTTATTTTCTCCAAAGTGGTAAGAAAAGCTCATATCGCAGTCCTTTAATCATCTGTGCACTGCATATCATGAATATTTGGTTATACAAATTGCTTACAAACACTATTCCACCTAATGATTCCAAAAATAAATCATGCATGTATATTTTTCCTTATGTGACTAAGCATCAGCAGGAGGTTATATAGAAATAAGGAAGCTTATTATTTATTTCTACTTCTTCTATTCCTTATAATGCTCATTTCTCTTGTATACTTGTTAGACATTTTCTCCTAATTGAGTGCTGCATTCATCCATCTTCCAGTTCCTCTGTACTTTTAAAATAGTAAAGTTTGTGCATTTTCTTACCTTTCAGGTTGATATATCCTTCCACAGCTGATTTAACCCTACGTGCCTGTGGTTGAATTACCTTGAGTTTTATTTTAATAAAGAAAAATGAGTGGAATTAACTCTTGTTATAAAAGCAGCAGCCTCTCTCCATACAGTAAGGTGGACAGAACAAAGAGTTCAAAAAGAATAACTCATTTTAAACTGAACTTAAATGTAACTACAATGCTAAGACAGTGCCCAACTGCCTGAATTTGCCTGAAGCAAATTTTAATGACCATTGTAGGGATTCTTGGGGGGAAAAATTGCTTATGTTGTTAACTGCAGCTAATAGCTTGCAATAGCAACAGATCTCCGACCACAGTAGTGTGACCATTCTTGGCTAGCACGTGCTTGGGAAGCCAGCCATAAAACCCAAACTAGTCATTGCCACTGTAACAGCAGCTTTGCTGTGCCTGAAGGACTCTGAATTCACAACAACATCGTTTCAATCGATAGCAGCTGCACCCAGGAAAATCAAACTTCCAGCAAAGAAATAATTAAATTTGTACAAGCCCATCTCATTGATAACAAGTCATCATGAACAGCTGAAAATAAAAGGATATAAAATCGCTGGCACCTAAAGCATGAAGAATTGAAACGAGGAATAGGCTGATGAACTGCCTGAGTCACAAATTCATTCTCAGTGACTTGCCATTGTAACGAAGTGGGATGAGTGAAATGTGGTTATATTTGATATCTCACTGGATTTATGTTATCCAAAAAGAAAATACTATTTTTTTTCTTAAGAATTGTGATGTGCTTTTCTCTTGACAGATGAGTTGATTTAAATTTTGAGATGCTTGAAAGTATTTTTTAAATTCCCTGAGTGACTCTCTCCAAGTACATCTGCGCTTTTATAAGAATAAATGTTGTAATGTTGTATTGTATGCACCACATTTTCCCTTAAATAGGAGCTCTGGGAATATTTTAAAAAGATTTTGTGTGAGGTATGTCTTGTCTAAACTTAAACCCCTGCTTTTAGTTCTATGGTGAAAGCATTTCAATCTCTATAGTGTATGTATTTATAACCTGAACAGTGTCCATAATGAACAGCTACCTGAGCTATCTGCATCTGTAAGAAATACACTGCAGCAGGAGTAGATCTGGAGTGTGGAACAGTGCTTGGGAAGTGACAAATTTTGGGGATGAGAGATTGCTTTGGGCAGCCACCACTCAGGTCATGTGGAATGTGGCTGCCTGCTGGCAGCAGGAGAGCAGAGGAAAAGCTCCAGGGGTAGATTAGTCAGAAAGAAATCAGGTCTGCACTCCGAGATTGCTCCGGGATATGAACCAGAGCACAAAGGGAAATTCACCTCAGAAGTGCATCTTACCTAAAACACCCAGAGATACTTGTTCCTCTGCACTCATATAGGATGCTGTGCACTGTCATTGCACCTTGCAATTCATTGCTGGCACAGAACAGTAGAAAGTGATTTCAGGATTGCCTGAATAGAGAGAAATAGCATGTTCAATCATGTTCTTTTCTTAGTGAATTTGACCAATGGACTCATTTATCTAACAAGTGCAAAATGTGGGAAATGTTACGTATCATTTATAGCTCACCTTGTAGGATACTGATTACAATACCTTGTTTTCAATTGGTTTAATTTCTCTGCATGCTGAGTATGAAAATTTCAATTTTTCATGCCAAGTTAGAGGAAAATACAATGTTTTACTTATGTTTAGAGTGTTATAATAGCTGCTTATTGATTAAGGTCTTGTATTGCCATCCTTTGGAAAAATGACTTGACGATCAATGAGTTGAAAAACTCATCCACATCTGACCAAGTTTAATAAATGTACAGATATCTCAGTATTCCTGTGATGGCTTGGTAATATCTGGTAGCTCATTATTTCTTCAGAACCTGACCTTATCAGAGATGCCATGTAAAGCATAAATGGATGAACAATAATTTTGCAGAAGCCTTAGTGGAAGCCAGTGAAATGCAGTGAGAAGAAAATCAGAATGCAGAGTTCAGGCTGATGGGGGAAACATTTTTGGATTGAAGCTTTTTGGAATGAAAAACCGTTTTTAATAGTTAAAAGCGAGCTATTTTGGTGAAACTGCAGGAAGAAGTGGAGGAAAGCAGCACATGTGAATTGACATTTGCATACTATATCATGGCTGGCAGTATTACTCTTGCAAGATATAATCAGGACCTGAATTTATGTAACACACAGACATGTAAATGTGAAATGCTCATTCTTAAGGGATTCAACGATACGTGCTATTTTCCTTATGTTAATTACAAGTAAAAAAATTGTCTTAAAGTCCTAAAACTAAGAAATGTTCAAATCCAAACTGATTTTCTTAGAAATTAAGATCTTTATAATAAAAGCATTCTCAGGAAATACAGCAAAGGCAAAAAGAAGCCAGTTCTCAGAGGAAAAATACATTATCTGTAGGAGAAAGGAAAGTACTTCGACTAAAGTAAATATCTTGTTCAGATTTATGGACTCAATTTTTTGGATGAGATCTCTTGTCATAGCTGTATGGAAAAAATAGTTTCTTGTAGAGTGTTATGTAAACATGATGAAAATGCTTTGTAAAAAACTCAGGTTTCACGGTCAACTGCTCACAAGGGAACAGGAGTGTAATTTTTAATAAATAATATTTCTGGGGCAAGACTTTCAAAAGATCTAGTTAGTCACAAGCTGTGGAAGTAACAATTAATTCTTGCAGAATTTTCTAGGCATTCTATGGTACCTACTACTGCACAGAGATACACAATAAAAAATGAAAATACGATGTTCTGGTAGCTCTGTGCTTTTTAAGTGTAATCTTTTATGAATGTGGATGTGCTATTTGAGCATTATAGTTAAAAGTTATGTTAAGTTGTCTGGCAATATGCATCCCAGGAATGGAAAATGATGATAACCTGCAAAGATTTCTGCTGTTTTCCCCCACCCCCAAATATGGTGTTCTATAAAGCAACTATTTTGATTCTTGTATGGCAACATTTTATTTCAATAGTGCCACTACAGCATGTGCCTTTACTTTTTTTTTTATCCTAAAATGGATAAAAAAGACAATATCTGTCAGTCTAGATGTAAATGAAGTTCCCTTGCACAAAATGACAGCATAGTACTAGAAAACATTTTCAAAGTTTGGAGATTTTGTGTACAGAATGACAGGAATGAGAAGAAACCAGACAGAGTCTCTTGTTTCTATGGCAACACGATGGTGTGTCTAGCTCAGCTATTTCCTCCTTTTATGATTTTATAGATAGCGAGGATTCAGCCAGTGAAGTTTAATATTGTCAAAAATAGAACTCTAACCCCCAGTCTAATCAGAAATAGTAATGCATAAAGGACAATCCAATACACGAAAACAAAATAGAGGGAAAAAGTTGGCTGTGACTTTTGATAACGCGAAGAAAAATGCATAAATTTCTTTGGAGCTGTGAAATAATTCTGAGGGCTCCAGCTCTTCACTTGGCTAATGGTTAAACTGTATTTTATGTCAGAAAATTTCCTGTGGTATATCCTTCCTTCCTGCTGTGTATCATTCTCCCATGTTGTTTATGTCCTGTCTTATGGACCCTAATCCGTCAGGTGATTCCCCACTTGTGTGACTTTGGAAGGTTCACAGGTGTGTCAGTAAGCTCCTGACACATGCTCCTGGATGCAGGAGGAATTTATGTTGAATGAACAGTTTATCCATCAGTAGACCTAATCAAAACAGTTCTGTTGAAAGGCTTTGACTTCAAGATGAAAGTGTTCGTGTAAGACTTGGTTCTAAAGGGTAAATTTATTGTTTCACATTGAAAACATAAAGTTTATCTAGTTTTTTTAGGGTTTCTTTAAGTATAAGTTCTAAATTTTATCCAAGAAGTAGAAATATTTGTTTCACCAAAACCAAAATTCTACTTGAAGTAAATCTCAGACAAAACACATTTTAAAAAAAACCTATATAGAATAATAGACATTTTTACAAGTTTTTATTACTCATCTATATTTGAGATTGGATGTGATTGAGCTCAAAATGCATTTATATATTTGAATAATTAATATAAGATAAAAGCTTTAATCGTGAATTACCATTTTATTAATATTTATTAATATTTCAGGAACAAAACAAAAATGAATAAACCTAACAACGTGCTGCCCTTACAACATGGTTATTTCATTCTAGTTTTATGTCTCTACAGAGCTCCATTTAAATAAGATAACACAGTCTCCTCTTTTTTCACAGACAGCAGAACAAAATACTATTGAGTTGTATATTAGCAGCTCAAGGCTGCAAACTTCTACCTCTCTTAGTATGCATTCATATGCTATTGTAAAGTACCATGTTACCTGAGTACTATTTGTAGTTATATACATTTATTGTTGACTAAAAAAAGCCCTAATCACAAAATTATATTATTCTTATAAAAAAGAATTGTCTTAAGTGTTATGTGTATTACTGAGACCAAGGGAAGCTTCATTGTCTGACAGATGGTCTGACACCCACGTTAAGACATTCATAATTCAATCTCAAAAAAAAACACCTAAGCAAGAACATATGTGTTTGTCAGAAAAGAAAAAAAATTATGGATCATTTTTTGTCAGAGCAAGCACATATGGCAGTTCCATTTTCTGTCACCATTTACTTTCCACCTAAAATTCAAATGTCACTAGGCAAGGAAAAAGTTGAATATTAAAACACAGAAAAGATTAACTAAGAATAATCACTGCAAGAACTTTATGCTAATTGTTGATGGAAGTTAATGGCCATCCAGTTAAATCAAACTTACCAATCCCATTCTGTCCTTGCTTTTGTGTTCTGTACATGTTCCTCCCATTGGTAGTTACTGTTTTATGATTATTTCCCAACCATCTGTTGTCTTTCCTTGAGCCAAAATAATTTCCCTTTATAATTTCATGAGTAATCAAGTAAGCATTATTTTCATGCAATTATATGTCTACTTACTAATCCTGACTCCTTATTCTTGTGTAAATACTCACCGAGTAACTGGAACAATTTGCCATTTAAATTTCTAGTGAACAGAAATCTATTTGCAAAATTTCAAATTTCCCTTTGGATTTTTATTAATACAATGATAATTAAACATTTTCTCTAATTCACATCTCTAGATAGCAGAAGGTATGTGCATGTTAGACATATCGAGATGCTTAAAGAACTGGAATGTGCATTGTATTAATAAAAGTGTTGGACATCTTCAGAGATTACACTGGGACTGGGGAAACATAAAATGCAATTCCAATCTTACGACATTTGCAAATTAAATGGTTTTGAAAAGCAAGACAATACTATGTTAAACTTTTTGAAAGGATTATGAAAGAGTATCTACATTTTTTAGATATTCCAGTGAGTAGCGTCATGGTATTTTTTGTTAAAAGGAGATATTTGCTGTAATCTAATATTCACAATAAATTAAATTCATAGGAAGTCAGAGTTCATTGCTAACACAGTCTCATAAATAAATCTATGCTGTTTATCTGATATTGCTAATGGGAGAGGAAAGGATCAGGCGTCTGGCTGTGATGGTTCTTATGCTGGGTTGAAGAACTGATCTGTCTCAGGACAAACAGTGCATGGTTTGCAGATCAGCCAGGTTGAAATAGGAGATAGATAAAAAGCAACCATGCTCTTACAACATCCTGTAGGATTTCCTGTGTAAATAGATTGGTAATTACTTTGGGCAGACAATTTGTAGCCCCAAAACTCCAGGGAAGCAAAGAAGACAGGTTTCCTGAATCTGTCCAGTGATTCCTGACACGTGGTTTGACTGTGAATGCTCAGTAAGTGATCTAAGAAGCGACACAAAGTTATTCTAAGCAGGAGCAAATGTTGCCAGCACCATGTGGGATAACCACACCTAAGTGGTTTGTGACAACCTGCAAAGGACACACATAAAAATAAGCAGTTTCAGAAACTGCAACCCTAACTTGACATATCTGAGATTTATTCATTTTATTTTTTGTGTAGATGGCCTGCTCACATTTGTTAATCATATATAAAAGGTATACCCATTGATGAATGAAGGGATTAAATCAAATAGCTGGTATTTTGATGAATAATAAATATATCATTATTATCTACACTAGCAATCCAGGTATGCTTAGATGACGATATGAGAATGTCTGAAAGATGCGCTGCATGAAATCCCTTCCTTTCGTAATGCTTTAAAAAAACCTTCTCAGATTAATGATATTTTAGAGCAACATTTACTCTGATGATTGGTTTAAATGTCAGTGGCAATCACATAATCCCCTAGTTCCATATGCCATAACATATCCACCCCTTTTAGCTGGTTTTAGGCAACATTCTCATTTTAAGAGCTTACATACAGAAAGGTAAGAGGTTGTTATGTAGGCCTTTTAGTAGTCCAAACGCTAAATGTATAAGAAGTTTTGTGGCTTTCTTCATTCTTTCATTACGAAATAAAACAGCCAAACTCTTGCTGTTACCTCCTCTGATTTGGTGCTCTGAAACACAAACAGATTGGCATTAAAGTGCTTATCAACTTTCTAGATGGATGTCAGTCAAATTTCATTGATTCAATGTTCATGTTATTGCTGCTTTCCTTTCCCTGGCTCTTTTGGGACATGCACATGTTTAAATTATTCATTAGCTTAAGTGCTTACTTGCCCTGCATTTAAGCAGGACTTAAGAGGGATTCTCCCCTTCCTTCTGTGCAACTCTGAAGTTCTGGGTTTACTTTCAGGTGTTGATACCTGTGCATAAAACTTTGTTGTCCATGTAGTGTGGTACTAACTCTTTTTCATCACTTCATACATGGTTTTCTTAATAGCACATCATCTAAATATGCTACCTAATTTGTTCTGTTAGTTTCAGATTTCTAAGAGAATATTTTCCGTTCATTTTTAGTTCTTAATTTTCTTCCTTTCTCTTCTTTGAAGCTAGTTCACTACTGAGGATGTTATGACTTTATTCAATAAAACAGATGTTGTGTAGGTGCTGCTCGTAGGTAGGTGGTGCAGAGTTGGAAGTTCAAGGGTGTGAAGTGTGTTTTCATGCTCATAAAGTTATTTGTATCAACAGCAAAAAACTCTAAAGATGAGTAAATAAGAATGTTCATGCTGGAAAGCTTAGATGTGATGCAGTGTAAACCTCCAAAAAAGAAGGATGCTGCTTTTTACTTACTAGGGGTAGAATAGACAATTCATTTCGTATTTCCAAAAGTATTCAATTTTCATGGTCATGTAATCAGCTAAACTCTTAAATTAAAAAAACCATAGTGTTTTCCCATCAGCAGCACCACCTAGAACTGATACTAAACCAGTGACAATGGGCTCCACATGGCTTTCAAATACCTCTCACCTCCAACAATCATCAGTCTTAGACTGGTTTCTCTGCTGTTTCCACTTTTTTCTTCCTATCTGAAAAAGCTACTATTTTATCCTGAACACAAGCAAGATCCTGGTATGCTCAAATGAATCTAATATCCACACTCTAATAGTGGCTTTAGGATGATTATACCCTTAATGCAGCTCTGTGAAAAAATCTGGAGAGCTATTTCAAACTACTTTATGCTCCATACAGTTATTCACTCCATGGTATACATCAGATTTTTTTCCCCAGCACAAAATATATAAGACTACTTGAATTAGAATTTAATTTCAAAAAGCTATTATAAAAATTAGTATTTTACACTCCCCTGTCCTCTCTAATTGCCCACTTAATCACACTATTTTTTTCCCATAACCAAAGTCAGAACTTGGATGGTGATGAAGCACTGCACATATTCAGTATTTCTGAAGATGTTTTGGACTGCTGGCTTTTCCTCCACTGCTGCAAAACAAGTATCTAATACATTGGTTTATTTTATTTCAAAAAATTATTTGCATTTGTGCTGCCCCACCTAAAATCATTTCTAGCAGGCAGCCTGGGGAGCAAACAAGAGAGTCTCTGCACTACACAGAACTTTGCAGTGGAAATACTGATGCTCTTCGTGTTTAAATTTTTCCTTATATAATCAGCTTTTGTGTTGCTGGAAAATTCTTTATACATGGGTGAGGCAAATCGTCTGCTTATATAAATATAGTACACGTAGCATCCTGTAGCAAAATGCACATTGATTCCAGTGGTACAAGCTCAACCCTACAAATGGTCTTATTTGTTGAGCTAGTTAGTATCCTAGAAAAAAACAACGAGTATATGCTCAGGCTACCTTTTCCTGCTTGTTTTGCTTGTATGTTAACCAAATATTAAACCAGAAGTAACCACAAAGTTTCATTCTACAAAATATAATTTTTGCTATTTCTACCCCGTAACTCTACACAACCACCTTCCTTGTGTGGGCTCTGTTACCTTTTTCAGGGACCTCATCAGAACACAACAATATTGATTCGACACTCAAAAATATGTTTTGCAGCAAGATGAGTTTTCTGTTGGTTTGTCAAAGGCTTTTTTAACCCCCACCCCCAGTAGTGATAGCAACCAGATTGGCACTTAGGGAGAAAACTTGCAAAGCAAAATCATGTTTGTGCTCTTTTAGCCTTAAAAAAAGGAAAAAAACACCCAAACAACCTAAACAAAAACCCACAATCCTAAACACCACAACACACACACACACACACACACACACACACACACACACACAAAAAATGGGGGAGAAAAAAAGACCATTTTCTTACACTGCTCAGTATACAACATCCTTGTAGCTGGAGATCCTAATCATGCTAAGAAAAATAGAATAGAAATAAAGGGAATGGAAAACATCAGGATGCAGGACACTGCCTAGTACTTTGCCTCACTCTGTACTATGTGACAGGAATTGCCAGCAGGCTGCTCAGTCTCACAGTGGAAAAGTACTGTCTGCTTCAGCCAATAAAAGCAGGATTCCCCTGCCCTGTGGGGTTCTCAGAGTTGTCATCTGGCACTTACCTAATGTTTAGGATTTGCTTTGCAACTCCTGTTTGGTTTGAAGCACGTATATGTGCAGGGGAAGGAAAAGGGACCTGTTTGTCTCTCAGTGCAAATTCACATCAGTCAGTTACAAACTTCAGGCTTTCCCGTGGGCTTTACCAAACATGCTTACCCTGTCATGGAAGAACATTTCCTTGAGATTTGAAAGCCTTTAAAGAGAGAAGATGATCCACGTTCCTATTTTGTCCAGTGAGTTGACCATACAAAAATGAAAAAAGTTGGGTTTAGGGCGTACTGAGCACATTTTAACACTGGTTTCCTTCATAGAGTTCCATAGTGCAGGTTTAGGATGCTTGGGCCAGATGTGTTGCTGAGGTACACATAAAGAGTTTAGATTCCTGCCAACTTCATAAATCCATCATTCATGTGGATACTGGAAATAGTTGAAATTTGTCAGATTATAAAAAAACAACCCAAAAAAACCCCATCAGAGTTCTCTGTTGTCTAAGCCCAGTCAGTGCCTATCCCTGTACCCAAGGAGTGAATATAGATGGTGCCTTGGGTCAGCCAATTTTTCCTTAATTACAGTAACTGAGGAAGGACTCAGAATGTTCAACGTTGGGCAACGCTATACAACAGTTGTTCAAATTTATATTCATCGTGCTTAGAAGTATCCACACAGAAATTAATTAATAGAATAAAGCAGCAAGTGCAACAACGGCATTATATGTTTATATATATACATTTATATGTATGAAATAGAATATTTTAAATACTTAATTCTTAAACTGCATATAAAGATTTTTACAATGTCCAGCCTAGCATTTTGTGCTGCACTGTGGCCAAACTGTGTGTGCATTGGGTACCTGTCTGCAGTGGGGTGGAGGAAGGAAGAGAAGAGAATAAGCCTCCATTTGTCCTCTACTAATTTTCACTTTTCTATGTTAAACTGTGATGGGATAAAACACAGTATAACAGTCATAACACTACCTATCTGTCCAAGTAGGTGATTTTTTGCAATGTGTTCTGAAATTGGAAAAATGTGAGAGGCTCAAGTTTACTGATATCATTTAATACGTCTATAAGTTTGTAGGCAAAGAGTATCTCCTGCTAAACTGTTCCTTCACACAGTTTCAACATTGATACAATTATAATTTAAATACTCTCATAAATTAAATACGCAAATAATTTATCTTGGTATGATGAATAATATTAATTCTCCTAACAAAGCATTCAAAGCCTTAATTGTACATGACTATCACAAGACTGACAGGAGACAAGAGTTTTCCATCACTATGTGTCTAAAGCAGTCAAGTGATTCCCAACCCTCTGCCTTTAAACAGTACAATTCTGTCTTCCTCTCTTTGCTTTGCCCTTGCTGACCTGCATCTCTGTTCTGCAATATCCATATTAGACATTTTCTCCATCTAAAGATCAGGTATACAAACACACATCTCTGTGTTATTTTTACAGCGTACTGCTCAGACTGTTGCTGTGTGCTGTTTGAAATATAAAATTCCTAGAAGGACTTCTTAAAAAATCCTTGTAATGCGGTAAATCCTTTAGTTACTTGAAGTCGGTTAACAGGCTTTTTAAGACTAATCATTGCTAGGTACTTGACAAATATATACAGGATACTGTATTCACAGAGTGAAGTTGATATCATCATTCATTATTTTATTACTTTACACACTGAAACCAGACTTCTGTGCCTCATGGGGAAAAAAAAAGTCATTTGCATTACTTTCTGGGAAAGGCAGGATTAATGACATCAAATACTCAGCAACTCTTCTGCTCAGTAAGAAACAACTTCTAAAGACTCTGGAACAGAAGTGGCCATTTTACTCATTAGCAAATGCCTATTTCTGAAACTTGCCTCTTGAAGGGGAACTAGATATGCTAACTTTTAGATATCTCACATTTGATACTGTGTGTTAACTACTCAAAATCTTTGTCTTTGGGCTGTTCTCTTTTTTTTCTAATGTGCTGAGAGTCCTTTGAGCCAGGAAAATATATGCAAATAAAATACTGCATTTTTACAGGTATAAAAGGATTTATAAGAAGAATAAACTCCTTATGATTACAGTAGAACAGTGCATGTACACTATTTTACGTGTGTTTGCATTATTATAAGGTACCTAACCAAAAAAGGAAAGATAAATAACACAGCAAACCCCCCTTACATTTAAAATAAATGTGGTCTTTAGATGCTCTGAAACAGTGGGGTTTGGCACAAAATGAGAAAAAAAAACCCACCACCTTGACCTAACTCTGTATTTACTTAAGTTTTGTAGCTGAAGAAAACTTGGGTTGACATCAGATCAGTATTTGGCAGAGCAAAATTACCAAAATAATATTTTAAATAATTTTGCATTTGTTGTTGCTCATGAGAAAAATGCCACAAAGAGGTCCAGCTTCTGTGAACAGAAGCCTCCAGTCAGGCCTGATTTTATTTCCATGTGCACAGGGATGTGGCAGTTGCTCATCAGCATCACGGAGCACTCCATGATTCAGCAAATTTCTTCCTGAGGGAACGGCTGACAAAGGCTGGATGACTAGAGGCATTTTCACATCCACTGGCAGAAAGCTGCAGAAGTCTTGGCTGAACTCTCTAGGGCTGGCAATGGCCATTAATGTCTCACTTACATGAGCACTCAAACTCTATTAATGAGTGCTTTTCACACACACACACACACACAGTAGCACTTCTAAGAACTTTTGGCTTTAGAACTTAGTTACAAGGGCTAAAAAATATCCCATCAATCAAGGCCTCAAGGTATTTCTCTGATATTTTAGTCCTATTTTTTTTAAGCGTTGTGACAGATATTTTACTAGTATACCACTAAGACATAAGCATACTGCTGCAGCTCTGTATTGCTACATCTCTTTCACCCATTAAACAGCAAATCTTTAATGATGCCAAAGCCCTATGGAGACTGAGGCTCAGGAGTGCTGAGCAGCTGCCCTCTCCCTGTCCTGCTCCTCCATCCCCATGAACCAGATGCAGTGTCATGCTGGGGTTCAGTATTTCTGAGTTTGAATTCCCTGTAGCAGCAAAGCTGGATGCAGTTTTTAATACTCTTCCTTCGAATTTGCAGGAGAGCTGCTCCCTCTGCTGAGTTCTCTGTCGATCGCCACCGGCACCTGATGTCCTTCCTCACCATGCTCGGCCCCAGCCCCGACTGGAACGTGGGGCTCTCTGCCGAAGATCTCTGCACCAAGGACTGTGGCTGGGTGCAGAAAGTTGTTCAGGATTTAATCCCCTGGGATGCTGGCACGGACAGTGGTGTTACCTATGAGGTATGGGGACTATTTGTAATATGTTCAAATATATTGCCTTAAAGCATAGAGGAGTGAAAGGTATTTGATCCATGGTAGTGTCCTATGTGACTTTATACTACTCCAGCAAAAATTTTTCTTAAAATTAATTAGAAGTCATTTAAACAGATGTTAGCTACGGTTACTGTTGGTCATTTTGTCTGAAGCCCTTTAAGCATTATTATTAATGGGATAACATTACATTCACCTGGGATGTTATTACCACAGAATCACGAATGAGTAAGGTTGGAGGGAACAACCATGAGCCATCTGGTCCAACCTCCCTATTTAAGCAGGGTCATCCCAGAGCACATTGCACAGCATTGTGTATGGTTCTTGAATATCTCCAGTGAGGGAGACTCCACCTCTCTCTGTGCAATCTTTTCCAGTGCTTGGCCACCTGTAAAGAATTTCTTACTCGTGTTCACTGCTTGTATTCACCTATTGAATACATGGAGGACTTAGCATTTAGGTGTCCAACCCCTGAGTTTTGGACTGTTTCAACCCAATGCCAACTGTTCTGTTTGGCACAGAACTCTATAACTGTTCCTTACAGCAAGGGTTGAAACTCGATTTCTCATCACCGTGAGACTATAAAATCATCCATTTTCTCTGTCTCCATCACTCTCTCAGTCTAGGAAGAGATTCAGATCATCCTCAGGTAAAGTCCTGGTTTTGACCAAATGAGTTATGGCAAGTGAATTGAACAGGTTACATGTCCATAGGTGACAGGTACCTACACTGTGTGTCTATGCAGGCAGTACAGACAGCTGAAGTGAGACTTGACTAGTCACAGCCTCAAATAGGGCACATATTCCCATGTCAGATGACAAGATGTGGATGATTTTATCTTTCAGACCCGGCCTCTTTAGAACCTAAGGAATTTCTCCAGTTATAATACAGCTCTGGGGGCATATTGAATAATTTATTTTTTTTTATTAATGTAGTTATTTAACCAGACAACAAGGCATGCATCTTATTGTTAACCCAGCTTCAGGCCTGAATCCTGAACTATTAGAGAAGTACTTCCTGACAAAGCGAAACAAAAAACAACAAAAAAACCCCAAACCAACCCCCCAAAAAACTAAACCAAAAAACCTTACCATTAAGTATGAATGTACCAAGATCATCTTACACAGGAATTTTGGAATTTAGCATCTCGTAGTAGTTTTTATTTCTGGAGATTAATTGTATTATTAACTAATAATTTCTTTTTTAACATTTTTTTTCTTTTTTTGCAGTCTCCTAACAAACCTACAGTGCCTCAGGAGAAGATCAGACCACTTACAAGCTTAGATCATCCCCAAAGTCCATTTTATGATCCAGAAGGAGGATCTATCAAGCTGGTAGCCAGAGTCGTCATTGAGAGAATTGCACGCAAGGTATAATACACATGTAAAATTCTCAAGTGAATGCAAAAAACCACTCCATAAACCAGAAAACTAACCTTTCCTCCCCCTTCCCCCCAAATCTACACTCTTTACCCTACTCACAACAAAGCTAAGGGCAGAAAAAACCTACAACTGCCTTAAGGTATTACTTCTATTACTGGTAACTGTTGCATCTGCTTAATTGGGGACTTTCTTTAAATATGCCTAGGAATTCTAAGATAAAAAGGTGCTGCAGGTGCAGTAGTGCCTCACAATATACTGGTTTAGCCCCTCTCTCTGCATTCACGTATGAATTTCCTGTATTCAATCTCCACAACAATGTTTTTGCAGGGGGAGCAATGCAATATCGTTCCTGACAACATAGATGATATTGTGGCAGATCTGGCACCGGAGGAAAAAGAAGAAGGTACGTTTTAAATTAGTTCATGCAGTACTAATTTATATTTTGTTTCATTCTCCCCTATGATTGGTAGATAAGGAACAAAACTGACTCAGGAGCAAAAATTCCACTTGGTGTCAAACAGTGATTTAGGTTTTCATCTCTTCTGCTGTCTACTATTAGTCTTCCCTTATAAAGCAAATAAATTTTGCATATATACCTAGAAGATGACAATAACAATACAGATGATAAAAGAGAGAAGCCTTTTGGGATTCAGATAATTTTTTTTTTTAAATGAAAGCTGGCAATTGGTAATTCTTGTTTCTTCTGGGCTAAAATGCTGAAGATAGAACGCAGAACGAAAGAATGTATCCTATTAGAATCTAAAGTAATCATCAGCCAAGTAAAGGGGAGAAAATGGAAGACTATTTTTAACATTCAGTGCCTTTCCTTACTTTTTAGATGATACCCCTGAGACCTGCATATATTCAAACTGGTCCCCATGGTCAGCCTGCAGCTCTTCTACCTGTGAAAAGGGGAAGAGGATGAGGCAGAGAATGCTTAAAGCTCAACTGGACCTCAGTGTGCCCTGCCCAGACACCCAAGATTTTCAGCCATGCATGGGTCCAGGCTGCAGTGATGAAGGTAATCAGGAATGAAATGTGGAGTAGAAGAACACCTTGTAGAGTTTTCTCTTCCTTTAAATTTCTAAAGGCTGTTGGTTGCTGTAGTATGGCTTCGGTTATGGCAAACAGAGGGATAACTGCTAAAGAACACTATATGAAGCTGTCTGTGGTCAATTCTGCATTTCAGCTGAGTCAGTGCATATAGAACGCAAAAGCATAAAGGAAAGGAGTAAAGGAAGCAGTAGAGGAAAGGACAGTGTGAAAGGCAGCATCAAAGTGAATGCTGCACAGAAATGGGCAGCTACAGATTTATCAGCAATTCTGTCAATACTTGCAATTGAAACGGTTCTCTGTATTTTAGATGGTTCCACTTGCATGATGTCTGACTGGATTACATGGTCCCCCTGTAGTGTTTCCTGTGGAATGGGAACGAGATCTAGGGAGAGATATGTAAAACAGTTCCCTGAGGATGGCTCCATGTGCAAAGTGCCTACAGAAGAGACTGAGAAGTGTATTGTAAATGAGGAGTGCTGTAAGTATTTTATTTAACTTGATAAAATCCAGCCTATAACACGAGCTCTGCCCAAACCATTTTTTATATGAGCCCTACTTATGAACCATTTCCTCTGTCCACTTTGAATAGCTCCCAGCAGCTGCCTTGTCACTGAATGGGGTGAGTGGGATGAATGCAGTGCTAGCTGTGGCACAGGTATGAAGAGACGGCACAGAATGATCAAGATGACTCCTGCTGATGGATCCATGTGCAAGGCAGAAACTACAGAGGCAGAGAAGTGCATGATGCCTGAATGCCGTAAGTGTGCGGGAGTTTATCTCCTCTGCTACAGGGAGGCATCATCTGACACATTGTTCCAGCACACAAAGAACATAGCTAAACTAGAAGCAATGTTGCTTTTTCTTGTTCTCCTTAAAATTAGGTTTCTTAGGGAATGTGCATTAAGTACCACATTCACCACCAGGATGGGAACATCAGTTAAAAAAAATGTTCACTGGTATCCTATTACTGTATGACCCACATAGTGGTGTGTATATCAGCAAGCCATACCTAAACAACTCTGAAGTTATGGAATATGAGGCATATTTAGTCATAAGGCTAGAATAAAACAAGTAAAACCATGTCCTCTCCTTTTAGCCCGTGGACAATTCAGAAATCGAGGTGCTCCTTTTGTGCAGTCAGCCAGCCTCACCCTTCCTATTAATATTGTTTTTAATTTCTTAAGAAACATTAAGATTTTCATCAGAGACAGAGATAAGTTTAAAAATGTTTTTGGTAGATAAAATATGGAAGTTTCACATTTTAGACCAAATCAATTTGACTTCCAGTTCTGTCCACTGTAACAATCCAGGGGTTTTTTTACAGGAGTTATGACGGAAACATAGCTTCTTAAAGTATTAATTCCTCAGATGCACTGGGATTCTGCAGATAAGAATAAGCTACAGAAAAAGATAGCAAAGAAAAGATATTAAAATCAAGCAAACCTTTCAATTTAATATACTGTTTTCTGAGCTTCTTCAGCAACATCATTTAGCTTGTGACAAGAAAGTATAATTGGCTGATGGCAGATAAAACATAGCGCATTTTCCACCTGTATTATTTTCAAAACTTATACCTTCGTAATTTATTTGTAACAAGAATTCATTACCTTTTTATTTTCATGTCAGATACCATCCCCTGTCTACTCTCTCCTTGGTCTGAGTGGAGTGACTGCAGTGTAACTTGTGGGAAGGGAATGCGAACCCGGCAAAGGATGCTGAAATCCGCTGCTGAACTTGGAGACTGCAATGAGGAGCTAGAACAAGCAGAAAAATGCATGCTGCCTGAATGCCGTGAGTCTGGGAAATCCCCTGGAAAGAGGAGAATAATTACAAGTGTAACAGTCCATGGGGCAAAACTCTATCACCATTTAAGCATCACTTCTTAGATGGGAGGAATATCGACTGTGCATTGTTAAAAAAATTATTATTGTTATTATACACCTTCAGCAATTGAAAGCTGGAATATGATTGTGTCTTAAATTCAGCTTGTCTTAAGCCTATGCTGGTGATCAATCCTGATCAATACAGAATGCAGAAGGAAAGAATGTATCCTATTAGAATCTAAAGTAATCATCAGCCAAGTAAAGGGGAGAAAATGAAAGACTATTTTTAACATTCAATGCCTTTCCTTACTTTTTAGATGATACCTCTGAGACCTATATATATTCAAACTGGTCCCCATGGTCAGCCTGCAGCTCTTCTACCTGTGAAAAGGGGAAGAGGATGAGGCAGAGAATGCTTAAAGCTCAGCTGGACCTCAGTGTGCCCTGCCAAGACACCTAAGATTTTCACGCTAGAAAACCTGTTCAGATTAGATCCAGTCAGAGTTGCTCAAGGAAATGTTCAGTGAAGTTTTACTGTCTCCAAACATAGCAATATCACTGCCTCTCTGGGCACCTCTTGCAGTGTCTAACCACCACCACCAGTGAAAAATATTTTTCTTGCATTTATACAAAATTTGCCATATTTTGTGCCTGTTGCCTCTCATCCTTCTATTTTCCTCTGAGAAGATTCTGCCTTGGTTTCACCTATACCCTCCCCCTATGTACTAGGAGACAGCAATAGGATCCTCAGTTTTTTCTACCTCATATGCCATGTGCTTCAGCCTGTCTCCTGCCTGTCTTTGTGGTCATCCTCTGGTATGTCCACATCTCTTTTCTACCAGGGAGCCAGGAAATGAACACAGCACTCCAGAAGTGGAGTACAGGGGGTGCACAGTTCTGCTTGTTTAACACACTTCAGGCAACTGTTTGTGAGCTTCCCAATAGTAAATAAGTCAGAATTATAAAACCTACTTTTTTACTTAAATGCAGAATGTGTGCTTGGAGGGAAGGAAAGAAGAGTTAAAATCACCTGTGAGATTGATTCTTTTAACTCACTCAAAGAGCACAAAAGAGGCTTTCTCTGTCTTTGACACATCTGTGAACTTTGATACAATTTGCAGCCTCCGATATCACATAAGCCAGTGGATGGTGTGGAGACAGCTGCAATGATTTTTTACCTCACTCCATTAAAATCCCCTACTTGTTGGGCAGTGCAAATTTCCAGTTGCTTTTCAGTCTTTGTAAAGGGTGATAGCCTAAGGTGCTGCTGAATGAATGAGATATGATTGCTTTTCGCATCCTGTTGCCAGCTGGTTTATGAGGTTTTATCACAAATTACATAATTTTTTCACAGAAAGTGTTGGTTAAAAAGGCTTTTACACTGTAATTGCTCATTCAGCTTTTTTTAAGTGATGTGAAATATCATTTTGATTATTATTCACTGGGGCTGTAAGTGTTAAGCAGTGCTGAAAGATGAAAACTTTAAAGATATAATGGTATTAGTGAATATGGCTTATTGCATAACACTGCCAGAAAGCAAGGCTTAGCTCTCAGAGGTAGCAAATTCTTTTGAAATATAACTCAATTTTCAGCAGGTTTTCATTACAAAACAGACATATGGGTGGGAAAATTGAAGAAGACGCAGGAGAATTATTTATATGTTCATTGTAATTTTAGTGATGTGCCAACACCACTCTTGAAGAAGAAATCGAGGAAAGTGTCAAATAATACTTCTGCTAGGAACGGACTCGGGAAATTTTGATGTACAGTCTCAAAACATTTGCTGAGAAGACTGGAATCTTAAGCTGTGTTCGTGTGTTTAGGGTGTAAAAACCTCATTAGGTACATCTTGTTTCTTGACCTTATGTTTAGATTTCATGGATTTTGTGCCCTGTTTCTTACTCTTTGCAGCCATTGACTGTGAACTGACGGAGTGGTCCCAGTGGTCCGAATGCAACACCTCGTGTGGAAAGGGCCATATGATCAGGACAAGGATGATTAAAATAGAGCCCCAGTTTGGAGGAACAGCATGCCCAGAAACCGTCCAACGTTCAAAATGTCGAGTAAGGAAATGCCTGCGAGGCCCGGGTATGGAAAAGAGGCGCTGGAAAGAGGCCCGGGAGAAAAGGAGAAGCGAACAAGCAAAAAAGAATATAGATAGTGAGCAATATCCAGGTGAGTGTCAAACCATTTTTGGAATGCTCGTGGCTAGTTGTCTTTTCTGCATAACAGGAGTTACAGTGCACTCCAGCATTTCAGCCTAGGGAAAGTTTTAGTAATAAAATAAAACACAGCCCCTTTTGGTGTTTGCCTGTCACCAAAAACCTGTGCAATGATATTAAAGTGTGACCTGAGTTGGAGAAAAGCTCACGTCTGCCCATGTCCCACCACTGAAAATATTTTAGCTACTCCACACAAAAGAATAGAATGTGAAAAAAATCTAAAATTTAGACCTGGCAAAGGACTGGTTGCAGTTTCTGCAGATCTGGGTGATAATCTTTGCATCCAGTTGCCTTTAAACTTCTGAAACATTTGTTCCTGGATCCAATGCTGAATTTTGAAACTGAATTAATTTCCATCTCGATAATCTGATTCAGACTCAGTCTCCTCTGAGAGATCTGTTAGTGCTGCTTTTTCAATAGGGGATAATATTATCAAGTACTGATTCCACAAATCAACAAAACATAATATCTTGGCCTGTAGTTTACATTGTGTCAAGAGGAATTACTGCTAAGTTGTGGTTCATGCTTGTCTGACATTTAACAATTTGTTAGTTTGTCTTTTCTAATGTAGATAATGTAGACAGTAAATTTCTTTTTTAATCCTTTTTTCAGTGTTTGACAAATGCACCTTGATTATACTTAACAGGTGGTTCTACTACTAAAAAAATTATTCAAATCACTTATTTTTTTAGTTTGTAGGCTGAAACCATGGACTGCTTGGACAGAATGTTCTACACTCTGTGGAGGTGGAATTCAGGAACGCTACATGATGGTGAAGAAGAGGTCCAAAAGTACTCACTTTACCAGTTGCAAAGACAAAAAGGAGCTAAGAGCATGTAATGTTCATCCTTGTTAACAAAACACAAGGTTCCAAGTGATGCACTCTGAGCTAAATGGAAAGTCAACCTTGGTTTGGTTTTTAAAACAACAACAACAAAAATATAAAGTGTATATTAGTTTTCATTTTTGCAGTGTGGTTTGCTTTTTAGTCTTGCTGGTGCAAGAAAAATATTTTATAAATGTTTCCTCACAGATTTATGCTGAGAGTAAATCTTTGGTACTCCAGCCAGCCCTTAATGCATAAAAATAGTAAGTCATCATGAGTTATTTAACTAAAATACAGACATATTTGTGGACATGGAATAGCCATATAGAAATGCTACTTGTAAAGACATGGGATGCATGCGTATTAACACAAGTGACATGTTTCATATGAGGGAGGATTTCTCTCTTGATTTGATCTGATTTTAAAAATCCAAAGCAGTGCCTACATAATTACACAACTATGCCAAGGAGTAATTTCAGTAATGCTGGTTCAATAATATTAAAGGTGCATGTTTATCTTTTTACACTATTGGGTTAAGCTGATAGTTATAATAATAATAATAATAATCCTAAATACTTTTCTTCACGTGGATGCTGTGGTCCATGCAAAATGGTCTTTGTTTCATTAAAACTTAAAAAGAAAATAATTTGTTCAGCTCAATAATGATGTCTGACCACTACACACTCAAGTCAAAACAGCACACAAAGAAAACATGTGAATGTCATAATATATTTAGGTTCCATACTCCTATTTTGGATCTATCCGCTGCCTCTCAAAATAGATACAAAACTAATAGAAATTGGTCTAGAGAGTTGTAACAGCTGTGTCACATAAAGTTTCCACATGAGAGACACTAAAAAACTAGATTCAGTTTCACGAGGATGTTAATCACAGATGAAGAGGGAAATAGGTTTATAATATAACAAAAATGGTAGAGAAAAGGTGAGCCAGGTTCTCATGTATCCCTTATAACAAACAAAGGGAAGGAAGCCTCTGAAATGAAACAATGACAGTCTCTTAAGAAGGTAATTAGAGATTGACACAGGAATACATTTACAGCACTGTCATTTATGTTTGTTTTTTTTACTCAGAGTATAGAATAATCTAAAAATTACTAAATTTGTGAAGATTAGCCATTTGTAGATATACTACCAGGTTAAATTCCCTCCCTGACCACTTGAGTGATCAACAAACTGCCTGAGATTAGAAAATAGCTCCTCACCTTTCTAATTGCTATTTAATACCCTCTGCTGCAGAATTTAGGTCTCATCCCTATGTGTAATCAAGTGTAATCAGCAAGACCCTTGGGCTTCACTTGTTATTGGAATACAATATTGTCCTGCAGGTTTAACAAGATAACATTAAAGATAAGAGGTTGTTGTCTTTTGGTCCAGGAAAGGCAGCATACACCTATGTCTCTACAGAAGTAATAACAATGCACTGAAAATAAAGACTGTTGATGCTGACTCTTTAAACAAGCTTGAGAGAAATGAATGGAGCAAAATTTATTTTGTGGTGTCTTTAAAGCAGCCTTAAGTAATTTACTCACTTCCTTAACACTGAGAAGCTGACACCTGGGTTTTAAGTGTTCCCACACTCAAAGTGTGTGCACCACAACCCACTGAGGATGTTCAGCTTCACTACCACCACCCTGGGGATCCTCTCATTACCCCCCTGTACCTGAACAGGGTGCACCCAGACGGGCTGGTTGCATTACATCATAGGGCTTTTCATCATCATTTCTCTGCTGAACGCTGCAAGGGCTGCTCAGTACTTCCACATCTGCTGCATCCCAGCCCCTCAAGGTATTGTACTGCTTTTTGCATATTTGGAATGAAGGAAGAGCCAGGAAAACAATGGAACCAACCACAGTAATAAGCCTCTCCCTCTGCTGCTAAATGAAATGGGTGCAAGTCCACAGTCAACCAAACGAGGAGAAAAAAGGATACAACAAGGTTTAATGCTAAAACCAAACATTTTACATTTTGCACAGCTTGGCTCACTTAATAATATTAAATCAGAAGATAGTTTGCCTTCTTGGGCCTCTTCAAAAATTCTATAGTTTATGTCTCTGTAGCACTGCCATTGCAGGATAGCAGCAAGTCTGTCCCTCTCTAATGCTTTACAACCTTACCTTGCACATGACCCTTTCCTGACCAAAACAAAAACCCAACAAAAAAACAGTGGAATGATACAGAAGCTGGAGGAGTGACCAGCCGAGCATGTTTTGGGTGAAGAAAGAGATATCTGCAAGAGAAGGGCTACAGTGACCAATGCCAGGGCAGAGCTACATCTACTCACCCCACCCACCCCCGTGAGCCGCTCTGGCTGAGCTGACAGAGGCTACCCCTGCTGGGAATATTCATTCAGAAAAGCAATCTTTGACCACAAAAGGTGTGGTTTTGGAGGCTTGGATCTGTGAGAGCCTGGGACAGGGGGAGCAAAAGAAGAAAGTTTCTCCTGAATGGAAAAAAAGTGTTATGAGTTCATGAACCATATTTTATCTCATCGACCCTTATCACTGGTAAAGCTGTTCTTACAAAACCATGCCTGTTTCAGCAAATAATCAATTAAAACCAATGTTGTATTTTCATTTTCACGTTTGTTGCAGTTCATCAAGCTGTTTGGTCCATTAAATACACCCTTTGACAGAGGCTACATAGTCCAAATACATCTTTAGGTATATAGGAAATATACAATATCTTTCTGAATGTGCTCACAAAACTGTCCATTAAAACAATCTAGCATTCCTTTCTCTGTAGTTCTCACTAATTTGATTCTCCATATACTTTTTTTTTCCCCTCTTAGAAGGCTGTTCTTAGAAGTGTGATTTCCAGTCATTTCTCTTAGGCTCATTAAAGTTATGAAAATTGGAAATTATTTTTCCCCCCACCTTGTTAATGGATGAAATGACAAGGTAAATTGCACCGGGTCAAAAATATGTGATCATTCCTGCTTAGGTTCAGTTTTTCACACTGTTTTTCTGTTGAAACATTTTACAAATCACTTGTCTTTCTTCTAACTTGATACAAGAGAAATATTTAAGCTTGTTACATTTTGTAAAAAAAGAAACACAAACAAAAACAAATGAAGAAAAAATAAGAGGTTGATTTTCTATTCAGAAAAAAAAAAGCTCTGATATACAATATGTAGAAGTCTTGCATTGTTACTGTAAACTTTCTAGTAGTGTAATAGCCACTGATTATCAGTCAATAAAAATAAGAACTGTTATTGTTCTGATGTCCTGAATATTCCTGCTGAACTGAAAGCACAGATGTCACTCCAGTTTTGTAGACCTCGACTATCAGATCTTAGCATTGTGCATATGTTTTTTTTTCTAATATACAAACTGTAGAAGCTTTACACATAACAGAAAAGAAAAGTTAGGGGCTTAACAAATGTACAGTAGGACTCTCTGTGTGTGGCCTACCAAGTTAAAAAAAGTTTTGTTTAATTGCATTTTTAGAGTTCCTTCGTTGTTTTTGTTTGCTGTGGAATTATGAAAAAGCTCCCATGAACATTTCTTACCAAAGTCTTGTGTAGATGTTTTGTAGCTGTCTGGCTAACACATTATTATTATTATTATTATTATTATTATTTTATTATTATTATTATTATTATTATTATTATTTTGGAATAAAGACATCTTTACTATGAATTTTACACTTGTATGAGGTTCTGTTCAACTAATACGATCACGTACACCAAAAAACACTTATTAATATGAGGAGTCAAGTCATGTTCCTATTTACATTTTAATCCTGTTCAAGGTAATGGAATATTGGGAGTGAGTGGATTTTACTTTCATTCTTTCTACTTGGAAGTTGTCTGCATCAAGGTCTTTGTCAAATGGTTTGTTGTTCTCTAGAAGTCACAGGGTAACTCAAGAACATTCCATAAATTACTGTGTATTACTCTTATGTGGGTTTTGTTGCTGTTGTTGATTTTTAATAAAAGAGAAACTATTTAAAAGAACACATTTTAAAGCCTGGTGATACAAGAAAAAAAGCTGCTAAAAATGAACTTTCAAAAAGTCTGAGATTTTGTGAAGCTTTCAACAGATATTTTGTGCTACTAGAAAACTACTTTGGGACACTGTGATTGCAAGTGAGTCACTGATAATTACAGAGGTGACGGGAGCCACTCAGCAATGTTGCTACTCTAGAAATCCAACTGTATGTAACATCTTGCAGCCAGGTAGAAGTGACAAGTGTGTTCACAGAGAAACCCCTCTACCCTAAAACTCAAACCTAACAAGGCTGAGGGAAACCTAGAGGGAGTGCCTGCAGATGACAAGCTGGGAGTTCCACACCAATAAGTGAAGACACAGTCTTGTCCAATACATCTTTATTGGCATTTAGCTGTTTGCTCTTAGTAAAATTGCTCAGTACTTCCAAGCAGCTGTTTCAAGGTGGGTTTGTCAGTGTGCACAACAGCAGCATGGGAGGCACCCCAGCAGCACTGCCAGCCTGCCCCACACTGCCCACTCACTGAGCATCCCTGCACCAGTGGAACTGCGTGACTCGGAAAGGGGCAGCGCCTCCTGCCAACCTGCTGCCTGCAGAGACTCTGCCGTGGTATCATTTAGTCCTTATAGCCACTGTCAGAAGCACAAAGACAGGTTAACTCACCTTTCCCTAAGCTCTGCTTTAGTTGCTACATGGATTTATGGAGCAATGCATTGTCCTGGCACACCAAGCGGCGAGACACCGTGAACAGCAATCGTAATCTTACGGCCTGTAAAGCTGTATCTGGCGAGCTTTCTCTGGGAAGGGGTCACAAAGCACAGGGAATATATGACCTCTTGAGGTGCTAGCCAGCCAAGTGACTGCTTGGGACCTGCCTGACCTCACTTCAGGTGCTCTGTGCATGGCCAAACACACCTAAACCATAACCAGCATGGCAGAAAGATGATGAGTGGAGCAGGTCCTCAACTGGGATTTGTAATATGAGTGAACCAATTCAGTCCCTTTCTAGAGAGAGTTGACAATATCAGGGCCACAGAAACTGAGTGTCTGGGATGGGAAAAAAACCCAGAAAATGCTGAAATTATGCACAGCTCTTAGCTAAAATCTGAACCCTATCATTGCAGACTATAATTTCCATTTCTAATGTAGCTATTGATGCCACAGCATATTGCCACATGGCTCTTAGTCTGTAAAGCAAGCTATAGAGTGTGTGTGTGTGTGCACACCTCTGTGTAAATACATACATACATATATGTGGTATACAGTGTACACATACTGACGCAATTTTTTCATGGTTTGGTTTGGTTGTTCATTTTTTTTCACTTAGAAAGCAGCATACTAACTATTGGGGGGGGGAAACCTTTACCAGTAAATTGAAATATGCTAAAAAATCTCTTGCTACCAAGTTTAAGGTACTTAGTATTCTTTGCTCCACACGCTAACTCATTTAAGATCTTTATTGCAACACTTTCAACTTTGGGACTCAGTCACTTCATGTAGCATTTTGCAAAACAAAGCTGTTACAGGCCACCTGAATGATATTGAATTTTGTCTCCTCTGGTTTTCAAAAGACAGACCAATTTGTGCCATAACTGATGGGCACATTAGCTGCTCGGTAGGCGATGACATTTTTCACATATGGTCTAGATAGCTTAATGCATCTAAAATGCTAAAGCTTGGAGCTCTGCATTATCATCTTCTTTTCAGAAGTCCTCAGGAACATCAGTTACTCTGCCATCAGTAATAAACTTGCAAACACTGAGGCAGGAAAGTACTCCCTTTCTGTTTCTGTACCTCATTTGCACAAGTAGGAGAAATGAAGCCTCTCCTAACTCAGAGTTTGCTTCCTTTTCATGGCAGGGTATTTTGAAATGGCTCTTTTAAAATACACATTTGATATACATTTCAAAGAAAGACCAAAAAGTTTGTTTCCAAACATGACAAACATTTCTCACCATGCCTCTAACTGTGCTGTTTGAACCAGCAGTGGCATTACCAGCACCTGCCTAAGGGCAGCTCAGACTGAAGTCTCCGAGGGGCTCTCTCAGGAGCATACGGCAACATTTGAGAAGTGCCTGGTGCTTTTGAAAGGCCAAAAAACTCTGCATGCCCCCTCCATTGTGCCAGATACATCCTTAGTGCATTTCATGGGCTCAGCCCCAAGGCCATCCCAATCACCACAGTCACAACAGTGCCAATACAAGAGCCTCTCTGTGAGCCTGGGATGCCCCAGAGGACAATGCCCTAGAGGGAAGGGCCACAGGCAGAGTATAACATCTGCCTTTCAGGGCAAATCAGAAGTTCTGGGTTTAGGTACAATAGGCAGGACTGTGAGTTCCTGGACATGATGAACAGTCACACTCCTGGCTCTCACCATTCAGACTGGAAGTCACCAAGAGCCTTAAACACTCACCCACCCGAGGCCCAAATGCAGAAAGTACCCCAAAGCAGCACAGCATGTACCAAACCAGCTTTACCTAAACTGCCTTTTTATCACAAAAAAAGAGAGAAAGAGCACGTATGCATATAAAGAAAAAGAGCAATCAGGACACATGGCTATATCACAGAACCTTTCCAAGCAAAGCTCTCCTTCCCACTGAAAGGCCTGGATGGTGCTGCCAAAAACTCATCACCTCCCTGTGCCCGTAGAAGGTGGTGTGATTGAGTCTATACAGAAAGCACCACAGTTGTTCCACTAACAGTGACTGTAAAACTAAACTGGATGACACTTGTGCCAGGGTTAGGCTTAGAAGAAAGAAGTCCCAGAGTTGACATTCTAGCAGCACTATCAAACTTTTGGGGGGGCATTGAGCATCACTTGCAGAAAGCCAGTAGCTTATCCCTGCCTCTGAACAGCTCAGGTCAGCAGAACAAGGGGTCTTAAAAGCATCATGCAGCTCCTGAGAAGGTAAAGTGAGCACAATATATAGGAGTAGCCAGTGGTTAAGTCTCCTTAAGTAACCTTCCCAGATAGGACTAATGAGGCTATGATTAGGATTTATACTTCTGTTATATGAACGTGAGCGTTAAGCCAAGGTAGTTGGGCCAACAGCTGAAAAAACACAAATAACAGATCCCACACTTTACCCATAAACCTCAAGGTATCACACAGTATTTTATCAACATAAATCAGAATTTAAAACAGCAAAAAAAAAGAAGTTTTTTACTTACAGTACCTTTAAGCCCATTTCAGCAGTGAGGGAAACAAAGCAGTGCCTGGAAAAGAAAAGAAGGAGGTTAGATTGTAAGTTATAAGGAAAGAAAATAAGGGATTAGTTTATAATTACATCATGAATTCAAAGTGCATAAAGTTTTATGAATGGCAGAATACAATTTTTATACCTCTTACATAATATGATACACCGAGAACAAAATACACAAGTATAGGAATAGCACTTCGAAGTGCAAACAAGCAGCTGAACTATTTGGAATGGTTAAAACATTTACCCACTCTCTCAGAAGCCATGAGGGGGAGAGGAGGGGCAGGCACTGATCTCTGCTTTGTGGTGACCAGTGACAGGACTCCAGGGAACAACCTGAAGTTGTGTCGGGGGAGGTTTAGGTTGGGTATTAGAAAAAGGTTCTTCACCCAGAGGGTGGTTGGGCACTGGAACAGGATCCCCAGGGAAGTGGTCACAGCACCAAGCCTGACAGAGTTCAAGGAATGTTTGGATGATACTCTCAGGCACACGGTGTGACTCCTGGGGATGGTCCTGTGCAGGGCCAAGAGTTGGACTGGATGATCCTTGTGGGTCCCTTCCAACTCAGCATATTCTGTGATTCTGTGAATAAAGAAAGAGAGAAATATTTGTCAATCAATCTACTTGCAAACGTATATTGGTTCTATGCTTTCTACAACATGTTTCAAATTCTAGTTTATATGCACCTTAAACATCAGAAATGAGGATAGATACCTGTAAATGGATCGCTCCTGAAGGACACACCAGTGTACAGAAAGGAATCAGCACATACACAGGCTTGAATGTCTGTACTGGATCACCTCTTAGAGAAATAAAATGACATCCCACTAGATGGCACTGGAAGCCAACAAAGACAGCTGTGTGTGGGTAAAAAACAGAACAAAACAAAACAATAAATAAAAAACCGAAAACCCCAAAACCCCACAAAAGCCCAACTAAGCAACAGAGCCCGTGTGCAGAGCAACACTGTGGCAAGGGTCTCACAGGCTGTAAGTCAGCATTTTTCTCTCTGTGTCTGCCCACTCTCTGCTGACACTGAGAGCCTCTCTGCTGCAGCCATGCCAGGCACCTCCCAGGGAGGCTCAGATCTTGTCCCAGCCTGCTTTCATTAGCCACAGAAATGCTAGTGGGTGTAAATAAGGTGGAAAGGGGGTAGGGAAGGGTGATGCAATGAGCCTATAAAGCCACAGCTGCCAACTGCTCTTTCAGAGAGGCATCTGTACCTTCCCCTGGACAGGTGTTTTTATCAATCTTCAGGAGCAGACACATTGCAGAAATCTTCGGGCCCGGGTAATAACCACTTGGCTGGGAGGAGGAGGAGGCCTAGGCCTTCAAACACTCCTGCAAGGGGGAGTCAAGGACATGAGGTTTGAAGTCAGCCTCCCTGAGTGCTTGTGTTGAGGAGAACACACTGGCTGAATGCAGGGTTAGAGTCACACACAGGATTTTGAGGCTGGTGTGACACGAAAGTCACTGGTGCCTAGTTTCTTCTTGGGCAAGGTTTCCTGTACTGATGATAGTAAAGCACCTGTTATAGTTATAGTGACATTCCTTTGTTCACCACTGTTGTGTAAAGATAAGCATTTTTCAGGCAAAAATGGCTTAGAACTGCTAAGAAATCTGAACTACTTACTACAGCCTGTGTGCAGAAATGCAGTCCCAGCCTTCTCCTGTTTGGTTTGAGTGCAATGGGCAGCTCCACCACACAGTACTCTTACCTACCTAAAATCTCTTCTGTGCTCAGATAAAACACAGCTTACAGCAATGGAAAGATTTTTTTCTTTTTGAAAAGCATTCTCTTTCTGGAAAGCCATCCAAGAAGAATTACTGTGTCATGTGCAATGATCATTAGCAAATGGCAAAGTGCTCTTTCAAGTTTCAAGGAGTACCAGGTCCAAAACGCTTTATGTCTTTCTTGGAAAAACAAACTAAAACATTTGCTTATGCCACCAGCTGGGTATAATACAGAAAGCTTTTTAGCTCTGAATCAGAAAAGGGGCAATAAACCTGAAAAGTATTCTTCGCCATTTATAATAAATAATGCAAAAATAAGAAATTCTTACGTCCTACAAGTTTTAGGTCATGCCCAAAGCCACGTCCAACTTCATGCTGCCAGACAGCATCATTTCCCTGTGCCAATTAGGAGAAAAAACCCCAACATTTCATATAACAACAAGAGCAACAGTTATGCATATTGTTCCAAGTAACAGTTACCAAACTAATTCCAAAATATAAAAGGCATTGCTTTGCTAATTAAGGTATGAATTTTACCCCGGCAATTACAATATACAAACAGTAGTCCTAAGATATTATTATCTTATGAACTATGAAAAAAATGATTTACTCATTTTAGAGTTTAAAATATAAAACATAACTGCCAAACAACTTAGTATTCCTTTAAAATATTAGATTTCTTACCAAGGTTTTTTTCCAGTTTATATTTGGACATCTAGGTAAAAATCTATGGTATGCACTGGCTTACAGAGCATCCTGCCTGCAACATTTCAAGAAGGGAAAAGTTGTTGAAGCAGTAATTTGTGAGCAAAACTGTGCTTCCATCCAGTCTTTTCTGACCATAGAGCTAACAGGACACGTGGGGAATAGGTTTACCACTTTTTTGTACTCCTAGAAGCTGAAGTGCTACATTTATTTTAAAGTAGTATTAAAAAAACTCACAAACCCGTGTCTGGAGTTTGGCACGTCTATCTTCTATATTTTTAAATACATTCACAGTTAATAACTTGCCTACCTGAAGTAGTTTGCTCTCAGAGGCCTTTTTTAGAGTTTTGCCTTTCTTTGGTGACCAAAACCAGACTGGTTTCTCTGGCTGGGGACAACTCAGTTATTTCTGTCAAGGTGAACTGAGTGGGGTTTTTTATTTTATTTTCTATTTGTAATTATAAAGAAAAATTACAGAAAAGGGAAATAGAGCTGATTGCACAGAATCCCAGAATGAGACAGAGGGCGTTGGTTTGTGTGTTTCATTAATTCCAGGACAATTAATTACAATTAATTTCTTTAACTCCTTCTATTGGCTTCTCAGAACTATTTCCAGAAGAAAGAGATGTGCAGAGAGAAAACCCTTAACCTGTGTCCAGCCCAGGCTGGCGTCTCCTCTGTGCCGCCTCCACCGCGTCTGCAGGTGGCAGCATGAGAGCAGTTTTCCAACACAGAATGTTTTGTTCTTCCCAAGCCACCCAGGCTCCAGCCAGAGGCTCAGGCGCGGAGCTGTGTGATGAATAGGAACAAGCAGAGCTCCCCATTAAACAGCAGGGCCTTTTTGACTTTAATGCTTTCAGGTTCATTCGCACAAACCCAGACCCTCTGAGCACCAGACAATGGAGAGTAGGTTGGATGGCGCCTGTAAAAGCCGACGGGCTGCTGTGACCCAGTGGGGCTCAAGGCAGTCAGGTCAGCCCTCCAGACATCTACTGAACACAGCTCCAACTTGGAACAGAGTCCTTACATGCTCTAAAGTACCATCATCTCTTGAGAGTGAGATTTCTCGTTTAATTAAGACAGTTCTCTGGAGCAAAGTCACTTTGGCGTAGATTCGAAAAAGAACTCTAACCGTAAAAATCATCAGTATCGTCGTGCTTAAGCTTTAGGTACATGGCCCACAGAACATCCCTGCAACAATTCAGGCATCTGAAACCTCTTGCTGAAAGTTTTAGAAGAGCCAGTTCCCCCAGAACTGATCCCATAAATAACAGCAGGGAACTGATTGCTCAGCCCTCAGTTTTCAGACTGCTCTTTTAGGTGTATTGTCTTCCCTGAGCTAGTCCTGCTGGCATGAAGTGATTATGTTAGAGCAGTTGGAAACTGGGTGACATAACTACAGAAAAGCCTGCACAAAACACAGTCTCGGCAGAGCAAACTTTGCTTGTGATACAACAAAACCTGTTCCCTCTTCTCTCCCCTCAAACCCGGTAAGAACAGAATGGTACAAAAGCAAGAACTAGGTTGCTATGACTACTATAAATTAACATCAGCATCTTCTCCTTAACACTTTCCCTCTGAAAAATCTAGCTTCTGATCATGTACCACATTTTTTTTGAGTATTAATATAAAATTTTTCTGTCGTGTTCCTAATATAAAACATATGTAAGATTGTTCAGGTATTTCGATAATTCATTTAAGAGAACATAGAATCATAGAACTGTTTAGGTAGGAAAAGATCTTTAAGATCATCAAGTACTTCTTTGCTCACAGTTAATTTTTACAACCCACCATGTATTATAGCAGGGACTCAGGATTTGGCAGGAGAATCCATTTGTAAAGAAAGATTGATGACAATTTCTTTTCCCACCTTTTTGCTTATTTAGATTGGGGAGTGGGTTGGATCAGGCATTGTTCTGTAGTGTGTTGGTTATGTAATAGATCTTTACACCTTTCTTGTTCACTATGTTTTACATTTCAGTGTAATAATAGTAATATCTGAAAACCTGATCGCTGCAAAAATGATTCTTCCCTGCAGAAAAGAGGACTGACAAAGTGAATTGGTCACACTTTCTTTCCAAAATAGGGTTAAGGTTGTGCATGTTTTGAATCCTATTAGTAAATTACATTACGCAAGCCAACATCTCTGTTTGCTACAGTGAAATTGCAAATTAACCCCCTTTAAAATTAGGTCAACTCATATCACCTAAAAGATCAGTACTCTGTGATCAATCTTAATATTGTTATCAAGTAATCTGTAGAAAACTGCTTGGCAGACAATGCACTTTGACTCCACGCCCAGGGCTCCTGCTTTGTGATTAATGATTGTGCTATTCCCCATTTGAGCCATGATAAGTTACACCTGTCCACCACTTAAGCAGACTTCATCTGAAATTCATGGAAGCACTAAAAATCACCAAAAGAAGAACAAAAGAGGAAAAACATTCTCAGTGTTTAAAGGAAAAGTTTCTGGAAGTTCACATTTCAGACTCACTCTTTGATAAGCATATGCTTTCAGAGTGCTTCCAATTTGGTGTTTTCCAGATATATACAATGCTTTTTACACATATGACTCTGAATGTATGCTTACCATTAAAGGAGGTTTTTGCCATTATATTATTATTCAATTCACCCAAAGAACAGAATCTATTGTCTACAGGTCAGATTAAATTAGGCTACAATCACCCAAGTACCTGCTGGTAAATCCATGTAATCTATGGATAGTGGATATTTGTGTGATGTTATTTACTTAAAGCATATATTTTTGCCCCATAATATTTTCTCAAAAGGTTGTTGGCTGAATCATTTTTGATTTACTGTCATGTGTGAACCATCTCTTTTGACTGCTGGCAGTGCTGCAGTTCCTCTAGACATAGGAGGTCAGCAGCAGGCTCTTAGTTGCTCAACACCTATGTACGCCCTTTAAATGGACTTTATACATGACATTGACTTCATTTTGGAGTAAATGCAACTGTAGATAATATTAATTATTACCATTATTATGAGATAATTCCCTCAGCTTGTTGTTTCATGCCATGAAAGGCTGGGTAGCTAAAAAGGCTTAATGGCCTAAAACACCTGCTTGTTTTTGACCAACTACCAGTCCACACCACCAGCTGTGCTGGTACAGCTATTGTGGGGCTCAGGGTACCACTGGCTTAAAACAGAAGCAAAAACTGAGGGGCTGCACACTACTGCACTGGAATAGAGACAAACTGGAGTGGTACAAAGACTTAAACTGAGATTGTCCTGGGACACTTTGCTATGGCTTCAACAACATGAAGTAAAGAGCACTCATCATGCAGGAGAAGAGTTATAAAAATGCCAAATATAACTTACATATTAAAAAACACTCATAGCTGTTTGCTTCATGTGCTGTAGCACTTGTAATAACAATAGCATGGGAACAATGCAAGGACAGGAACAGGGAGGAGTTTTATCTCATATTTGAATTCAGAGGCATTATACTGTTATGCATAGCTGCAATTTGCTTTGTTTTATTTTCCTGATGGATAATATTTCCTGACAATTTTTTTTCCAGACAGCTTACTGGCAAAAGATGGTGCCATGTATTGGCATTTTGCAACTATAGCTAGCTCGGCCACACAGCAAGCCGAAGAGTCTACAACTACCCTGTCCTCCAAAAAACCCTTCTACAATAAAGAACTTCACTGTTCAGAACTGGAAAAATATTTCCTCAAAGATCTTATCAAGAAAAAAACGGGTGGCTTTCAGTGTAATTTTGGTGTTTCCTCAGTTCAAACTTGGGTTACTGCTCATAACCTAGTTCAGTACGTTTCCTGCATGAGTCTGTGGAGGTCAAACTGCCCAGTGACTTCAACAAGATTTCAGCGTCTCTAAGAGGAAAAAAATACATAGACCATTTCTTGGACCTTTTTTTTCTCTTTTAGAAACTCTTCAGTACCCTCTCACATTGTTTTTGTTTTTAATATTTAAAGAAATAATAATCAATCTCTCTGGGATACCTATAAAATTAAGTGCATCTCTGGTTGCAATAAAGCCAGCAGGAATCGTATAAAAACATAACATTCACATGGCTGATACTTAACTTTTCAACAAATTCATAATTCTTCCTATCTCCAAGTTACACATTTCCCTCAGCCAAGAGACGACTGAAATGATATAACTGAATTTCACAACTTTGCAGATAATAACTGAGAACAGCAGGCAAAATTGCAGCAAAAAAAAGCAAACATTTCTCCTCCCCTCCTCAACAGGACTTCATTTCAGCAGCTTGCTTTGCAAAATAAACAACCTCCCCAGTACAAAAAACAGTGTGAATCTTGTGATTTTTAAATTGAGGTGTGTGAGGGGTTTGTTTTGATTTTTTAAGATTCACATCATGAAATATGTTTTTATGAAACACAAGTGGTGAGTGCAAAGTTCTCCCTACAGCCTTGAACAGACTTTGTCATGTACGTGCTAGAAAAGGTGGTACCTAAATGCAGAAGTACCTTTCCCTGCAAGAGAGTTGGTCCTAACAGCTTTATTCACAAGCATTTGATAGTCAAACATGCAGAAATACAGTCCCCATCCCTTCCCCTTGCATTAAGTGGTGGTTTCTCATCAGAACCAAGCTGGTCCTCTTGTGGGAGGGTGGGAAAGATTTGCACACTGTACTGGCATAAGCAAAGAGGCAGGATATCCAAGGACAAAACACATGGAGGAGGCTCGCCTTCCTGTCCTGCTCTCCCCAGGACTGAGGAAAAGGGCTGGGACTACATATGGCCAGATGGAGGAAGAAGATTCCATGGAGTGGCTTAGCAAATGCTCTGTCGCCCGAGAGTGAGACTTCCTCATGTCAGCCCTCTCTACATGCCTTCCAGCCATGTGCTCAGCCCAGGATTTGAACCATCTGTGCTAGATCCCCACAGAAATAATCTCATGTTTTAGTTGGCCATAAAGTTGGAAAGAAACAACAAAAGAAATAAAATGTAACAAAAGCTGAAGAAGTGACAAAACAAATGGCTGGAGAAAATAGAGCAAGTGCATAATAAATATAATCGTTAATATCTCCTGGTGCCAGTGATTTGACAGCCAAAATCAAGGCTGACTCAGATATTTTGAAAAGTTTTTAAAAACTGAGCTGTTACTCACAAATCACTTGATTTTATTTTTCAAGAGGTCATTTGTTTTGTTATGTTGTGTACACACTTCATACAGTGATGGCTTTATTTAAAACAGAAACAGAACAACAAAAGTGCCAAGCCTTTTCCTTCTACACCATGACTGGTTTTAGTGTCTACAACACAGAAAAAAGGGGAAAAAATGAGGCACCCCTCAAGTTTTCACTTTAACACTGCTTCTTAGCTACTGTCAAAATACTGCTAATATGCCTTTGGAAACCCTGTCAACAAAGAGTGCCTGGAAGACATGAATGCCACTAACACTCCATGTAAATACAAGAAGGGTTAGTCTATTCCTCTTTCTATCCCAAGGGGTTGTTATTATTTTTGTACCTGTCTTTCCTAGACTCATTATTTTGTGCAACAGCTGAAAAACTTTTCATTATCTTTATGTTTCTACATCAGGAACTCCCTCACACCAGTAAGCATTAACCTTAATTAATAACTATTTGTTGAAACAACCAGCCACCTCCATACAGCATTTTACCATTACATTATCAGTGCCCTCAGGAATGATGAGTGCCTTAAAATGCTACATCTGAATGGCTTTTCACCTCATAAATTATATGTTGAACAACGCCTTTTGTGTGCATTTAACTGCATCTCCCGTGTACGCCACCCACATTAAGAAGTCACAGTCATACAGACCAAGAAGAGCAGACCTGAATCTTTCTGTAGCCAGCACTGGTGGAAACTGCTTTTGCTGCCTTCAATTGCCTGTTTTTCTGAGTTGGAATCATGTGCCTCTGCTACTTTTCATGCACTGAAGTCATGCCAAAATTCCTAGTCTGTTGCTCTTCACCCTTTCCACTTGTTTGTCCCTGGATACAGAAGAGGCTTTCCAAAATTAAACCTGGTCCTAGGTCCAGGCATTGGCAATAAAGTTTATGAGGTTTGCAATTAAGTCTTTAAACTGATATTCAGATTCTAATCCAGTTAACTGAATAAACAGATAGTAGTAAGAAGAGTTTTCATAATATACCCTTTAATTTCTATATACTCGGGTTCATTTCTCCTGCCAATTTACCTTATTATTTCTTTAATATTTTTTCAAGAGAAGGAAGGCCAGGAGAGCTTATTGATCTTGTGTTTCCCCTCACTCCTCCCCCTTGGGACATTTCATTGTCAATGTTAGACATTTGATATTTTTTTGTTTGTTTGTTTGATAGTTTAAAGGCTCCTTTAAACTTGATAGCTTAAAGGTTTGATAGTTTAATGCCCCAATGAGTTAAAAGAAAGTTTTTGCCTTTTGCCTCATGGCATAACTCCACTGACTCCAGTGGAAAAACAGCAAAGATCAATCTGTTCTACATCATTCCTTAAAAAAATAAATTAAAATATCACATAACTTTTTTATGAGTTGTAAATCCAAACTATTGTTCCCACAAAAACCCAGGCAACCAAACTATAAAAGGAGGAATTACGTAAAACCCTATGAATCCTGATACAGGCTATAATTCCCAGGTGGATCAGGTAAAGCTTTTTTTGCCTGAGATTTCTGAAATTCTATTTTAATTTGGATCCTCCCAGGGCAACAGAAATACCTTTTTTGTTCTTCTCTGGTTAATCTGTTTGTGTTTGTCTCGCATTCCAGAGCCACAAAGCACAAAAATGGGATCTTCTTCATTAAAAATAAACAAGAAATCTCTGAAACAATATTCTGCTGTTCCCTCAGAATAAAACCAGAAGAGGGATGCTACTTCACATTAGCTGATACTGCTTTAAGCAACCTGGTCAGTGGAAGGTGGGGGCAGGGGAGTTGGAATTAGATGAACTTTTAGGTCCTTTCCAATTGTGGTGGTTTAAAGGTAAACCAGCAGGAGAAACGAACCCAGCTCAAAAGAGATTATAAGTCAGAGTTACAATTTACTAACAGTAATACAATAAATACAATTATATGGGCAAACAATTGGTTTTAACCCACAAACCCCAGATGTATAACCCAGCACCCTGGGGCATGAACAGAGTGGTGTTTGTTGGCCCCCATGCTGAGCCCCACGTGGTCCCCCTGAGTCCAAAGGAAAAGGAGAGGGAAAACCTGTTGGTGAGAGTGCTGGTCACAGTCTGGTCAAGAGTGGTGGTCACAGCCCAGTCAAGGTTCTGGTCCTCCTCTGGATCTGATGAGTGGGTCCAGAAGTCCCAAGACCCCAAGATTATATACACTCAGGTTTGAGTGCGGGGAGTTCCACAATGGGTGATTGTGAGTCGTGAGATATTTTTGGAATCCTTGGTGGCCCATTAGCAGACATGACCCCTCAGGCTGGGTGTGGAGGTGCTGATGACTGCCCAGAGGGGAGTTATCACACCTGAGTCATTGGTGTGAGAATAGGAACACCCTCTTATCTCACAGGCTTCTGAACATCCAGCTTATAGCCTGAGGGGTCAGTGTGCTCTGGGCAGCTGCTGCAAATGGTCTGTTGTTAACAGTTTCTGGGAAATGACGTAGAGAGTGTAGAATACACAGTTTGGGTTACACCCACGCAGTGATGAAATGGTCCCGGCTGCTCTAACTAGGACACCAATCCAAGCCATTCTATGATTCTTCTAAGAAATACAGAACTGATACAGAACATCCATTTCTGTCTTTTGCCAGCCCTGTTTAGTCTATATTTTGGCCCTGTATATATTATATATATATAACTATATGTTATACCATGAGCATATATGAATAATTTAATGGTAAAATATACAAAATCAGTCATTCCGAAGAAAATGTGAAGTGTAAAGAAGAAACTTGTCCATCATAGGAAGCACTGGAGAGGCAAGAATGTGGAAGGAGGTGCTGGAGATGTTCTGCTTTTAGATGATGGAATCATAACAAAAAAATTCAGGCATGCCACCCACTCCTCGGGTCTGACCTCCCACATCTAACATCAACCTACATCTACATTTGGATATATTTTTAAGCTGTCCTAGAATGATGTCATGCAGTAATCAAACCACTGTAAATATGGTGCTTGTCGTCATCAATGAAACAAAATTAGCTTTTATACCAGACAAGAGCTTATACCCCACTTAGTGATGTGATCAGAGGGAGAAGGGATAAGTGTTTTCACAAAACAATATCAGCATGGAGTCAGTATAACTCTGAAAAAAGCAGTGGGAAAACACTGAAGAAATAGCACATAGTTATCTCCAAAAGGAGCCCATGTCAGCTGTGGCAGGTAAGATATTCTCCTGCTATCTTAAATCCTACATAAACCGTGGTTCTATACACTTGTCTCCTGGCATATTCAGGCAGCAGTGGGTCCACCTACTTTGCTTTCCATTGCTTACAGCAAAATTGTATACTATTTCTGAGAATCCAGGTGCTACAAAGGTAAGGGAGGAGAAGGAAAGTATTATGTTAAAATGAATATACAAACCTATAAAGATTTTATTTTCGTATCAATATAAGAGCATAAAAGAAACTCAATCACGTCTGCTTTATATACATTGTGGTGTTGTTTCTCCTGTAAGAGACATTCTGATGTATTCCTCACCTGCTCCACAGATCATTTTAATTAAAGTATGAATAGATTTCAAACTGTCAAAGCCACAGTATCTATACACAGCCTCAGTCAAAGGATGTATCTTCACATACACTCCCATATGTTTTGCTCAGCCTGTTATTAAATTAATCAAACATGGCAGCTCCTACTAATGGCTTGCTTTAATAACCTGCATCCATCACCATGCAGACAGGGTTTGTGTGCACTGCCACGGTTACATATGCTGAGCTCAGCTGTGGGCATGTTCATACCATCCTCTCATACAGCTCACATTTATCCTCTGCTGCCACGAGTCACCATCTTCTATTTGTCATGGATGGGAGACACAGATGCAGGCCAGGCTAGACTGATGCACTGACTTGCCAGATTTGGTGCAAAAATAATGGCAGAAATTTCACATTTGCCAAATTCAAAAAGTGGATTTTGTAGCTTTCAAAAAATACCCAAGTACTCTGTCATGTCTTCCCAGCTGTTCCAAGGAAGTTGTATTTTCTCTCTAACACCGAAAAGGCTCTTGCAGTGCTACAGAAAAACATGCTTATGAGATTATTTTCATATTTTCAAGCGCACAGGAATTCTTACATTCTACACATTTCCCCCATTTCCAACGCAATTGGATGGTAGTTGATTCATATAACAGTGGCTTCAGCTTAACCCATCTGAGTGCATCCATCATTTTGGTCAGGATCATAAGTAACAGTGCCTCTCAGAAACTAAATAACATACTCGAATGAAATACTCACCTGTTATGTACATGTTTTCCATTCAAATAGCTTCACCTAATAACTCATGAAAGCCTTTAGTACGGGAAAATGATGAGATTAAACATGATGGTTTTTGATATACTTGCTCCCTTCCATCTCAGAAGAACAGTATTAGCTAAAGCCATTCATTTTATGTAAAGGGATCTCTATAGTGCTTCATCTGCTAAACAATTTCATTAAATTCTCCATCCCTAGTAGAAATGAGGTGCAATTTAAAACTGTCAGGGATTTTAGATGCCCTCATCACTACTGGGATGCAGCAAATCTATATTTATTCAGTCTAACATCAATCAGGTTACAAGACCTCCCAAGATGTGACTGCTCATAAGCCTGGACTCGTGAAGAACAAAATGGTATTCTCTCACCATTGCCATTTGTCACAACATTTGTGAAATGCCGGAACCAGATAAACACTGAACAACAATAATTACAGCTGCATAAAAGGAAAATCACTCCAAAACAACAGGCTCCTGTCACCACCAAATCTCAAACCCCATAACATGCTTTGCTCTTCAACAGACACTGGTTTCAGAAGACTGAAGAAGGCAGCTTTCATCACACCAAGCAAATTAGGGAACACTTCTCCTCCCAAATTGAGAAAGTGGAGGTGGAAATCTCTCTGCTGTGGTACGAACATCCATAATTCTGGCATTACCTACATTTTCAGAGGTTGATTTACTTCAAAAAAGCATGCTGTAATGTTGTGTAAGGAAGGTTCACAAGGTACTAGCTGATGGTTTTGAAGACAGTGTTAAATATTATGTCTTCTACAGAAAATGTAGCAGACACAAATAACTTTATCTGCAAAAATCCTGGTATGCTGTGCATACATCAGCAGTAAAATTTTACTTGACTCTGAAGATACTGCATCCTTCAGCTCATGAACCAGCAGGAAACAATGTGTTCTGGAAAAAGGTGTTTGTTGGAAATCCAACTGTCTGTCTTGCACAAAATGGGTTCAGCATGCATACAACACATTGGCCTTATGAGTGCCACAGGCAAGACTGCACATAACAGAGGTATTTTTAGAATCAAGACAGACAGTTCACATTCCCCTTGTAACACACCGTCACCCACCCAGCCCTTTTACCCACCTCATTCTTGTGGTGCTTTGCATGCATGACTTTGGGAGGCAGAGCAGGGCTGAAGAGCAACCTCCAGCTACCCACAAAGGAGGCTGGCTGCCAGGGAAACCTGAGGCAGCAGAACAGCTACTGATCAGAGGAGGGAAAAAAAAAAAAAGAGGACTATGCTCCCTAGTTATAATCCCCTGCAGGGTCTAGGGCTGTTAAAATATTCTCATACCATTGCCTCGGGAACTGGGTTTTTTGTTTTTTTTTCTTTCTTTCTGTAAATCAAACGCATGATTTTGCTTCTCCTACCAGTTTGATGTGCACAAAAAGTTTTCGTGATGCCCACACAAGTGTTTTCATACTGAATATTTAAATACAGTAGCGGTATTCACAACAGTTATTTCAGCAAATCATACCCTCGTGAGGATGCACAACACTTTTTAGGATCTAGCAAAGAAAGTTTCAGCCAAGTGAAGTCTTATAAAGGACATAAATAACACCCTCAGAAAAAAAATGTAGTTTTATTCTAATGAGTGCCCTCAGCAGCAGGATTTAACCCACTGCTCTGTCGGTCAGACTGGCTTCAAGGAGAGCATCCACATCTTCAGCAGCACACTGACTAAAGCAACCATCTTCCATCCACTCAGAGACAAAAAGCTCATTGGTTTGAAATGCAATTTGGCTACCAAACAGAGCATTAATGACCCTAGAAAGCTTTGGAAGGGGCTACAAATGAATAATGCTGCACAAAGATTAGCAATGGAAGCTGCTGTACGTTTCTCAGTAGCTGAGCACAGCTGACAAAAAGTGGGTGTTTTGGTGGGTTTTTATTCCTGAAAAATAGAACAAGGAAATCTTTGGAAAACCTAGTTAGCTGGAGACACAATGACTGAAAAACATTTATAATAACTGAGTTCAAGGAAACAAGAACAGCAAGAGAGGTGCATTACACATACACTTTCTTTTTTGAAACCCTTAATCTGGAGAGAAAAATCTGCTCTCAGAAAATAGTGTTCAGTGCTCCTGGCCTGATTTTTAAGATGCTGGCTGGAGGTCAGCAGTAAGCATGACACCATGACACCCAGAGCTCCACCAAAAGACATTCCCACTGCGACTCAGTGGAATAAAGTTTTTGCTTTTACATATTACATGCGTAATATATTATGATGTAGTTTTCTATCTAAAACACTTCTGAGACATTATTTGACGTAATTCTCCTGTATTTGTTATCTGCCTAGGATCACTCTCTCTTTTCTTATATGTATCATCTTGCCTAATGAGTTTGAGAATCATGTTCTGATCTCAATATGGGTATATTATTACTCTGTGTAGAACAGAGATGTTGTTTGAGAATATGAGAGAGGTTGTACGAGCTCTTTCATATACCTGCCTTTCAACCAGAAAAATAAAAGAACTTTTGTCTTTTAGCTGCTGATATCCTGACAAACCTTGAACAGGACATCTATTGCCCTCAGATCCCACCTTCCGTGATGTGAACCTGTACCTGAGGTATGACACTGTAAACACACACCTTTGGCACACGAATGAACCCCCAATGCACATGGTATTTCAAACCCAGTGCCTCTGTTCCTGATCCTACATTAGGGAATAAGGGCTACACAAAGCTCTTCCAATCACCAGTATTTTCTCTCTTCTTGCTGAAAGTACAAAGCTTCCAGACCCACATTCATCCCACCCCAGGCACCACAAGTTACATACCATAGAAGATATAGGCTGTATGAACAGTCAGCCAGGAAACATAGGAGCATCCAGGCATGATCCAGATCCTCCTATCCATTGCACAGGGCTCTGCAGAAGGCTCTCAGTTAGCTGTTCTCAATGGAGTATGTAAAACTGTCTGTGATAAATCCAGGCCTCAGCCTTGTGATAACAGGAGAGGAACAGACTTGCACCACACTGGTTAATTCCCATTCTGAAATCCTCAACTGTAGCTGAAGCTGCCCGGGAATCATAAATGATCTGCCAAAGGTCACAGAGGCACCAGAGATGCCCTTTTGTACAAGCCTCTCTGCCTGCATCCCTCTGGCCAGCTCCTCACTGAATCTTCTCTTCTGCTCTCCTTTTATTTAACCTCTTCTTGCCTTTGACCATTTTCTGCTTTATTCTGAGCCACCCTTTTCCATTCCCCACGGTTTCTATATCTAACTGGATTCAGCTGAAGGATAAGAGCACCCCTAAAACATCAGGATCTCATGCTGTAAATCAGGACAACCTGTCTTCCAAGCTGTCTGGTGTATTTTCCCATGCTAGATTTAGTTACATAAACAATACTGTTACATATGTTTAGTGTAGTATAGTAATGGAATTCCTGTTCCCCTTATTAATGTCCCTCACACTCACTTATTCTTTCTGCTTTGCTTCCCACTCTGTGTGCCCTCTAGGTGGAGGAAGAAAACTTTTGGGGGGATTTTTTTCCTCTTAAGGAAATAAAGATTCCACCTGCATAATGTTATCTGCCATTTTTTTGACAGATATTGAAGATAGCAGAATTTAAATCAGTCAAAGTTTAACAATAATTCCAACTTTTTTATGTGAGAGAATCCCATATAAATGGAATCCTATGACAGAAGTCTTCAGTGCAGTAGGGTTCCACATTTTAAAAACTGAATATTTTCTGAAGGGGAAGAAGTTTTCTGCTTCAAGAAACTCAAGAGCAATTGTTGAACCCGCAGAAATGAAGCACAGAGCCACTAAAACACTTCATTACACCTTGTGAGCACTGTTCAAATACCAGTATTTACCTCTGAGGCTGCAACAAAATTACATGTTTCTGGTCTGGCAGAAAGAGCTTTCCAGAATCAATATTCATACTGCTGTGGGGAAACACATCTAATCTCTACATAAGCTCTATATAATTTTGTTATTATTATTTATAAGACAATATATTGGGTAAATAACATCAGCTCCATCTATGTGTGGCATTAACAAGAAGCTGATTTCGGAGAGCAGCAATTTGAAAATCAGCCTTTTTAAAAGGAAGGAATGAACACAGCAGCATCCTAATGCACTAAGCAGAGCAAGATCTGCAGAGTCTCAGAATCACCCTTTGAACATCTTCCCCAGGTTACACACAATCCTGTGGGCTTAGCACAAGTTATTCCTTCTCTCCATTTTATATATATCACTTTTACTGAATAAAATATTATCTCTGAGCTAGAACAGGACTTTTTTTAGTTTAGGCACTGCAAAAACACATAGCTTGGAAGGAAATTGTACTCCTCTAAAAAGCATATAATCTATACCAACAAACTTGGAAAATAATTGGAGGGAAAAATGGCACAACACAATATTTTCACACAAATTTACAAATCTGAAGTGTGTTAATGGCTTTAACACAGACTTATTAACAGAAAACATTGATTCACGCTTCTGTAGCTTAAGTAACATTAAAAAATAGAGTGATTTTTCATTAAAGAAAAATTTGAACCTGAATGAATGCATGGACCTAAAATTTTTCACGAAGAACCTGAAGGTCACAAAGTATGTACAGAACTAAACAGACTTCATCCAAATTTTAAATATTTTCTAGCAATCATTCTGAAAAATATTTAAGCAGTGGGTATCAATTCCAGTGAGATCAAGCTCACCATTTGGCAACTACACATGCCCTGGACAAATTTAAAAAATGGCATTGTCATAGGTTTACTTGTTCTAAAAAGAACCAAGCAGGGAATTTTTCTTTCCCCTGTCTTGCTGTAAAAGAAAGATGTTGAACAAGGGAGGGGGAAGGCATAGATGACCTACAAAAAGAACTATCTAGCAGGCCTGCATTCCAAGCTGATGGCCCTCTCTAGGACTGTGGAGAGGGATGATGAGCTTTTATTTTTCTTCTCTCCTCGGAAACAGGGACACTCCATTTTTGCCTTAATTCAGGCAAAGTGTGTGTTGGACAGGCTCTGAGGTTGTTTTGTTCTCTGCCTGGTCATCTGGCTGTTTTCTGTCCCCAGCTTGTCTGCGCCCTGTTCTGCCCCCAGCCCAGATCTGCTCGGACTTCACTGGAGGTTTGACCCATCTGCAGAGGAACTTTTTGGGTAGAAGGTCGCCCTTTCCCTCCTCCGCTCCCGTGTTTGGCAGTAGTTTGTGCCTATCAACGAAAAGGGGGAAATCCCAGCCACAGCCAGCTGCAGACAGTGTGAGTTTTTGTGGGAAGAACCCCCTTTTGTCCCCCAGACAAAAGGTGCCAGCACAGGAAGATCTATGTGTCCATGGAATGCTGAGAGTGGCCAACACACTGCTCATGAGAGATAGAAGGTAAGGGCTTTCTTTCCTGGGTAGAATGGCAGTTGTTTGTTTGCAGGAGCACTGAGCTGAAATTGGTCGTCCGACTCCCAAAATTCAAGATGGACAAAGATTCCTCACAGACAAAAGGTGCCCACGCAGAGAGCTCTTGCTGTCCATGGAGTGTCAGGAGTGGCCCACACACTGAACTTGAGAGATGGAGGGTTAGGGCTTTCTTACCTGGGTGGAACGGCAGTCATTCACTGGCAGGAGTGCCGTGCTGAAATTGGCTGTCTGACACCCAAAATTCAAGTCAGACAAAGATTCCTCCCAGACAAAAGGTGCCTGCAAAGGAAGGCCTTGCTCTCCGTGCAGTGCCAGTAATATCCCACCAACTGAACTTCAGACACGGAAGGTAAGGGCTTCCTTTCCTGGGTGGAATGGCAGTTGTTCGCTTGCAGGAGCGCTGAGTTGAAATTGGCCGTTCGACTCCCAAAATTCAAGACGGACAAAGATTCCTCCCAGACAAAAGGTGCCCGCACAGGAAGCTCGTGTTCTCCATGTAGTGCGGGTAGTACCCCACCAACTGTGCTTGAGAGACAGAGGGTAAGGGCTTTCTTTCCTGGGTGGAAGGGCAGTCGCTCACTTGCAGGAGTGCTGTGCTGAAATTGGCTGTCTGACTGCCAAAATTCAAGATGGACAAAGATTCCTCCCAAAAAAATCTTTACCAGTACAAAAAGCTCTTGTGGTGCTTTGAGTGCCAAAATTGGCCCACAAACTGCACATGAGAGACGGAGGGTAAGGGCTTCTTTCATTTTGTTTCTTTTAGTTTCTTTTTTTTTGTTTGTTTCTTTTAATTTCTCTTAGTTTCTTTTCATATCTATTAGTTTATTTTTATTTATTTTTTTCATTTCTTTTCATTTCTTTTCTTTTTTTCATTTCTTTTTGTTGTTTCTTTTTGTTTCTTTGTGTTTCTTTTTCATTTTTTTTTTTACTTTTCTTCTTCTCTTCTTGCTATTCTTTTCTTCTCTCTTTTCTTTTCTTCTTTTTTCTTTCTGTATAGTAGCTGTAACAGAAATATATTATTTTCAGATATTCCACAGTTTTATTCTCTGCAGATATAATCAAGGAACAGGAAATACACTTATATATTTCAGTTTACCTACCAGGCACAGTGGGGTTTTTGACATCACTGCTTACAGAACAGCAAGACACACAAATAAAGTAAAAATGAAAAAAATCTGAAGTCAACAGTGTTTTTTCTCACACATACAAGGGATTTCAGAAATACCCAAACAGAGAAGCTTTAAGAAGAGCTGCTCTGGGCAAAAGGCAACAACTGGAAGTGAAAGTTTGAGAGATAAAGAAAGAGCTTTCCAGGCATGAGTATTGTTTTGTGGTTCTCTCCTCGCCACCTCAGACATATTAAAATGTTATAGGGACTTTCAGCAGTTGTCTGCTGGGCACAACAATTCATTTTTCTGGCAGCAGAAAATTATTTAAATTCATTGTTTTATTCCACTACCATACGCAGGCAACTGAGGACACAGTGTAATAACAAAAAAAAAAGGTTGTTTCCAATGAAAATTTGAAATATTGTATCAGTTTATGAGAACATCAGATCATATAACCAATGACAAAACCCATTATATTTTAAATTATCTATATTTTTATAAAGATTATAACCTTAATCTAGCTAAGATCTGAACAAAACTAATGTAAAAAGCAAATATATTTATGATCCTTTAAGATCACTATTGCCTGAGTCTTTTCTTATGAAATAAGGAAATGTGAATCCAGTTTACAAATGTCAAACTTCAAGAAAAAACACTTCATGATGAAAGAGTAGAATCCCTGGATTCTTCACTCTTAATTAAGCCCATGTCTACTGGGGAAAGGGGAGAAAGAGGGAGTACCTCTGGTAGAATAACCACACTACTGTAAAGTAGCAGTCGTCTGTTTTGGGTTGTTACTACTCTTTATGAATAAATGTAGCATAAATGGTCTTGTAATTGAATAGCTGAGCAGAAATTAAACTCCTGCATGAGCAAAAAGGATTTGGATCATACCTTCAGACTTTTGTCAAAGATAAATGAACCAGGCTGGAAGAGCAGAGGGAAACACATATGCTGTATGAACATTGAGAAAAATGAAGCTAAACTCAGATTACTTCAATTTTCAGAAAGGTTTCAGCAAAGGTTATACAGGATTTCAAATATAGAAAGTAAACAGGACAAGAACTGGCATTATTGCAGGCATTTCTAGCATTTACTAATTTGGGTGAGTAAATACTGAGAAATCTCTGCATAATTTCATAATTTAAAGCCATTGGTGGAAGGTGCATTGACATTTTAGGTCAGTCAATTTGCTTTTAGTTCAGAAATAAGTTTTCTTCAAATTCTGTGAAAAATTGCAAGGAAAAATTGAGGAAGAACAGATGATCTGTGATACTGCCTTCTGTTCAAGAAGGGTGGGGTTTTTTCATACTCTGTCGAGGAAAAAGAGAAGATACTGAACAGAACACACAGCAGTGACATGGTGCATAGGTTCTTGTCTGGCTTTTGATCCTTGAATTGGTCACCATCTTGGTGTAGCTCAGATAATTTTCATTCCAATTTGGGGTTTAGGAATACTTAAGTAGGACACCCAAGTGTAAGATAACTCCTGGAACAAGAGCTCCAAAAACCAAAAGAAATTAGTTTGTTTCATTTTTTGTAAAGAGTGATAGCTCGCAACAGATGAAAACAAAGTGAAACTAAAATCTCCTTGATGATAAGGAAAAACAGGAAATATTCTACTTATTTATTTAAAAAACAAGAACAAAACCCCATCAAAACCTCTTACTCATACAGAATGAGGCAAATTTTGTAATCCTTGGACACCAGCTCTGCCACTAAAGCAGAGCTTATGGTCTTTCCATCTCATAGTTTAAAAAGGCCATTTATATGATTTTCTTTGATCTATGTAGATTGTCTTTCTATCACAGCCTATTGAAAATTTTGTTGATGAGATAATTATAAAATTAATAGATTCAACATGAAACTTGATTAAAAACAGCCCATTTGATTTCAAGAGCAGAAACAATAAATACTCAATTGTCTGGCTGGAATTCATGTAATTTTGGGAGGAATATTTTGTATAAACAGTGTATAAACTAGACTTAGGAAATTTCCTTTTAATGAACCCATGAGGGTGTGGACTGGGGAGAGGGCCCAAAGAACGTTTTTGTTAACACCCAGAGCACACTGTACATGTACACTTTCAAAGCATGGAACAAATAGTGCATTTTGTTCCTGAAAGGAATTTAAAAAACGTAAAAATTGAAGTAATCCCCAACACTTTCAGTTCTAATTTGTCAGATTATTTTGGTACAAAGTAGATAATAAGTCATGACCCAAAAGTTCTTTTTCACTGAAGAAACCTCTTCTGAAGGGTTCTTTCCTTCTGATTAACAATTCGAATCTTTCAATTGCCCTGATTACAGGCTGCCAAACAACTCATGGAACCCAAGCATTCTCAAGAAGTTCATCAGCACAGCATCCAGCACACATACAAACCCTGCAGGAAACTGAAGGACGTGACAAAGGCACTGGGGCAGGGGCAGCTACCAGTAAAACTTCTCACCCCCCTCCTCCATCCTTAGGGAGGGCCATCAGCTTGGAATGCAGGTCTGCCAGTCAGTTCTTTTGTGTGATCCAATTACCCCTTCCCTCGTTCAACATCTTTCCCCCACAGGGAGGACCGGAAAAAAATTCTGTTTGTTTTTTTAGAACAAGTAAACCTATGACAATCTTCAGCTAAGAGAGCATTTGTAGCCATGGAGTGAGTTCCCCATTAGCTTTAAATCATACAACCTCTTTTTTTCTGAGGTGAACTCAAGTGCAAGTTGTATTCTGTGAAACATGTTTGGTACTTCTGTCAGAAAAGACAATCAAAGCATTTATTGAAAAAATTAAGTTTTCTCTGCTCCCTGAAGCCTCCTGTCCTCATGCACTGCCTAAGCTTTTCCCTTCAGCTGGCTTTTCAGCAGCAGAGTCTTAATGCAAGAGGGAGTCACATTGTGAACAAACAGTCTGACTGCTGCAAGACTACTTTACATGTTTATATAAAAAATACAAATTAGCATGTGATTCCTCTATATATAATGGAAGCAAATTGCCTGGAAGAAATCCTGCAGCTACCCACTTTACAATTTACTTAAGACAAACGCTTATTTCCAGTCAGAAAGAACACAGTAATTTTTTGACAAAGGCGACTGTGGAATTGTTTAAGTCTGTACAAGGAAAGGCTGTTCTGCTGGTACCAAGGAAAACAAACATGCCTTTACAGAAGGGATCCTTATTTTACTGCTATATAGATTATGGAATCACAGTATCTGGGCTTAGCTGTTATAATGCTTTCAACATTCGCCGCTGTAACACTTGAAGACACTCTCTTTTATTAAGGAAAGAACCAAAAGAATTTTAGTCTCTAAAATACATAAAATTAAAATCCTATCCCAAGTAAAGTTTACTTTGAACAAGGAGGAGAACAAGACTCCACAGACCCTGTCAAAGATTCTATTTCTGCCAGCCTAATTTAAAGGAAAGGCCCTCAGACCGGGCACACACAGCAGAGAGGAAGCAAAGCAGTGAATTTGCAGAAGTGAATTTGCTTCCAGACCACCAGCAGAAAAAACACAATGTAGTCACAATATTGTGCACACACACACACACAGCCTTGCATGTCTAATTTTTGATCAACTAAGTTTATTCTGAGTTTAGACCATTTGAGCCACACATATAAAATTAAGCAGAAAATAAGCAAAATGGTGGAAAAAAACCAACCTAAAAGAATCAACTCAAGCCTATTTCACATTTTCAAATACAACAGTCTTACTAACAAGATGGGACAGTTAGAGTAAATGGTACCAACCTTCATCTCTCTATATACTGATTTATATACTCCATTCTTTATTATTTAATTTCAGTGTAGAGCTATAAGGGAAAATTAGTAACCACAATTTATACAGAAGCAAAGATGAAAAAAGAATTACAGTTTACTGTCGCATTTGCAATCATCTGAGCACAAGCACATTAGAATAACACATTAGATCCTAAACTCATCCACTCCTGTCTTCTGCCTCCAGCAGTGGTAACCAGGAATGGGAAAAATGTTCAGGCAAGTAGGCTGTGCTACTTTCTCCAGCTTACCCTGCCAGCATTGCCTATGTAATGAGGAAAATAATAATGACGTAACTGGGCTTTCTCTACGCTGACAAGTGACATCTTGGGTTTTAAGATGCTGCAGAATACTATCCCCATGCTCTAACACTCAATGGTTTTCGCATTTCACACATCTAACTCCCCATACGTACACTTAAAGCAGGAAGTCAAAGAGATGGGAACTGCATGTTGTTAAAACAGAGGTTAATTTTTGGATGAGGGTCAATATCTACTTACAGGTTGTGTTTCAGCTGAAGGTACAAAGGCACTTAAAGCAATGAACTGATCAGCATATCAGGCTAGGCTTGTATCAGTCTCAGGGTTGATCTGTGTAAAGTTTAGTATGTTAACAGGGGCCAATAATATCACAGTAAAGCTGAAATACCCCCAACATCAGTTTTGCTGAACCAGAAAAAAAACCTACCTTTTCCATTTGCCTGATTCTCTTTGGTTTCTTTTTTCCTTTAAGACACTGCCACTGAAGTTTATACACCATGTCACATTACTTCACCTAAGGGAACCTGAGAGGAAGAGTAGGAAGTGTATGCATGCATCTTCCTCATCTGTCTGTAAATATGGAAGAAGCTGCACATTACCAAGATGGGCACAAGCAGAGTGGTTAATTTTTATTTTTCTTTCTCTTGTGCTCTAATCCCATGGAAAGCTCTCCAGCAAATTACAGGCATGGACATGGATATACACCAGCAGGCAAGAGGCTGAAACCTCAAAAATCAGTGCAAACCAGCAGGTTCTAAACACACTGGAACAGCAATGACAGTCAGAGGTATGGTCCAGCTGCAAACTCACATCCTGTGGTGCCGTGGCTTTGGAGAGAAAAGAGAGTTTTGCACAGACTGAAAGGGTTTATACTGCCTGCTGAATGAGCCAACAGTCTATCCAGGGCTGCTGTTGACAATTCTCAGAAGTAAAAGTAGCTGTTAAATCTTGAATTAGTTTGAAGTCAGGCTCATTAAATTTGGAAATGAGCTACAAAGATGTTTTCAAAAAGAATGAGCAAGTGAGTCAATTTTTAATTACTTATCAAGGAGGGGTTTTCAGGAGAGGTCATCTTCCCAACTCTGCAAAGCAATAAATATAACACATTTACAGCTGTTTTTGTTTTCATGACAAACACCCAGAATTTCAAGGGAGTACAGAGATCAAAACTGGCTTGCTTTGACCAATATTTATGTAATATTCTATCTTCCAGCACACAGACACAAAAAAGCACGAACATAACAATCTGCTCTTCTTAAAGGAAATAATCCATGTATTTACATGCAAACAAAAATAATGAGACCTTCTGTTCAAGTCATCTGAAAAAACTTCCTTACGCTCCAATCATACAAAGACATGCTTTGACCAAAATCTGGCACTTGTACAGCAAGTTCAACCGCTGGAAGATTCTGCAGGTCATTACTTGTAGCTTTCCTTGCTCAGTCTCACATTTAATCTGGCTGCATCCATCCAATGAAGGCAAATCAACAGCGACAAAGTGATGTACTGAAATTATTATTCATGCCAGAGTGTTTTATGGTACTGAGTGCATTAGGTTACAGCTTGGATGTGCAGTTTTTACCCCTGGCAGCTGCTCTCACTGACCTGCTGTGGTTTCTAAGCATTGTTGCCTGGCAAGGCCACAGGAGCAGCGGCATTAGAGCAGATGCTCACACCACCTGCGGTGGATATTGGGAGGCAGTTTCCTTCCCCCACCACCTTAAAACAATTCCTCTTTTTTTGCCATGGGTAATCCAGAAATCTTTTTTTAACATGTGCAGAAGATTTTTGTTTGGTTTGGTATTTTTGCTTTGTTTGGGTTTGGTTTATTTTAAGGCAAATGTCTGTCCAAATATTGTCCCTTATGCAAAGTACTGCTTATGCATCATCTCTTCATGGGGGTGTGCTCTCTCATCCCACCTGTCTCTGTGATGTGGAGACCTTAATACACCCTGATAAGTAAAAAATGCGCATCACACAAATGCTTTCTCTCAGAAACTTGGGTCTGGCTTCATCAAGGGCTCCCCCTACTCTACAAGTACCTTTTAATGCATTTTAATCTGACCAGAGGATATCCTTGCACCCACAGTCATAATCACAGGACCGGATGGCTCTTGACCTCCACCACAACACCACCACCAAACCTGTTTCACCATGGCCTGTGAGCACCAGAGTGCTCTGCAGAAGCCAGCAGAGTAAATCATACCCACCATAGAGCACCACTGGGTGGTTGCTTTAAGCAGATGACAGGGGATTTTTATTTCCAGAGCAACAGAAAATGGGGATTTTGAGGCTAAGAGAAAACATGTCAAAATGAGGACCTTTTGCCTCTGAATAATTCTTTTCTCTGAAGTTAGATTAGCTTCAATAACAAATAACTGGGGAAAAGAGACTTCCAGTAAATGTAGGGAAGACGTGACATGACACACTAGGATAGAGAAAGAAGTGATCTAGGAGAGAATTGAACATTTTACATGTTATTATATTACACATATCACACATTATTATACTATTACATAGCTGAGCACCCTGATTATGCCAAACAGGGGTTTAACCCTGACTTTCAATCCTTCTCTCACCTTTTCTCTTTTGAAAAGAAATGATTGCTATTCTTATCTCAGAGCATGAAATCTGGATATGTGTGCTAGTACTCAGCAGAAAGATTGCAGAACATATCAGTACCAACAATGTTGTCTGCCACATTGGTGAAACAACCCTACATATTTTGAAATGCATTTCAATGACAGACTGGTTTCACAAGGCCAAAACCAGTTTAGTTGATTATTTTCAGTGCATATTCCCTCAGCACACAAAAGATTTCAAATTCTGACAACCTATTACTGAGAAGTATATATCTTCTGATAAGAAGATCTAAGACTCTGAATTTGGAATATTTTCTATGTTACTAGAATTAAAAATATTGAAAATGAAAAGTTCCAATTAATTCAAAGCCCAGTGTAAGGTTTCACACTGTCAATTTTTCTACCCTGAACCAGAGAAGTGACAAAATCAGTTAAAAGAAAATAAGAAATAGTTAATTAGTAGAACTTAGCTCTAAATACAACAATCTGCAATGCTCCTGTGGTTTGGTAAATGTAATCTATTGATAAACTTCTCTCTTATGAGGTTGTCTGTCTGAAAAAAACAAATCATGGAGTGATTAATTAGAAAACATATCAATGAATAACTTAGAAGAGATTCTAATTTGAAAACTAAGTACTGACCATATTGCTTCTTACTGATAGAAATTCTGAAGTAGCTATCAGAAATCAAATACACTTTTACTTTTTAAGGGTGAGCTCTGCTATACAGGAAAGTCGTGAGGAGCAATAATTTTTAATTTTACTTTAGCTAAGTATCAATGCAGCATTTTTATTTTAAAGCCTTGAACTTGGAGGCTTTAACATTTCATTCTAAAGGCTTCCCAGGACTTTGAGATTTTTAGATTCAACTTCAAAGACCAGCTTCGGCTTTTAAAGCTTTCCAAAGTGTCATGAAGCATAAAGCTGCGTGATTTAGATGGGTAACTGAAGGTCCTAATAAAACCACATTCACTTCTGCATAATCCTGGAAGGAATGGCCTCCAACAATGAACTCTCAGTTTGAATGTCAAATTCTCCAAGTATCTAAACTTGGAGTGTCCCAACATCCCCAACATTACTTTTCCTCTTTTGGGGAAACCCACAGTCCCATGACCATTTCTTGGGATGCACATAAACAGGCATCTGGAGGCCACTGAGGCACAGGACTTGCTCGGTCCTGAGGGATGCCTTTAGCAAAACTCTCCAGGATATACTTTTCCACTTGTGGCCTTTTGAATTTGCCTTGCCATAAGGACACAGCATCAATGGCTGTACCAGAAAGTGCCTTCATCTCTCGCTGCACACACTCCTGCAGCAGGTGGTGGAGGAGGGATGAATTATCTCCAGGTGAACCTGGTGCTATTTCACTTGCTAAACTAAAGCTCAAACCACCGAGCAGGTACATTAAAGATGATTCCACTAACTTCACTTTTAGTCAATTTATGAAGAAGAGTGCACTTTTTTAAAACACAGACCAAAGGTACCCAGTTTCAGCAGATGGCACAGAAATACACGCTCCAAGTGCACAGATCCAAGCTCCTGCAGCTCTCATTCCATGACAAAGAGTTAACTTTCATTCCAGCTCCCTCTCTCAGCTCATTCAAAGTAGGTGCTCATAGACTGGTCTGCACTCCTGCTGCCTTAAAATGCTCTTCAGATATGTCTAGCCTTATTCTGCAGTGTCTCTTTCACCAGGATTTAAGTTCATGCAGAAACTCGCTTATATGTCTGTGTTCTAAGTCTGGTTTATGGATTCTGTGCTTGTACAATCAATGTCCAAAAGTTGTGTTTTAACACTTGAATTCAAGATAACCTGGATTTTTATTTTACTTCATTTTGCAGGCAGCTACTAACCCATATCATTATTTACATTTCAATATAAAATTCTTAATGCAAACTAAAAAAAAGTGTCATAGTTAAAATGAAAATAACTTATCTATGTTTAGACCTAAATAACGTTAATCTATTTTTTTTAAAACATATCCAGGAATCTGGCAATTCAATTTCTAATCCCAAATCCATCAAGATATTTAGGTCCTCCACAGTCTAGACACTTCACTTAAATCAAAATCGGTGGCGTTCAATGACATCAGTAAGTTCACTGAACAGGCCCTTATTATGATTAAATTACTTCACATGAATATTCAGTATCTGTCGTATGCAGGGATTGCTGCACATCTCATTAGATAGGAGAGCTGTATATATGGAATATTTCAAAATGTTCACCTTTGAACACTTAAGACTCCGACTGGATGTCAGAGTGCCATGGTCTAGTAACCACGGTGGTGTTGGATCAAGGGTTGGACTTGATGATCTTGGAGATCTTTTCCAACCTGGTTGATTCTATGATTCCATGACTCATTCATAGCAATTTGTTACGCTTATTCTTGAAATTCTTAGTGTACCTATGCACACCTTATATAGGCTTGTTAGGTTCATAGGCCCACACACAGAGCACACCCTTTACAAGGAGTGCACTCTAGTGACACAGAGCACTGGATGCAACAGCATTTGTGCAGAAACTATTTATTAAGTTTTGCCTTGGAAGACTCACTACAAGGAAAAGCAAAGTCGTGCCAGGAAGTGGTTGGTTTGATAAATAATGAAGAAGATTTCATAATACAGAACTCTATTATCCCTTCAGCATAAAGTGGGAGGGAGGAGGAAAGCTAATAACATGGTGGCATAAATTTCTCCTAATGGAGAGACAGGCAGATTCTTCCCTCAAGGGGAGCAGGATTAGGGTTTGTACAAGGACTAAGAGCTAGAAGTTACTCCAGGTTTACCAGCTGGTGAAGAACTAAGCACAGCCTGCCTTTGCCACTCACCCTGTGAGACAGTAGAAATAACTGGCAGGAGGGGCAGCACTGGAGTGTGAGGCTGCTGAGCTCCCAGACACCAGAAACTACCCAGGCTGCTTGACAGTCCCCTGGCCAGCTCTGCACTGTTAGCAAGTGATGATATAGTGCACAACTTGTCATGATTTCATTTAAAAACCAAATCAATAAAGGAAATTACATTATTCTTCCTGAGGATTGAAAACCCCTCCAAGGTTTAGCTGCTGTCAGAACCCCCTGCTGCTAGGCAAAGAGTTGGGGAAAAAAAATACAGGAATTTCTGATGAAACTGAAGTGCATCTAAGAATTTTAAAAAAGCTTACTTCATTCAGTCTGCAATTCTGTTTTTGTAACCCCCCAGGGTTCAGCCACCATGTATTTTGTCAGTTCTGTCTCTTCAACCATATACCACTGTCTTCAGCTTCATTTCTGAGCAGGGACGTGGGGGTGTGATGTAATCATGCAGTCTAGTTTTTGAACGATTCAGTGTTATTTGGGTGTCTCTTTGCTATCTATCATCTAGAAATTTATACCGCTTTTCAGATCACTCAAAGGAATTAAAGCTCTTCAGGACATAATTTCTTTCCCTGCAATTTCTTTCCCTGGCAAAAGCAGAAAGAGAAATTCAATCTGTTTTCGCTGAAAGACCAAGAAGTATTAGACTACACACTCATGCTCAGACAGCTGTACATAAAGGTGTCTGGCTCCACATATCTTAATTTTCTTCTCCTGAAATCAAAAGTAATCATTGTGTGGACACGGTATAAAAGCATGTTGAAAGTGAGCCTCGTCTCAGCTGAAGCAGAGATCATTTCCTTTTGATGCAATACAATACAATCAACATGGGTGGGAAACAAAAGCTTCACATAAGGGCTTACAGAGCACAAACAAAAGAGCAGCCCGAGGGGCAGATAATCAGTTTACACAGAACTTACTGTACCCGTGTTATCAAGATGGAAAACAGCAGCACAAATTAGGCTGAAGTGAAATTTCATTTTAGGATTGCTAAGTACGTGATCAAAGAGACCACATTAGTTTGAGAACCACTACTCTTAGCAGGCTGCTGGTGAGCACTGCTGACACTTGTCATCTCTGCATGCAAAGGGCTGAGCAGGTACTTTCAGGTTCCGTTGTACGGTTTTGCCTGTCACTAAAGGCAGGCAAAGTCCTTGAACTGTTATGGCTCTTCCAAAATCCCCCAGGAGAATCTGGTAGCAGCTGAAAGGGCCTGGAAGATTAAGCACTTTGGAAACAGTCTATATGCTGTAATTTGAAACACTCAAACTCCCATCTCCTGCCATCGCCTCTGTGACAGCAGCTGCTCACGCTGCTGCCACCACCCTGCCTGTATCTGTCACCATCCTCTCTCTCATGACACAGGGTCAACCAGGAACAGCAACAATAGAAAAACTAGAGTGTATTTGTTTAAAATGGCCTTTTATTAAATGAGCTTGGCATTCCTTGGTTAGTTAACTATTTGTCTAAATAACTTCCTGGGTCTAACCATGGTCCTAGGGGATGTCCACTTCTGTATTATGTAAAGCTCTGAGGTACTATCCTCAGTCTGTCTTAGTAGCATCACATCATAAAACATGAAACTTTCTGCTATGTTTTCAGCATGGTGTAGCAGCCATTTTTTTTAACAATACTGTGTGTTTTAACAATAACATGAAGCATCTGTTGTTGCATCAGTCATAAAAGTGCTCAGACATTTGTAATAGGTCAAATGTTACTAACCTAGACTAACATCAGATGACTGAGGTCTAAAATGTTTCCTCAGGGGAACAAATGTCTGTAAATAACTGCATTGTGTTTAAAGGTCCCAGAGCAGGTGCTTTATCACTATCACCTATGCCGTGCCTGCCTTGAAAGTCCTCAACAAAGAGACTTCAACAGCACTTTCTTTATTCAATAGTTAGTATGGAAGGAGATTTTTATCCCACAGTAGCTGGAGACATTTGCTTGGAATATACTTGAAAAAAAAAAAAAAGACTTAAGAGAAATAACCCCACTATGTTTCAAAATCGATTATTTCTGTAATAATTCTGCTGATACTTTATGGGTATTCCCTTGTAGTGTTTGTTTAATACAGAAACCAGATACCCTTTGCATTCAGGAGATGTCATGGGTCAGCAGGTGTTATTCTGAGAGTGAGGACTGACAAACCACAGGTTGCCATTTCACCATTACAGCATCCTCACTCCCCATGCTCTATATTCTCTATTGCTATCATCAAAGTAATGAAGCATCTGAGATGAAAGATGGTAAAAAATTCAGTATCACTGCTATGAATTCTTCTGTTCCAGCTGCTTTGCTTCTCATTTCAAATCACAATCCTCTGCATAGCCACAATATCATAAGCTATTGCATCAGAAGTGATTAAGATGTTATAAAAAAATGAAGGATTATCAAACTGAGGGAATCCTGGCTGGTGCAAAGAGATGAACAGATGAGTAACTCTCATCCTGTATGTAAAATAAAGAAGTAAAATACACATTCAACAAAATAAACTACCAGTTGTGACAGAAATTAGTATTCCTCTCTTGACTTTCCCGGAGCTATGCTGATTTACCTCAGGCAAAGATCTGTTTCATGGTTTAGCCTTGTCATGTATCTTCAGTAACTTCTTTGCAAGTTATCAGCTGTGTGCCCTTGTGACCAAGAAGGCCAATGGTACCCTGGGGTGCACTAGGAAGAGCATCACCAGCAGGTCAAGGGAGGTGATCCTGCCCCTCTACTCAGCTCTGGTGAGGCACATCTGGAGTGCTGTGTCCAGTTCTGGGCTCCTCAGTACAAGAGAGGCATGGAGCTGCTGGAGTGGGTCCAGTAGATGATGAGGGGACTGGAGCATCTCTTATGAGGAAAGGTTGAGGGAGCTGGGCCTGTTCAGCCTCAAGAAGAGATAAGTGAGAGGGGACCTGATCAATGTCTGTCAGTATCTGAAGGGAGGGTGTCAAGAGGATGGATTTAGGCTTTGATGGTGGTGCCAAGCAATAGGACAAGAGGGAACAGGAAGAAACTGATGCTCAAGAAGTTCCACCTGAACGTGAAAAAGCACTTCTTTACTGTGCAGGTGAGTGAGCACTGGAACAGGTTGCTCAGAGAGGATGTGGAATCTCCCTCACTGGAGATATTCCAGAACCACCTGGATGCAATCCTGTGCCATGTGCTCTGGGATGACCCTGTTTGAGCAGGGAGGTTGGACCAGATGACCCCTTCCAACCTGACCCATTCTGTGATTCTTTTCTACGTCATTACAAATGTCTCTTCACTGCAGCATCAGCAACACTTTTCAACATACACACAGCCTCCTCCCTGATGTCCTCAATTTCAGCCTTATACTACAGTGACTCTCTCATATGACAGTCCTTCCTGAAAAATGAAACACTTCTAAAACAGAAGTTATTAGAGCTTTACCAGTTATTCACCAAGGATCTGACAGATTTGCTTTGAATAACTATTCTTCCTCTTCTAAACAGTTTTGGGTTTTATTGCATTTAGCAAGCAATACATTTTCCAAATTCTTAGACTCTGGTTCCAACCTTTTTACCTTCCTGTGTCCGCTGCTTAATACTTCCATATAATAAGGCTGTGCATTTTCTCACAGACAATGCTCCAAAGGGCAAACAACAGCTTTTGAACTCTCTCACATGGCTAGCAGTCTTCAATTTACCGGCAAAAAATGACTGCACACCTCATTTACCACACATATTGAACCTATGCCTTTGTATTTTTCTCTCCAGGTTGACTGGAGGAACCATAAGCCAGGTAAAGACAGAGGACACAAGCAAGTGCATATACACAGGTAGTAACTACTCTACAAAGTAGCATCACTCAGGTAATTCTTCACAATCCAGCAAACATGAAAGCTTCCACTCTAAAGCTTTAGAAGATTTTTCATAGAAAAGTCAAAAAATCTCAATACTAAGTCAATATCCTCCAGGAAGTGCCTGTTCTGTATTTTAAAACAGAGATTATCAAACAATTTTTGCATTTCAAACAAACTTTTCATTCCCAGCAAAAAAGAAAACTGCTAGGCAAAAAGAAAATGACTGAAGTCAAAATCTGTCCCAGTTAACATTTGCCAACAGAAAGTGACAGTAGGTGGGTAATTCTTGTATATTTACAGCATCATGACTCCTGTCGTTACTTGAACACAGACATCAACTGGGTCATCAAGTCCAATTCTCTGCTGTCTCAGGCAATCACATTGTATAAATCAGTTCATACAGCCTCCTTGATGTTTTTCCCCCCACTAACAATCCCTAGATAATATTTTGCTTTATATAATGTGTAAAACTGAGTATCAGAAAGTAACAAAAGTGTGAAAGTTTGTGCTTTAATAAGTTGCCTGTCAATATTTGTGATGCTACCATACACGTATAGCACCACATCACACCAACAGAGGTGCTATAAGGTAAGGATTTAGTTAAAACTTTGAGACCAGCGTCACCTTGTTTAATTTACATGTTTAATATTCTAGTTTGCTAAGTAGCTACTTGCACACACAACCTTCTCAGCAAATCACGTTGCTAAAAGTTACCTTGCAAATGCTAACCATACACAGGGCTGCCTTGCCAATTGTATACATAATTGCCAAAAACGAACCAAAAAATTTTGGTCCTCTACCAGCTAGAATTACTCCATGTAGATTTTTGAAAACCTGCTTCCTATCCTGCACATCTTAGACTAATTTTTTGCCACAGTAAGACAAGAGAAAGAAACTCTACTTTCATGAATCCCCACATGAAAAGTATGTGGGAGGATGGGAAGGAATACCAAAGGGAACCACTTGTGTCCGGTTATACTGGATTCACTTTCAATGGATTCGATGAAAAAAGTATGAGATAATGCTTGAATTGTTTTTTCCCTGCCTTCCAGCACACTGACATATGCTGAGCTTTATTGCTTCTGAAAGCACCCTTGCAGCCATTCAGTGAGACTTTAAAACCTTCCAGTGACGCAATCCTTATTGCACATCAGTTGTTATTGAAATCTCTCATGCATACTTGGGCGTAGCTTGAGCAGTGTTAAATATGGCTAAAAAATGCTACTGTGCTGATGGCAATGTTATTCACATCACAGCTCTACCAAGAGGGCCCTCCAGGCTGAAGCCACACACTGCATGTGCTGATAGCAAGAACCCATGCCTGGCCCTGGGAGCACACCATACTAATTGACCATGCAGAAGAAACAGCAGAGAAAAAGTGAAGTCACAAAGTCTTGTTTAAAGCTCAAATCACATCTTTTGAATCATGGGCCAGTACCCTTTACCAAACCTGGTCCTTTAGCCTCGATATGCACTGAGCAATGAGACACAACACAGGGAGGGTAAAGCTACTTTTAATTGAATAGCAAATGTTTTCTTCAGTGCCTGAGGGCTCTCAGGGCCATAGTCTTGGTGCTGCATTCACCACTTTTAACCCTCACTAGTGACAGTGTTCTCCAGATGGGAAAAACGTAAGGTGCAGTTCATCTTGTGGTCCCTCTGTGAACAGATGCATGGAGCCTGCCAAATTCTCCCTCCTCCCCCTCTCTGGCAATCTTGCTTCAGGCACAAAATGGAAAGTGGGAGAAACTGAGGGTACCTGCTTGATTCCTTCCTTGTTTCCTCAGGACCTGAGGAATTTAAACCATTTCCAGTGGGGTAAAACCATTCACTCAGTTGTATTACGTCACATTTCATCCACGTTTCTGTTTCTAAGGGCAACAAAACCCCATGATGGAAAAAATGAATGAGCACTCCAGTCCTGGTTATCCCACTGGACACAGAGACTGACTGAAACAAATGCAAAGTAAATTGCCTATATAACATCAGAGAAAGCTGAATCCCACGACAAACGAGCATTAAATCTGCTTCTTCACTACCTAAACCCCAAAACCTCTGAGAAAGAAATAACAAAAAAGTATTTAAAGGCATGCTGAATTACAGCCCATTTAGAAGCCTACTGCTCAAGGGGCTACCACACAAGTAAATATGATGAACTCTACCCAAAAGATACCTTTTTTTCCTCTTTTCAGAATGGTTTGAGGTAAATGAGACTATTTTAACTCATTCAGAGCTAAAATGGCCTGTCTCAACAGTTCCTTCAGAAATATCTTGCTTTTCTCCATTACCTTCACCTGTAGCATAGCTGCCTTCCTACCATATATGTTTGCAAGGGAAAGTAGGAACGTTACCGTGGTCAGAAAATGACACAATTCTACAGCAATATCTCCACCACTGTTTCAACCCACGCTTTGAGGAATTACTGGTGTCTTTACCACTGAGAATATTGCTCATATCATGTGCACTGTGTACATTTCAATGCTACCACCTCAAACTCAGAATATTTACTTCACTTCTATTTCCCATTTTGGCTGTGTCTTCAACTCCCTACTCATTCACTTCTCAGCATCTGAGTAGGCAAACACACCACAGTTCATCTGGATCACCACTTAAGTCTTCAAGTCACTGTCTAGCTCCTCCTGCTGATTCCCAGGCTTAAAACTCAATAACCACCACTGGTTTTACAATTTCTAAAGCAATCTAATATCAAAGGGAGTAATTACATGAAGAAATTGTACTTCCTACAAATAATAAACAAGGTAATTCAAAGGTACATAAATATAAACTCATTCCTGCAAGAGGCAGAAAATTAATTTCTGATACATCCACAGTCGACCTAAGCTGCAGGATGACAATTTACACTTGTACAAGATTGGACATTCACCCATTATTTCTTTTGCTTCCACTGTCTGATAATTTCCTCCACAGCTTGTGTTGCTGGTATCCATGGCAGCTGCTCATCCCACCAGGGGCCGAAAACATCCTCCAAGTGAGGACACAAAGAAAGTACGTACAGTGGGTAGAGGAAAAGAAAATAACACTCAGAGGGTTCTGAAGTCAAAAGGGTTGCACTTTGATATTTAATTAGAAAAAGCATATTAATTAGAGAATATCAAAAGTGAAATAGGTCAGAAGACATAGACATAAGTGATAATTAATGTACCACTAAAATAAATGCTAAAAGCCAAAACCAGAATAACCCCTCAAACAGTAATTCTGTCAATAATGAGTAAACAGTAAATCCTGTATACTTTTTATGCTTTTTTACCCTGCCTTCTCCTCACATACAGGCAACCACACTATTAAGAGCCAGTCAAAGGACATTTTGGCACAAGCTAGAGAGCAGTAGAGAAGAGAGCATGTCCTGGACGTTTTTTTGTTTTGTGGGGCTCTTTCCTGAATTCTAGCTTCTGCCAGATTTTCCTGAACATAATGCAGTCATACAGAAGGAACAAAAAACTTTGCAAAAATGCTACATTAAGATTCCACCAGTGAAGACAATTATTTTAAACTCAATGTCTCAGCTATCAGGACCCAAGTGATGCAGAGATCAGGGCTGGTGGGGAGCACAGGGGCAAAGCCCCATCTGCCCCCACAGAAAAGTGCCAGACTTCAAGCATCACAAGTTTGAGAATTTGTTTAGGATGTACAACCAAAACGTTTACCAATAGCATGTAAACCTCCCAGTGGAATTTCTAGTACAAATTGGAGCAAGGCAATCCATTCCTCAGTACTGCACCACCTGAATACCCACATGGTTTATGTTTAAGGATAACAATCTTTCCCCAAGGTTTTATCATTAAACCCAATCCCTGAACTTCCTCTTGCAGTAAAATCTAGTGGAAGATGTGAAAATAAATGTCAGACAAAACAGCCATATAATAAGAGGCCATTAAAGACCCTGACTAGTTCAGAGAAAGAGACTTATTGATTAGAGTATATGACTGATCAAGGCCTAAAACAAGGCCTTATAGTACTATTTCTGTCACAAGTTTATTTTTAAATCTGACGCTACAATAAACTCCAACAGGAAAAGTCAAGTGCTACATTTCATATATGAGATAATTGAAAAGTATCCAATTAACAAAATCTTTGAACATCACTGAAAACTTGTCACTAACTGCAAACCTCGGTGAAAATAAAACTAGGTAGAGAAATTACTGTTACCACTACTAAGAGATAAAGCAGGAATTTCATGAAGAGGATTAATAACAAAGCAAAGCAAACATGTTATCACAATGTTTGAGGAGGTAGATTTTTCTCCACTTTATTATTTCTATTAATAAAGTAGACCAGAGAGAAAAATACATGGTTTGAGAAATTATCCTGATCACCTAGCTACTTATGAATTGTGAAGAAAAATGCCACTGCAGTACTTCACATGAAAGCCAATTAATTTCCTGTAGCAAATTTCAACAGATCTACAAGATCCAGGAACAACTTGAAACTTTTGAGCTGAGACAGACTGTAAACCCTTGTCAAATTCTTTTTTTGGAAACCTGGCTCCTGTATATCCTATAGTCTCACACACCTTTGCATCTACCTGGAGATGAGATCTAGTGCAGTCTCAGGGTCCAGGAGTCCTTGAGTCATGATCTTCCTTCCAAGGTGCTCATTAAAAAGTGCTAATCCTTTTTATGGGTAGGTGGCAAAGTAAAAGTGGAGGCATTACTTTGCTGCTTCCAACAGCTTTACTACTAATTTTTGCATTCCCTTTACTCCTATTTTACTTTAATCTGTTTTGAATTGCCCATGATTAAATCAGGAAAATTAAAAAAAAACCAAACCAAAACAAAAACTTACCTCAGTGAGTTATGGAAAAGACAAAAAATTCAAAATACAAAAAATTACAAAACCCTTACCTGAGAGGAAAATGTGTAGAACTTTTTACTTCCACTAGTAACTCGTGGAGCAAAGTAGTGATTAGCCATTAATTATCCATTAGTAACACAACATTTTTATCATCTTAAATTGGATGGCTGCTTAAACTTGGGAAAGTCTTTTGGGAACAGTACCTTGTCAACAGAAAGTTTGGTTTTGCTTTTCTTTGAGTACTCAATTTGAAATCTATAATCTACTAAGGCCAGCATTTTCTGCTCACAAAATAAGAGAAAACATATTTTTTCCCATTATTTCTCAATCTGAAATCATGTAGAACCTCTTTTATCTAAAGCTCTCCCTTCAATATTTGATCAGGTTGGGCTTTGGCCTGGTTGGAGTGTAAACTAATCAATAGCAATGTTTCTGCACCTTAGCTACAAAAGAAGAAATTCCACAGTGAAATCTCTGGGGCAAATATCAGTATAAAGCAAATTTAAAAATCACCCCCATCGGGTCTGAATGTACAAGCCAAAAAAAGTACTTTTCTATTCACTTCTCTAACACTGAAATGCTCAATTAATGCCAAGAGAAAAGAATTTGTTGAAACAAATTTATTTTTAATTCAGATCTTTGAACAAAACACTGTGCATTCCACATGGGTTTTTTCCTACTTGCTTTTGCACCATAAGAAGTTCAAGTGTCCTAGGCAATCGTTATACTGTGTTTTAAATCCATAGAAAAATGAGGCTTGAACTCAAACCTCTCTCTCCTTCAAATGGAAAAAACAGTAAAAGCCTAAGCCTTACGTTTTAAAACTTCTAGCCTTCCTCTTGAAACTTCAGGGCTGCTGAGATCACCTCCTAGGGCTTCACAGGAGGAAAACCACTTCAGGCTGAGATCACGTTTAGGAAGCTGCTCCTGACTCCTCGAGCTGTTCCCCTGCTCCTTTCTGTCACGTGCATCTGCTGTGTGAGCTCTCTGCTAACCCTTCCTCAACTGCACCACTACTCTAAAAGATACTTCCCAATAGCCTTCCTTCCTCTCATTATAACAAAACATGAGGTCCTTGTGATGTTCTCAATGGTCCTGAAAAATTCTGAAACCTCTTGAGCTACAGCTGTAACAAAACCTGAATGCCAACTGCTGTGACTGAATTTGAGGATCTGTCTTGTACCATTTCCTAAGCCCAGGCTTCCATTCTTGCTTTTCCCTGCCTTCAGAAACAGTACAGTAATTCCCAGATCAGTACTAAGCCTAATCAATTAACCTTCAGTAATTCATGTCTTTAAAACATCTCGAGATTATACACAACAAGCAGTAGAGAGCTGCATTGGTAAAGTTCCTTGAATTATATTTGCCCAAGACTTACTAAAGGGAGAACAAGCATTTGAAGAGAAAACCTGTGGAAGTATTACATAAACAAGCCCTCAATTTAATACTAAAAAGCAGTACATTTAGAATTATTACAGCCTGAAGTAACTGATAAACAATCAGTATTTCACCAGAATACATATACTGTAGTAGAATTACTGAAGTTACAATACCCAGTGGTGTTCTTTAGAGAGAACTTAATACTAGGGAAAGCATTTTTTTTACATGAGCACTGCCCTGCCTGTAAAGTTAACACAAACACCCTGTTCAAACACATAACCAATTATTTTAATCAGATACTCTAGCAAAACCCCCCAGCCATGTACATTGTACCCAGCGACCGCACTGATAAGTGTTCATCACAAAATATTAATTGCATTCCATTAAAAATACTCAAACAGCCTATATGATTTCAAATACTGCGTGCCATTTCTCTCTAATTGGTCCAAAAGGAATATTTTCCTTTACCTTTCGTTTCCATGTGGAGTTCAAAATTGTTCTGGAACTTGACAAAGACAAACACTTTGATGTTTCTTTGCGTTAGGAAAATCTTTACCCAATAAATTACAATTATGTAAATATTAGCCCCTCTGGGGTATAAGTGCCTCTTTGAGGCATAAGATGATTAGAGCAGAAAAATTATTAGATTTGTCCATGACCATGCTATCCCTTCCTTCCTCAGGAAATTCCGTTATCAAAGAGTTTAATCCTATTCCCACTGAAGCAAGTAAATTTGGCCACCGAGTTAAATGGAAAGAGAATTCATTCCCCCCATTCAGGCAGTACTCTAAAAGCCTAGATGATAGTAACATCTCTGGCATGAATATTTAGTTACAGTTTTTAACACTGTCCTTTTACAATCTTGAATGCTTTTACTATTAACCTCACCTTTCTCCTGACATGAAATCTCAAGCTTTTCTGAGAAAACTGCAAAATATTGCTAAACCCAGGTAACAGCTGGACAGCAAACACACATGCCTGTGATCACACATCGTGGTCAGTGCAGTGGGATTGCCTGGTGATGGGGCAGCACACAAAAGCATTGCTTTTGACATTAATGCTTAGTGGATGATGGCTTGATCTGATGCCTGCAAGGCTGCAGTGATTACAGGATTTGTGCAAGGTGGACAACCACGGGTGAGCAAGGAAGGGAACGCATATGAAGAAAAACACATTGTTTTTTGTAACCCTGATTACATCAACAAGCCCTCTCTGTCCCCTTTGCAAAAGGCACAGTTTGTACTCTGCTCCTGGGGGTTTTATATTAGGCTGAAGAGGCTGTTTGAGGTAGCAAGTAGTCTCCTCTGTTCCATCCTCTGCTTGTGTGATTATAAAAGGCTCCAATAGAGCTTAACCTCCTTTCCCTCAGAGCAGACCAGCCGGTTTGTGATTTGGTGTAGCTGTTTCCCTATGGGTTTTCTCATTGTCGAAGACAGACATTCTTAAGGAATGCACAGGAAAAGGAAAACACTGCCTCTTACCAGCAAGCACAATGGATTTGAGCCTGTTTGTAGACATACTAGACTTCAGTGATGAAATGATGAGGCATTATCTGAAGTTTAAGGCTTTATCGTTAAAAGCTGAGGCCAAAGAGAATATAGTCTCCTGAATAATTTACACATAAATGTCCTGAAAGACATTTATGAGAATGAATTAGGATGAAGATTAGTGTAGAATTTTTAAGAAAGTTTTTCTTTTATACATAGAAAATGAAAAGTAAATGGTGTTACATGTTCATATCATAACTCAGAGCAGATACCCACTTCACCAAAGGGTTAGTACCTCATGGTACCTTAGGTGTCCAGCACAGAAATAGGACAACATGCCAGATTCCAAATGTGTAGTGAAGCTTTGCAAGTTTGAACAATTTTCCAGAAAGGAGATTATGATTCTGCAGGTTTCAAGTCTTGTCACCTGCTTTCAGTCCACAACACCTGCTCAAAATATTTTTTTATACATACATGCATGCATGAAGCTAACGTCTTCCTTAAGAAGCCCAGCAATAATTATCAAGAATGTTGGGCATTGTCTCTGTATTTTTAAGGACCTGGCTCTGCAGGTGATTTAGGGCTTGATCACTAACATGTGGCAGTATATACTGAACTTCAGGAAACTTCTGGGTAGGACTCACAGAAGTGCTTGGTCAATGCTTCATTTGCTTTATTGCCCTTAAAAAAAAAAACCTGTGCCAAATGTACTTGATGACTGATATGCTGAATCCATGAGGTACTGTGTCTACATCAGAGGTAAAAAGTGGCAAAACCTGTACTTTGAAGTGAGGACTCTGCTCCAGGTTTGGATAAGAGTCTGCAAAATAATAAGTTATTTTCAGGAGCAGTGAATCAAATATACTGTTGTTCAGCATCTTCTCAATGAGCTACTTTATTACTGTAATTCAGGTTAGGGCCCAAGATCCCTCACACTTCTGTGTTGAAGAATCAGGGTCATCAGTGCCCCTGATATGCCTGAACTGATACCAGCCTGATGGGCCTAGAAAAGTCGTGGAGTGTTACAGGAATATTTGATGTTTATACCATCAGGTGGGGAGTCTTGCCAGCCTAGCTGTGGAACACAAGTTTCACTTGTATTTCTATTATGTCTGCAATATGTTACACACACACACACACTAATATGTGTATAAATATGGTTATTATGTTACACACAGATTAATCTTGTTTCTCCCTCCCTTAATGCTATATTTTTGTTGTATACAGATTTGGTACTTATGAAGATAATTTTCTAGAGTTTATCACTACTCACATGAAGAGATTAATTAAGCCAGTGGTGTGGTGTCTGCCAAGTTTAAGAGCAGCTCCTGGTCATTTGAACCTTGACCTTACCAAGTCTGGAAGCATTACCTAACTATCAGCAAAAAGTTACAAGTTTTGCCCCAGTTTTCTGAGGCAAAATCACTTGTAGCAGAGAGAGATAAATGAACTCCCAAGGGCTGCAGCGGAACTCTCAGAACTAGGATATTCTCATGCTGCCAGTGACCGACAGGTCTGGCTCTACCCCAGCCCACAAGCCTACTGAAGTACCTATTGTAACTGATCCATGCACTTGAGTACAAAGGAGATTAAATTATCTTTCTAGTCTACTGAATATGACTCAGTCACTCAGCTTTCTTTTTTTTTTTTTTGTTTAAAGGTTTTGTAGAAGAAGAGCACAAAAGCTCTGCCAATCATGTTTGCTGTATCTTACCCCATACAAGAGAAGCTGTAAAATATTCTATTCAGCTTGTTTACTTGAAGTTTCACAAACTCCATACCATTTTGAAAGTCTAAAAGCGTATAATGAGAAAGTCTTTGTAAAGCATCGCTAAAGAACTCAAATTTTCACAGTGGCCTGTAAGTACCTTTCTTCAACAGGTAATTTTGGGATGACAAATATGTTACAAATTTTTGTCTTGACAGCCTTCCTCATCTACCTCACCTCTCCACTGCTGGAAGCCCCGTGACTGCAGAGAAAAGCATATCCAACAGAACTCTTCTGACCTTGAGAAACATGGCTGTGCTTCCTCAGGAATTATCCTCCTCTAGAGAGACCACTGTAGGTTCATTCAGATATTCGTGCACCATGCAAATGGAGAATTTGTTCAATCTTGTTATTTAGTGATAAAGTTGATTAAGGTGAAAGCTATAGACTTTGGCCTAATCAGTTAAGTACAGTGGATATTTCAGAGAAATACATCACATGCCCTAAAACAAACTCCACACTGCTATTACCACTGCCAATAATCTACTGCTTAACTTCGTTCTTTCTGTGCTTGCTGAGGGTAACATATTATTCTGTAACATATTATTCAATGTGTCCTTTGCATGTTAACGTGTAATTCAACAGCATTGCTAGGGAGAGGAATATCAGGATCTGATACTTATTTTGTGCTCTGGATTAGCATCTCAAAGAGAAGCAAAAAGTCAGAGCAGCTTTAGCAAAATAAAACATTTGAAAGCATGTTTTCATTTTTCCCGTTTGTTCAGCTTGATGGGGATCTGCCAGTGCTTTACACTGTAACTACTTGCACATGGACTTTATTAATAAACTGTTATTAATTTTAACTTTCTCAGCAAAAGCATCACATGTTTAAATTGCTTTGGAGACTCTCTAACCAGTCTGAATGCTATCTGATCTTAATCAACTTTTCTCATCCTTTTTCAAGGAGTTGATATTGTACCAATGTACAAATCTGCAAATATTGTGGCAGCTGTTTGGACTGTTACAAGTAAGAAAAAAATAGATTTAACCAGAACATATTGCTAATTTGTGGTCTTCTACAAATCAGCTACAAAAAAATGTTAGTACAAAACAAAAAAAAAAAAAAAGAAAATCAAAGGTCTTCTTTATGGCTATTCATCCTTCTTGAGAAGTTACCTCCTCACTTACCATTCACAAGCTTTGGGAACTACTTTCCAAATGTCAAGGCTGTTTCTCCATACCTTTTGTCTCAGCAGTGCAGCTTTTCCTCTGCTGATGATTTTCAGGTAAAGCAAAATTTCAATATCACAAAAATAAGAACAGCTGGTTTGAACTCTGTTCTCCCTTTTCCTCTGTACAGACAACAGGAGAAGTTTGACTTACAGAAAATTTCTCTATGCTTATATATTCTGGTAGTGTTCCTCAAACAGATAGTAGGAAATCTTTGTTACTATAATTATCACAAGACAACAGGCCAGTGTAGGGTAATGAAAGAAATAATAACATCCTGTTGTGAGCAGACTAAACTTGATTTCCCAGTACAGGCAGGTAGCTAAAAATCTGAGAAATCACTACTGTATTATACATCTTTCTTAAAATTGGAAGAGAATGGACCAAAACCAGCACTAAGAGAGCTGTTGTGATGCACCAGTTGGAAGGAAAAATAACTACATTAGAAATGTCCCAGATCCCTTTCAGCAGTGGAAATTAATGGAACATTGTCAATTACCTTGAAACACTTAGTATAATGTATTTAGAATTTGCATGATGGATGGTTTATGTAACTCCATAACAAAGCTCAACACAAGAAAATTGGTTTCTTCAACTTCTGTAACTATGTTCCTCACAAAGGTAAAACAAATTAAAAATAAAATCCATATAAGAACGTTTCCCAGGGATAAAGTTGGGCATTTCCTCCTGCATTTAGGCTTTCAAACACTATCCAGAAGTAAAGCCCTTGCTAAAAACCCAAAGGAACAGTGTGAGCCTACCTGCAGCACACACTACAAGCAGCGGTTTCTTAGTAGATACCTCAGAAGCTTAACTTAAATCTGGCTGTAAAATGGGTTCTAGGTTTCAGATCTCTAAGCATGTCTCCTGCTGTCCCACCTGTGCTGATCTACCAGCTTGGCCACCCTTTGGGCCCTGCACTGGGAAGCATTTGGAACACACAGCTTGTTTCAATGGGGTGTTTCACACAAGAGATGGACACACACTGGAGAGCCTGAACAAGATGTTTGCAGGTCATCACCATGCTGTTCTCTCCAGGTAACCCCATCAGGTCAGAAACAGATGAGTGACAAGGCAGTGCAGCAAACTGCACTGAGATCGTAGGCTCGGGGCAAAGTGCCAGCATCTGACTCAAGAGTTGGTTCTCGATGAAAAAGTAAAGGAGAAAGTTCACCTTTGCTAAAACCACTTTTCTTCCTTTAAAACTACAATAACAGCACACATGGTACTACTTCTGCAGGACTAAAGATTGGTTTGCGCAATGAAAAAAATTACTTATGAGTTTATGAATAACATCTTGTGACCCAAATACAACCATCTCAAATAATAGAGGATTTTTTTTTTTAATTTGGAATACAGGGAACTTTAAAGAAATCCCCAGTCAAACTCCTTACAGAGCAAGAAGTGAAATACATAATACATTTAAAAAGTATAAACAATTCATCAACAGGCAAGACCTCCCTTAGGTTGCTCATTAAGAAGCCACATACTGGTACAGTTATAGGGTTGTAACTGCATGTTTTGCCTTCACTCTTTCATGATTTACTTTAGAAAGAAATGGAATTAAATCAAACTTAATTCTTTCACTTACACCTGCTTTCAGCTGAAAAAAAAAAAAGTTCTCTTCTCTGATCTTAATGAAACCCCCTGACAAAGTCTCTTTCAAATAAAACTTATTGCACATCAATTCATTTGTATTTGTCACCAGTATAGTTCCCTAGTTTTTCCTGAGTTTTGTGTTATTAAGGGTAAAAATCAATGTTGTGCAGTTTCTTGGGTTTAGACCTCCCCCACCGAAAATGACCAGTGACCCAAAAAATATTAGAAAACCTAGAGGGAGCTACAGATGGTACTTCTGTGGCAGTCCAAGATGTTTAAAATCACCCTCCTCCCAGTGCAAAACCTAAACAAAAACAAATAAAGCGTCAGATGCCATTGCATACATCAGAACTGCACACTTGGTTTGTCACTTCTAATCATACAATTAAATGATAATCAGGTTACACAGAGCAAGACATGCCATCAGGTCCCAACTGTTCCCTTGGAGAAGAATTTGGAGCTAGGGGCTATGGAGTTTACAGGAGACCTCGTTAGCACTACCTTCTCCCTGCTTTTCCCACAACAGGGATATTCCTACAGCGGGTACAGAACCTTCCCAGAAAACTCTCTCATGCCTGCCCAGAGAGGCAGGAGGAGGAGATGGAAGCAGCCCAACTAACATGTAAAGGCAAGGGATGAGACCAAGCTGAGACCTGGACTGAGAGAGCATGTGGGATAACTTGCCACGGGAAGTGAGGAGACTGGTAGAGTTCCAGGTGGGGAGAAGACAGGGTGGAGAAGGCAGCTCACCTGAGGTAGCATGGGCTTACCTTGGCAAGGACTCTGCTGTGGTGTGGAAGGAGGAGCTAGTGGAGCTAGTGGAAAGAAGGCAAACACCGAGGTTGAATTTGAAGCTAGATAGATTAGAAACAGATCAAATAAAATAATATAGAGGATTATTCAGTCATCTGTATAAAATCAAAACATGAATCATATCACTTCTAAGCAAGGGAACTTCAGAATTATAAGTTACTCTGGTCAAGAGTCCCACTTCCTAAGATATTTGGATCTATGTAAATTCAGTACCAGGGCCGTGGTTGCTAAAAAATTTATTTTTTAAAAATTCCCTCCATAACAAACATTCATAATGTACTCCTTTCAAATGGGCCTGAAGATGACGAAAGTACTGTTTTCCTAGCTAAGGTTTTGAATTCCATATTTAATAGTGGCATTTATTAATTATTAATTTGAAAGTCCATAATTCATACCCCTGGTTAGCATAGGTGGATAGTTCTGTCATTCATGACCTTGCCTGAGCACTTATCCCCGCTCATGTTAACTTAGTCAAGTGAAGGTTTAATTTTATAACTGTTCAATATGCCCAAGTTTGCCAACCCATTTGGCACCCACCCATATTAGTAATTATAAGGTGCCCCTCTGACCATGCCTGGAAGCCACAAAGAGCCCAGGGCAGAAGGAAGCCAGCCTCCCTCCCTTTTACACCTCTGGAGACTGAACAGAGCAACGAAAAGACCTGCAGGAATTCCTGGCTGAGAGGGAGCAAGAACAGTTTCTATAACTGCATTAACCAGGACTGACTTTATGAAAGCCCCAGGTCCATCTCTGTGCTGAGCCAAGTTAGGCAGAACCACTTTTGGCAGTGATTTATACTAATCTGTTTGAAACTGCACTGAAGCAGACTGTCAATGGTCGCTCAGACAGTAACCAGAACTCAAATGAGACAGTAACTAAGGGACGAGTTGAAAGAATTGCTTTATTCGAGACAATTTTTTCTTCTCAATTTGCAGTTACTGAGGTGTAGAAGACAATATGGGACATGGATTTTAGAAAGAAATTACCAGGGGGTGAATACATAGGAATTGACTGCCGTAAAGGCACTTATTGAGCTGCAGCTGCCAATATTAACCTGAACAAAGCAAGAAAAATATCTCTAGGCTCCCTGTTTGGTGCTCCTGGCTCAAACCTGTCCGGCCAACATGATCAGTACAATGCAGAAAATTCCCTGCCCTGCACAGATCTCTAAATAACTTTGAGAGTTTGTGACTTATGTCCTTCTGCACTTCAATACACTGTTTGTGACACAGAGAATAATATGATTTCCTTATATTAGCAGGTGATGCAGAACATTCATGTTGGATAAAGCATTGAATTCAATGTGAATTAAGAAGTTCCACGATATGATTTCCAATATTTAATTTCATAGGGTCAGATACCCTGAACAAGTTCAATAGGTATAAAAATAACATCCTTAGTATTGGAGATATATATATATTTATATATATATAAGTATATAACTAAAAAACATTCCCAGGCATTTGTTTGTAACTTATGCAGCTCAAATACCAGAGGGCAACTGTCAAATGAACAGATTAAAATTGTGTTTTCCTCATTTAGTTGCTTTCCAACAACGAGGAAAACACCAGGAAAAAGCCCAGCAGCAGAGTTTCATTTACAATTCCCAGCCTTCAACCTGAAGTACTACAGACACGTAACAAACCTGTTAACATTTCAAATGTTGCCATTTCCCAGTGGTAAGGCAATTACAAAAGGCAACTGAGAATATCTTTGAAAATGTGTTTTCAAATTTGTAAGCAGTTACATTGACATAAGACTGATGCAGTGCCACTGAAAGCAATTAAGTTTGACTGGCAGGAAGCTGGAGAAGATCACAATATCAACGTCCAAAAGTTAGCAAGAGGGTATGTCTTATTCAGCAAATATCAAGCATTACCTTAAACCTTTTTGATTTCTATTTTCGAAATTTTAAAAATACTCTGTGGCAAGTGGCAAATAATCAGTTGCAAATGCCTCCTTCCCAAGAAGCCAAACAGTTCAATTCCATAACCTCCTTCCTTCAACATTAACAATCAACAAAAGTTCATCATGTGTTCTCAAACTGCCATAGAAAAATTCCTGTAATATCCACATTAAATGAATGGTCTTGGGTTGGCAAGATTTGCTGGCAGTTTAAGAGTCACTTTCTGCTAGCTGAAATTGGAAAAGCAGCAATAGCACCAATTGTTCTTCTTTTATTTTCTGTCTGTAAAATATTTCCATCAATACTGGATGGAGACAATAAGTATATCCATAATGAAACATAAACCAGCTGAAAAATGCAAATTAATACATGAGATGACAAAAAGTATTTTCTTTCAAAAAGTGTCTGAATGCATTCACTAAATTCCTATTCAACCCTCTCTGAAACCTCACAAATTTGAACTTCTGGCCCATAGATTTTGGCCCGAATGTTGTACCTCTCTACCAGGCCAATGTTCACATCCTATCCCTCTGCAAGGGAGGTATCACGCAATAGAAAAGTAGTTTCTCTTCCTTAAACTAAAATCCAAGCTAAACCAGCCCCAGTCACAAGATAATTGAGCTTTTGGTTCCCTGCCCTGAGAGGTTTCCCTGCCTAAAGACAAGGAAATATCCTCTTCAACCTCTGCCCCGTTTACTTGTGTTGTTCATCTCTTCCCTCTTATAAAAGAGGGCTACCAGTTCAGTGTTCATTGTTGAGAAGCACCTCTGCCATCCAGGCACAATACCTACCTGTCCTGGTGTTATCAATGCCTGCATTATCATGAATCTGAAGCCTCCCCATCCCAAGGATGGTGCTTGCAGCATCTCTCACACTGATAAGCAAAATTCAAATTAGATCACAGGACAGCCTAAGTGATGCTACAGGACCATGAAAAAAGATGAGCAACCACCTGGTCTGCTCATAACTGAGAGCAGAAGGTGATAGTAAGAGTTCAATATCCTCTTTGCTTCTGTACTGTACGTTATCAAGACACAAATAGGAAAGCTAAATAAACACAGACATTTACAGCATGTAACAAGTAGAAAAGAGTACCATTTCTGGTACTCTCTGGTCCCTGCCTTCTACAAAGCTTGTCATCTAAGACACAAGATACGTAATAAGTGACAGAGAGAACGTGAATAGGTACCAGATTTTAGTTTAGATTACCTACATACAAAATTCCTAAGCAGAATGATTCTAGCGTTGAGCAGTACAACATTTATTTGGAACTATAGTAAATTATTACTTGAGTCATGAACAAAAGTAGTTTGCTCAGTCTCTGTAACTTCTTCTATAGCAGCCTAAAATGACTAATGCGAGTAAATTCTAGGAAATTTCAATCAGACAGTTGATACGTAATCTGTCCTAAAATAAGTGAAGCGTGTGAACTTCTGTCCAGTCTAATAAACAAAGGAGTGTGAAATACTGTCAAAAGAAAAGAATCTCAAGTTTCACACCAGACTTTTCCACTAATTTATCAATAAGCTAGCTAGACTAATGTCACTTTTTCTAACTCCATTAGGCCATATACCACACTGCCATAACCCCGTTTGCAGCAGAGGTGATGACAGGGAAAGCACAGCTTTTCCATATGTTGCTTGGCAGTGCGTGATCCATCCCTGGCAGTCAGCAACTCTCCCTTCCCACTGCTAATGAGGAGGAACTGCACCTGTGACAGGTAAATGCTGTACCTTTACTACGAAGAAGTAAGAAAACAGAAACACGTCCAGAGCAGAGCCCATCCAGCACTGAGTCTACACTCAAGTGAGTCTATACTGGGTTTTTTCCAGTTTTTAGAAAATTGACTGAGAACTGAACATCGAACACCTTCTTTGGGGGCTGTCAGACAGCTGTCCAAAATTCCCCCTTTTCCAAACTGCTCCCTTTCCACTTCTGCTACTGATACATCCCTCTTCACCCCACAGCATTTGCTGCCACATCGGCGGTACCGCAGCAGCTCTGAAAGACACGCTTGTGAGGAGAGTACACAGTAAACTGCTTCAAGCTAAATATCACCGACTCTTCAAATCCTGACCCTGTTCCAGTTTTCTGAGATCCTGCTGTAGCTGAATCACTAAGTAAAGCTTCGCAGTGCTCTCAGGAAAGGGAGAGGAGAACAAGGCAGTGAGAGGATGCTCAAGGAAATACACGAGAAAAGTAAGTAACGTTGCGATGCGTCCTCCCAGCAACCTGTGATGTGTAGCTCAGGAAACTTTTGAGACAGAGAACATCTTTGTATTTAGCCTTAAGAGAGTTCCTCATCAATTAACTTCTTTCATCTCTTCTTGAAAGCTCTGTAAGCTTTCAGAATTTATGTCATCTTTTTGCAAAGGTTTCCACAGCCTGATTCCACTGGGTGAAGAACACAGAAGCAAAAATTAAGGTTAAGTTTCTGCTGTGGGCTTATTTTCTCTCAGTGTTCCTCCTACACCTTGATCATCTATCAGCCTTACTCTGTAGCTTCCTGATTCTGACATATTCGAAAAAAATGATTTATTATTAATTTTTTTCCCTCCCCTGTCTTGTGCTTTTACATTTAACCTGCTAGAGTTTACCAGCCATTGTATCTTTCCCCTTTGAACATAGGTTCACCTCTTGGTAGGATATTTTCTTGCTTCTTACAGTCCCCTTATTATGCTCTTTAACAATGACACTTTCTGATTTTGTTTTCTGAAGTGTTTTGATAAGTAGGTTAATTCTGTTTTTCTGGTTTGGCATCCTTGGATAGTCCCCATCCTCCCTGTAAGATATTTACTTCAGCTTAAAAACAACTCCACATCCTTTTAAGTGCCAGCAATTTTATTACTTTTTTATTTGGATAAGTCTGTCCCTCCTATGTAGACTCCTGCTACTCCAGACACTTCCCTAACCCTGAAGGAACTGCTCCCCTCGTTCTTGTGGGTTCTGTCCCACACTCCCAGCTGCACAGGGAGGCTCAATCACTCCATTTCCTTACCTGTACTTATTTGCAAGGGGAACTACAGGCTGAAGACTGCATAAGAGAGGCAAGTACAGGATGAAAATCTCATTTCAACCCTCAGGCGGCCTGTGATTACACTGGATATTGCTGTTATCCCAGATTAACTCCCAGTGCAGAATCAGTGTAACTTGGGTGAGTTGTACATTATTCCCTGGCTTGCCCTGTTCCAGTAGAGCGGTTCTGCCAGGTGAGGTACTCAACAGGCTGATCTGGATTGTATTTCTTGCTCTCAGTAGTCAGTGTTTGCAATGTTTTTGCACTTGCTGACTTCAACCCAGAGCACACAATTGCTGTCATTGCTGCTTTGAGAGGCAGAATCAAACACCGTCCAGGGAAATGCCATAATGTAAGAGTTGACAACTATGGAAGGGTTTATGTTTCCCTTTGCAACGTGCATAAATGTACAAGCCACAACAACAAGAAGTGTGACCTGTTTGTGCTAATTTTTATCTTAGTCCTTTTGCAACTACCAAATCACAATAGCCTCTGAAGATTTATATCAAAGGACTACTAATATTGTGTAGCCAGTCCACTTACTATGACACTAATGACACCTCAACCTACCAGTTGTATGGGGAAAAAAAGGACATAAACCGGGTGTGCAAAAGTAAACAGTAGTTTGATGCTTATTAGAAACAAACCACGCTCTGAACTGCAGTCAGTGCAACAACTCAATCAGCAGGGAACACAATGGCAGATGAGGGTAAAATTCAGCCCTAGTTTTAATAAATGTTAAGCAATATTTCATTTTTTTCAAAACAGTGACTTTCCCACCAATTTCACAGAACCATATTAGTAGTAAAAATAGTGCTATGTATTTCTTTAAAGCTATAAGAAGTATACAGCAATACAGGAAGAATCTAAAGAATAAAGACTCTTTCTCATCACTACACCTATGAATTTTAGGCATCCTTATCAACATTGTGTGCTGATTCAACTGCTCCTAAACAAATGCTATCCCTTGCTGCTGCTTTGAACCAAGCTATTTTTCACACTCATTTCAAATGTGCTTTCCCTAAACAATCATTACAACTTCAGATGAAGAAAAGGAAGGAACAAAATTCAATCTCTCATTGATTTTGATTTAAGATGCAGGAAAGTCTCTCACGATACTTTCAATGCAAGAGCAGAGATTGGATTAGAAGGGAGTAAACTCTCCCAACTAAATGCAACATTTGGTAGATACTAAAATGGCATTTGTGAGGTAGTACTATCAGAACAAAACACACACAAAGGAAAAAATGGAGGAAACTACATTAGAGCCTGTGCATACATAAAGTAATTCGATATATCACCCTCCCCATCTGCTTTTTACAGCAACAAGTAGCTGAAAGGCTTGTTACTTTTATCCTATTGTATTGCATATTTTATTTATTTTGTTGTGGTTTAAAGTTCTGAGTTAGTGAACACAGGTAACAGCTATGCCAGTAACACTTCCTGACTAAGTTTTAGTCCTGTAAAACATCAACAAATTATTTCAGTTGGTGGTCCAGACTTCTAAAGCACTAATAAATTATGCAGAATCTGTGCACAACAGCGCCTTTCCCTCCATCCCATCTCTTTAGTTTCACAACACAGATGAGGTTTTTTTACTACCAATTCAGTTACCTCATTTTTTAAAGCACAAATTCTACCAACCACCCTTACTCCCACAGCAGATACCTCAGTGGCCTAGAAGACATGACTGGGAATCTCTGGAGTTCTCTTGGGATAAAGCTGGAAGCTGGACATGTGGGTAGCCATCAAAAACTGCCTGCTTGTAGTCAGAAGAATTTCTCCCATTTCTGACTTTGTTTTTAAAAAGGTAAAAACAGGTATTGCCTAGAATAATGCCAATAATACAGAAATAATTTAAAACATTTTAAACTCAAAAGAACTTCTACAGTGCTGAAAGAAATGCCACTTTCTAAAATTTTCTTAGACAGTTCTCAAATTGCAATATAAAGGAAGCACAAGTAGACCCTGTGCTAGAGCCAAAGGGCTCCTCCAGAGTTTGCACTGTATCGTTTTCTGGGATTCTGCACTAAATACAAACTAAAATACTGGAAAGGCAAAGATTAAAGGATTCTTTATGTGCAGCAAACTGTACTACAGAGACAGAAATAAAGAAATTTCTAGTGCACACTAGATTAGAACAAAATAGTAATCTTTGATCTATTAACCCAATTGCCTTGATGACAAGTCTAGTTTCTTTTTTTGATTTTTTTTCCCCTGAAGAAAAGTCCTGTTCCCCCAATAAGTCAAAAGCTTTTGATTCTGTTTTAGTTCAGAACATTTGTTCCTATTTTTTAATTCACATCTCCAGTAAACAGGCTTGTATTCATGACGAGTGCTAACAGCAGTCCCCATTAACACGGTCTTTTACAGGCAAAATACAACTATCTGCTGCCATTCAATATTACTTATTCATATTACTTCTATGAATAATGAATACAGCTTACCAAATGTTGAAGAACTTTAAAATGCTTTATTATTCTTAAGAGCTTTGCAACACTCTTAGGAAAAAATTAGAGTGTTTAAAATATATATATAAAAATATGATACTCCTTTAAGTATCTATTTCTATTTAACAATGCTAGTATTGGTACTTAATTCTTCTAGCAACATCAGCCCATGTTTGTTTAATTACTAATAACTCACAAAACCTAAAACACGGTTTTATGTTGGTATGTATTTAAGTTATGCTGAAAAAATGGTTAAGAAATGGTGACTCTTACTCACCATAATGGTTTCCACTGAATATTCAGTCATATCTGTGTGTATTTTATTTTTTTATAGAAAATATGAGTATGTACCGGTATTGCAGCTAAAATGCAGACACAGGAGGGTGAGATTAGATGGATTTTGCAAAAGAGTCCTAAGATGAAGAAAAAGTAGCCTCTGTTATACATGTGCCAGGTTAAGTGAAGGCAACTGGTTTGGTGCAGGGCTACTTGACATTCTATTTTTCACTTATTGCTGGATCTGCAGTGAAAAATTCCCAATGTCATTTTTGGAGCCTAAACTCAAGTTAGTAAGGATTGGCAGACAAAGTATCTGCCACGCATTCACATTCTCCTTTAATTTTGGCATTTAACCCTTTCACACAGGCCATATATTCACTGGCCTGGCCTCTCCTCAGGCCTGGGACCATCATGCAAGTTGGTTCTTCATTCAGGGAGGTAACTACACAGGGTTCAAACATCCCCAGCCTGGAGCACTCATGAAGAGACCCTTAAAATTATAAGGGAATGCCACAATCAAAAGCCTGTTAGTTTTGCACTCAAGAGTCAAATATTCTTGCAATGTATTTTTTTTGCCTCATTCAAAGTGACTGTGCTGGACTCCAGCTACTTCTGCCAGGAGGAACCAGTGAGGCTCTTTTTTCTTCCTATCTTACAGAAAGATGAGCAGCAAGATTCCTCCTGGACCTTTACCTACTCTCACTTTAGCTCTCCAACTCCTACCAGGTTATTTTTACAGCTTATACCAGAAATGAGGTTTAAAATTTTTTTACCCAAACATTAAGAAAGCTAAGCAGTTTGTGAACAAAAGGTTGGACTATTCCTGTAAGACACAACTCATGTTTTTGAAGATTGCAAGTATTTAAGAAATAGGTATGTTGTAATATATTTGCTCCTATCTGCTTCAAGTTAATAAAACTGAAGGAACCAGATGCCTTTGAGATTATTGCAGATTTTCACTGCCAGTAACAATTAAGCCACAGTAGGGAACTTATGGGGTAAGAGAAAACTGTAAAATTAAAATTCGAGTGCATACAAAGCAATCATACATTTAAAGCATAATCCACCCATATCATTTTGTAGTCATTGTTCTGCCATATTATTTTTTTTAAGCAAACACACATATCTGATGAAAAGAGTTTTAATTAAAAAATCTTGGCAAGACATCAAGGCTCAGTGCTCGAAAGAGTATTCTTTAAAAGCTCAAACCCAGGCCAAAAATGTCACCACAGAAGCAAGAGAGACAAGCATGTAAAGCTCTTAGCATTTTAGGAAGAATCCGATAGCATATGATAAAAGTAAGGAGATTTTGAAAAAGCCCAAAGAAAAGATACGTTGTTTATGAGAGAGAAGCAGTCAGCACTTTTCAGATTCAGAGCCCATTCAAATATTCTAAGTTTAGAGACTGGTCTTTGCTCTGGAAATCAATGCAGTTAGAGATTAAGTAATCTAATAACAGAGCACTCATGTCTCCCAGCAAAATCATACAGGCACTTTCCACCTGGTGCACACCTGCTCTGCATTCAGAGCCTGAGGTGTGGAGTTAAAAGCAGCACCATTAGTGCTCCTTAACTAACTCTTCCCAAATCCTCTGCATCCCTGTCTCCAGAGGATGATTAACTGGGCTCCTACACTACCCCTTCTATTGAAACTTGCTGTCCTCAGAGGGTTTTTGTCTCTTGTGTCAGATACAGGGAACGTGTTAAGAGACAGGTTTCTTCTCTAATACTGGTCTTTCATCAACAGAATTATGCTGCCTGTTACAGCTATAATTAGAATTCCAAAAATCAAATATCTGCAGAAAGGAATTTGATGGGTCTCAACAAATAGCCCTGGGCCACAGAAGCTGGGGAAAGAACCTGCATTTGAGGATCAGACAGGATGTCACCTGTTTGGAATGTCCTGCCAAGACCCAGAGAGACTGTGCCCTGATTTTATCAAGCCTCTGCATAAGACCTATTGTTTTTTCCCCCTTCCCTGTGTATTCTGTAAACTTGAATACCTTTCCCCTGTGTAATTCCCCTAAAATAAGATGGGTTTTTCCCTATGATGTAAGTGTAAGACCCCAAGATTTGTTAAGGTGGGTTTTCCCCTGATGTCAACCCTGTGAAAACCCCTGTTTGAATAAACTCAGCCTCCTTATGAATATGCAAACTCTCCACGAATATGTAGTACCTCAGACCTATAAAAATACCAGTTTTGTACGAATAAAGCATTCCAGTTTCTGCCTCCAAACTGGGATCATGTTAGCTTTATTGACCTCCACAGTTATAGAAAAAAAAGAGTCATATGGAGAGTCACAACAGCCTTCTGGAAATCCAGCATTTTAAGGATCACAAAGCCATAGAGCACTTCCAACAGGAATCTCCAGGATTTTTTTTTAGAAGAGAGATAATTTAGCTAATTTAGTTACAGTCTGTGGGTACAGGAATTGAAATAACCATATTTAACTTTAGCATTCCATTTTGGGTATCATTATTAGAGGGAAAATTGTCTTGGGAAGAGTTCTTAAATAAATTTTAAAAAAAGTTCACAAAACAAGCCTTAATGATATTCCTAAAAGAATCTCTTACCTACTTAAAAGAAATCTCCCAATGGCCACTATCACCAAATGTATAAAGAGCAATAAATAAAGTGATATTACTTGAATTAAAACCCCGTATGTCAACACAGACCAAAACAGTTCTTCCCAAATGTTCTTTGGCATATTCTCCTGTTTCTGCCTTCATAACACATTGATTAACATAGTGAATATTTTTATATTTCTGATTAAAGCAATTCATACTTCTGAATTTGTACAAGTCTTTGGAAAGCTTTAAACAAATGAGGCTCACATGAGCAACAGCATTTTTTGCAGTAATAATAATTACTACTGCCATTTAAACAAATCAGGTTCCATTAAACTGTTACAAAAGAGAATCTTTTTCCCCATTTAACTTTTTGCTCCTAAGGTAGAAGCAAGTTTATTTCTTAGCCAGGTCTTCTAAGGAATGGAGTTTATGGAAAATCCATCACTTCAATGACTTGTAAATCCATTTGCAATTTTCCATTAAATGCAATGGAGATGTCAAAGTCCCCAGGTATTGGAAGTGTTTATGAACTTCATAATGTGTTCAGGGAGGGAGAACTCTGCAGTTCCCAGTGATAGCAAGGAAAGCTAGAGAGCAAACTTACTCTCCAAAAGCTGCAATGAGTTTAGTTTTCAGACATAAGTTCTGCCTTTAAGGAATAACTTGCTTTTTTTGAAACTTTCTGACTGACCCTAAAAGTGTTCATCACCAGATGAGGTGAGAAGCAGTGACATCACATCTTTTACTGCTTAGTCAGCAATTGAAATAAAACCTTCATTACTAACTCCAGGTGTTATCTGGAAGCCAAAAGCATTCTGTCTGGCTACCTAAGCAGTACTCATGTTTTCAGCTCAGTCCTCAGATGGCAGATTTCTGGTCCTAATTGAATATGAAACATCAAAAATTTCCCTATAAAGCTAAATGCTGACTGAGTGCAAAGGTGAACCAAATGAACTGTCACTTCTGCTGAGCTCTCCAGGTCAAAATTTTACATCCATCATCAGGAGCTTAGACTGCAGCCACCACGTGCTTTCTGGATAACCAGAGGATTTTTGCCTCCAAAGCTCCTTATCCACCCCTATCCAAGAGCATTAAATGTGTTTCAGTGTTATTTCATCTGAAGGTTCGCCCCCTGCACCTTTGCAAACAGCCCAAACTAATACCCAAACAGGAGAGTAGCACTGACATTTGATGTAATCTGATGTAATTTCATCACAAGGAAGAAAATCCATGCTTAGTTGAATCAGGCATCCAGGAACCTACCCAATTCATCACTGGGAATAAATGACAGTGTATTTCATAAGCAGCTGGATGCACTCTTCACCAAAGAATTTCTTTACTTTTTTTTTTTAAGAATATAACTGAAGGACTCATTTTTCTTCAAGCTTATCTTTGAGAAGAGTGAACAAATTACATCACAGGCTATAGGAACAAAAATTCCTCCATTTTGCCCTCAAACTGTCAAAAGTCAGAAATACATGCTCTTACATAGGCACACACTATTAGCACAAACATAAAATGGGAAAATGAAGCCAAAACATCAGAATTGGTAAAGCAGCTTCTTAAATGTACTTTGATTGCAGTGCATGCTGATTCGTGGATTACTAGAGAAGGTGCACAGTTCACATTGGCCTGTCGGGATCTAGATGTCTGAACCTAAATATGATTACAACTCTAGTTCTAATACTTGCTATCAAACCTTCTCTGCTGTAGACTGCACCCATAACTCAGAGAAGACAGCAAAGTGACATCCAGCATTGTTCATTTTCACAAACAAAAAGGTTGTCCCAAGTATCCAAAATGTCTTTGGAAACTGAATTTATTAAATATAGTGAGATTTTCAAAGTGTTGTTTCCATTTCGACCATTAAGGAACTGAATTGAGAGAGAACAGTTCTAGCTGTGGGCATAATTAGGCCTGTAAGAATCACACTTTTTATAACATTCCCACATAAGACCTTACACTCTAATAGAGACTAAAATTGTATTACCACTTAGTTTTGGGAACCTTCACTTCAAAACTGCCTTCTAGAGCTATCAGTATCAATATTCAAACGATTAATAATGTTCAGAAACTTCTGCTCACTTCTACTAATTCCCCAAGAGCACTCGTGGTGGCAGCTCTGCATCTGGAGGTTTGGGATAAGGTATTTTCAACCCTGCATTGAGACAAACTGCACCCTGGGGTAAAGTTGTCCACACTAGTTTGTGTTCTTAAGTAGTCTGGCATAGCAATAGAGAAAGTCTGAGGCATTGACTTCAAACTCTTAAGAGGTTTCCCTGTGCAAGCAGCGGCTCTAACAGCTAACCAATATTTAATTAATAAATAAAGCTTAGGGATCATCTATAAAACAGGATTACAAATAACAAAGTGCAAATATATTTAATTGGTCAACATTTCATACCAATGGATTAAACTCAATGTGATTCAATTTCTTATTTAATAACAAAAAAAAAAATGTGTAGCAGCAGCAAAGAGTCAATGGCTTAATACAGAATAATAAAAGTCCACTGTATCTGAAGCCAAGAACACTTACTGCAGGGTTATTAAGAATAAAAATTAAAATTAAAACTGGATTCCTAATAAAATTCCTTTAGGTCTAGACACTGTATTTTACTCCCTCTCTCTCACACACAATTAACCTGGGAAAACTTCAGTGGCTTTCTAAGTCTCAATAGTTTCTTTATGTACCAATATATTTTTCACTATTGACAGTATGTGAGGCCAGTAATGTATGTTCAAGGGAATAAAAGCTATATTTAGAAGGCAAAAAGAACAAACTGACACAGGGGAAAACTGCAGCTACAAGAAGTTATAAGAATATATGCAATACGTAACAAAAGAGGTCATCCTTGTTGGAATGAATTGTAAACGTGAAAGCATTAAGCATAGAGCTTACAGAAAGGATAAGAAATGAGGCCACTAGTTCAAGAGAACATGCAGGTTGGACTGTAAGCTATGCATTTTTCACTTTTCAGTGTTATACAGATCACAATCTATTTTTTTTAATAGTTTTAATTCCCTTATTTTAAAGCAGGTCCCTACAGCTCATTTTGATGCCTAACATGATAACCCCTCTCTTTGGCTTTCTTCTCCCAGTTTTCAGGAGATTTCTTTAAACATCCTTAATTTGATTTGATTTGATTTCTGTTTTACATTCTCTTCACTTTCATACTAATATCACATCTCTGTACTTACTCTTCTCCCAGATGTCTACATTATCTCCTTTATCATGGAATTTATCTTTTCATCCTTAAATCTACTGATTTGCTCTCTAGTCTAATTCCTTTTTGCTGTCTGTGATGCAGCCCGACCCTTTTATCAGCTATGCCATCACTTTTCTGTCATTCTTTCTCTAAAATGACTCCTGAGAGAGTGCAGACCTGAAAAAGACATCCCCTGAAGTTCATCAGTGTCTGGAGGAAAGAAATTACAGCTCTTGACATCTAAAAAGATCCTGTTCCAAGGCTCTTCACTTTTACAGAACCAGAAACTTTACAGTACCATGAGAGTACTCTGCAGCTATAGTTGCATTTGGTATTCTTTTGGGGAATGTGAGTATTTGAAAACTCCTGTGTGACTTGAAAATCTAAGTAACTGAATGATGAGAGGTGACTCATTAGCCTCTCCCAGCACAAAAGAGAATCACAGTAGGCTAGAAGAATAAGGAACAGCCAAAAGAAATAATGCTTGTCTACTAGTCCTCAAAAACCAGACTATCTGGACACATGAAAGCCTGCCAGTCAACTGGGCATGAAGATTTTTATAAATAACCAGAAAATGGGATTTCAGTGTACGGTCATGTGAAATGCATTCCCAGCTACAATAAAGCCAAAATTCAATAACAGGACTCAGAAGTGTCTTTAAAGCATGCATTTGACAGTGAGTTATGGCTGTATCCAAAGCACAAAAAGAATCCCTTCTGATGATTTAAGATACACATTAAATAATAAATTTACAGATGTCAGTGAATATTTTCAGAAAATACCTTTAATATCCGTCAAACCAGTGCTTCAATTCTGAAGAGACATTATTTTTCAACACTGAGAACAAAATCACTCTTAATCCTTGCCGTAGCTTCAACAGCTCAGCTGTTAATCGCAGTGTTGTGACATCTCTCTATCCCTCTATAAAAGGCTGAAGTATCAAAAGAAAACAAAATAAAAATCATAGTTAGATGCATAGCTGATCAGAGACATGATGGTTTTAAATACTCCCACTTGAGATCTAAACACAACTGCGCTTGTCAGTTAGGTTTTTTCCCCCCACCTATTTCATGGCACATAACAGCTAAGAATCAAATCCTTTCAGTTTGTCATCTGGCTGTTCACTGTATAATCCATACACAACAGTAATCTTTTAAAACGTCACCAATCCTAAACAAGAGGTATCAACGTATCACTTGTTACAGGACCCAAAAGGCCGTTTTGGCTTTTTTTCTACTTCAACAGAGAGAAGCAGATCCATCTTGGGCATGAATTCTGGTCAAAAAATTAGAAAGCATTGTTACCTTTTATAAACCAAGTAACCTAAGAATTTAAATAAATCTTCATCCTGCCACTGCCATCTGACACGTGCTGGGAAAGAACATGGCTCTTTGAGTGTGCCCCACAGCTTACCAGGGAGTCTGCTCACCTCCCACCAAAGCAAAAGGAAGCAATGAAGGGCCTTATCAGCATAACCTTGGTTTTCACACCATGCACTGTGGTAAATTAGAAAGAAAAAGACAATTCCTCAGACAGATTCAACGCCACTTGCTGTTCCACGGTCAGAAACACATTAAGTCCACCCCAAAAGCAATTGAAAGAGTGTGAATTTTAAGGATGCTCACACACACATGTACCTCTTCTTCATCATATGGAACAGCCTTAAAAATAAAGCCTGACTAAAATTGATTTCTCCAGCTCACTTACAAAGACAATTAATCAATTGCAAATAATTCCTTTGTTCTATAAACCTCATCCTTGTCTCTTCATCCTTCAAAGACTGACACAGACCTTTCAGGTTATATCACCATGGAATAAGGCAAACCATACATACCATACATATTATGTTAACATCATAAATTTATCAATGTTAAATACTGACATTACACTGTTGGTCAAAAAATATTAATTATTAAATGAGAAAATGCATGCATTTAATAATATTTGATAAATATTTACTTTAAATAAACATTTTAGTATCAAGTGTTTCAGAAAATGAAAATGTGTAATTCCAAGCTAACATAATAAAGATTATTTTAGGATATGGAATCAACATCTTACACAAAAAAAAGGCTTATTTCAGGACTTTTTGAAGTGTCTTCTGTCCCCAGAATCCACACCACGATTCTGGTTTTGTCTCTCCTTTCAGGCTGTGCTTTCAAATATTCTGTGAATTGAGAGAAAACCTTTTACTTGAATATTCTTTCAAAAAGATAAAAACCATTCTTGTTCTAAGACAATTTCTGATTTATGAATAGTTATCCACAGTGCTGCCAAGGGGTCAAGTCCTGTACACTAACCAACAAATTACATCTTTTTACCAATATTGATTAAGATCTTACATTGATTTGGGGGTTGATTAACTGAAATGATATAGTAAAGGGTTGGGTTAGAGAATGAAGTAGAATAATGCGGATAAAAACATGGGATCTCCACAGTATTAACCATTTTTTTTTCTTTTTATTTACTTACAGTAGCTATTTTTCTACAAGATTTCTTCCAGGTGAGCAATTACAATCCTTTAGGTTCCATCTATAGGTTTATTAGGTATTAAGACAAATTATCTTGTAATATCTTGACAATTCCCCACTGTGCAATCTTAGCATGCTTGTAACAAAACATCACTTCTAATGAGGACTTCTGAGTTACCACCTGTACTGCACCTCAACCAGGGAAGTGGTTATTAAGGTAATAAACGTCCTCGAAGGTTAATGATTAATAGGAGGAAAATCATACTACTTTTTTTTCTGTTTACATTCAAATCCCACTAGGTATCATGTTTAGAAGTGCCTTTTAACCTTCAGTTGGGGTTCCCTGTTACTGCTGTCAGCTGGATTTGACAATTCTCTCAAAATATTCTCTTTACTTTGTATGTTATTACATCCTCCAAACGCACACAGGGTGGTCCTGACCAAGCCATCAGATATGACATAGCAGAAAGGACTGCAATGGCTCCATGTAAAGCTTTCTAATCACTGTACTATCTCCTGAAAATGCAATAAAATTTCCCTTTGAGCTGGAGGAATATGGCCTGTTGCTACTGCAAAGGCTGAAGCTACTCTAGACAACAACAACAGTGACATCAGGAAGAAGTTACACACGGTCTTGCAAGGTCAACACAACACCAAAGAGAGAAGGAGTAAATATAATCTCAAATTTAAAAAATTTCATTATCTTCTATAGTATCACCTACTGTCCATGCACACAATTTGAGAAGCAGTTTCTAGTCACGAGGTAATTCAGGTGCCAATGGTTCCACTGCCAACACTTTACTTCAGAATCCTGCACTGAGAGTAGGTGCCCCAGCTGTGCATGCAACACACCTTATTACTCCCTCCTGGAGTAATATCTCCAACTATAACATCGTGGTGACTATTATTAACTGTTTTAACAGAACTCATTTAGGGTGCAGTATTTAAAAATTACAACTAAAAAAACTAACCAATAAAAAAAACCCAAACAAAAACCCCCCAAACCCCCAATACCAAACAAAAACCAAAACACTCCCCAGCGTCTTTCTAGTACAGCAAATATGAAACTGGAAAAATTAAGGGTGGGGATACAGAAATTCACTATATCTGGCATTTAAGGCGAGCAGTGCATCCAGGGAATGACCTGGCTGAGGCAGAGGAGGAGCCAGTTATTCAACTAAGTGCCCTAAGAGCAAGTGCCCTTTGCTTGACCAAGAGGAACCATTTGTTCCCTTCCCATGGGATGAGGGCTCAACATTGGTCTGGGAAATGACACTTGTGGTGGGTATTGCCCACTGGAAAACAAGCAGGTGTCCTCCTGGATCAAAAATGTACCTCTGAAAACAGGGATAATGGAAATGCTTGAGTTTGACTGATGGTATCAGACAAGAAGGTGCCTGGGTTTACACTCTGGAAAGGACTGCACATCCAGTTAACTCTGACACTCTGTGTTCCCTTTTGTAGTGCTTCTCAAAATAGGAAAATGAGCAAAAGTAAACTAGAAACTAAGGATTCTAATATAAATGCAATTTTCCTTGAAAAATTGCTCCCTGTGGATTTCAAGTTTCACAAAAACTATCTGCTGAAAAAATAAAACAAATATTTGTCAGTCACTGTGAAAAAGTCTTTGAGTCTACAACCAGCCTTATTTTTTATAACATAAGGCACAGGGATTTCACAACCAGAACCACATGATTACATAAACTTTATTCACAAATTCTTTTTCTAGAATCACTGCACACACATTCAGAAATGAAAAACACCTTTTTCTCTTTTCATCGTGTGTCTGAATACCCTTTAGGAAAAGTTGCACACCCTGACGTGCCGTGCTGTGAGAACATATGCAATCAGCATTTCACCAGTGCTAATTTCTTTCTTCCTTTCTGAGCAATGTCAGATATTAACTAGATCTCTTTCTACGGGAGCTGCTTCCCAAAGTTTATACCTGAACAGTTTTCCTTGACGCTCAGTGTAGCCTGGCAGAAGTGGCACAAAATAACTAACCATTAAAACTTAAGTTATTTTACCTGCATTCTTTCTTGCCTGCAGCACTAAATTACATATCTAATACAAAATCATGCTGCAGCTTAAAAGACTTTTTTCCTGTTTTTGTATATCAACCTCCCAAAGAGAGAAGCATAACTTAAAACCCCCCCAAAGCATAAAAGTGTGGTCTTTGTACCATCATAAATACAGAAAGGAGCGCTTGCTACCCCTTGGAGGTGCCAAGAGATTTGAAACATGCAGTATTCCTCTCACTTCATCTAAAGAAAGTAACTTATAGCATTATCTGTTTTTTACAGTCTCTTAAAGATATTTGAGTTTTAGCAAGTTTTTCTGCGGCCAAATGACAGCTTAGCAGAGGATTACCTGTTCTCCTCTCTGTTGGTTATTTCTCATTCTCACACCCAGGAACACGACTTTCAGAGTGCTGGTGGCACCGTGTAAACATTACCCATTACTTTGCACCGCTGCAGTACCATAAAGTAGCCCCCAGCTTTGGAATTCGTGACCAAACATTCCTCCTGAAAGATTCCCCAAGGGCTGGGCACAGCAGCCTCACTCACACAGTCATTAGGATGAGACATTAGACAAAGAACATGCTCTTCTGCACAGCATGGAAAGGGAGCGACCCGCACAGCACGTTTTGTACCAGCGAATCCCGCTAAGCACTGCCTTTGCATCACAGAGCAGCTTAATAAGGGGACTATCTTGCAGGATGCAGCTGCTCATGACAGCCCTCCTGGACTCATCTGACAGTGAAATTAAAGCAGTGCGGTGCAGAATAATGCAAAGAGCCATAAGCCTGTTTCTATCCCTAAACAAATGACATGATCATTTTCAAAAAGCCCTTTTCTAAGTCTATCTGGCTGCTGGATGATCATTCATGAGTAACTTCATCTGGATGCTCACAGGTAGTGAAAAAGCATTAGAGAGAGAGCTGCAGAGTTCTGCATGAAGCCCGTGATTAAGCAAGCTAATGATCTGAGATGATGATCCGTGGCAGAACTGGTTTGAACTTTTTTGAACTGGCTTTAGAATTCTCAAAGAAATATTTTCATTAGCGGGGTAGAAGGCCCTGGTAAGTAATTTGTGCTTGCTGATAGATGTTAAATGCCTCTCAAAAAGCCTGTAAGTCCCCGAGATGCTACAGATTATTACAGCCAGCATTTCTTCCAGTTAGTGTATTCAAACAACTGCAAAAATCAGAGAATAATTTTAAGGTTGAAAGGGATCTTTGGACTTCTTCTGATCAAATCCCTTTCTTCAAAGCAAACAAAGGTTTGTCAGTCAGGACCCTGGCACACCGGACAGCAGAATTTTCAGTCCAACTGTATCTCTTGCAGGACTGAAAACAGTGATGTGCACAAGTCTCAAACATCAGTTTAAAGTCATGAGATTTTTTTAAAACCAAAAACGAGTTCATTTTATGTGGCATTAGTCACAGCAGTTCTAGCCCCTACAACCCTTGCAAAAATGGGATATAAAAAACCACTGATATTTTGCACAGACAGACTATATCATTTGGGAGTTCTGAAAGTCTGGAATGCCCTAATTTGAGATGACCCAACAGTACCTCACAGCAGCACGGGTTCAGCTCCCCCCCCGGGCTTTCCTTTTCCTCAGCCACCTCGGAGGGGTGACATTTCCAACAGCTCATTCTCCCTTGATGAGCAAGTGTCGAGGCCACAGGCACCGCTCGGCTGCACATCAGCTCATGGGCTCTGACCCCGAAAGAAAGAACTGGCTGAGAAGATAAACTGTATCAGGCCCGAGTTAAATACCAACACAGCTACAGTGTACTTGCAGCATAAACAGCAAAAATATCTGTTCTTTATGGTGATTTATTTTTGTAAAGCATTTCCACAGTAAACAAACACTCCTGATGGAAACTGTGTCAACAGTACTGTTGAAAACTCTTGAACCAGACACCCTGATCACATTTTCAAGCTCCTTCATAATTTTTTTTTTGCAAAAAAAGAAGCTATTAGGATTTGTTTACCATCTGGTTATTACCTGCATGTTAATTTTTACTTACTATTTGGTTGAGTTTTAAATTTTTGTTGAAATCCATTCTGTGTGAAAATATTGTCCTTTGAATAATTATAATCATGAGCCAGTGTATAAAATAATCTTTCTTCTAACAAGAAGATTATCTTTCTTTCCCACCCCTATACTCACAAGCAGGCTTTACTTCCATTGGAATATTCATGGGGTATAAATAATAAAAAAAGCATGAAAGCTGCTAGAGTGTAGGTAGGAAATTTACTCTCCTTTCTAGTTCTTAACTTTCACTTAACTTCCTTACAACTGTACAATAACTTGCAGCAAAATCTGTCCCTCGAGAAAAACTTCTAAGCAGCATTTCCAGTTAACAGTGTACTCCATCTTTTAAATCTACACACTGCCACAGGATATTAATGTAACAGTCCCATCTCTGACAACACACACTGCTGGCTATAAAGAGCAGGAGCCGGGGAAGCTAAGAAATTTTTGCAAAATTAGGCAAAGGAAAATTTTTGTGCTTAAGCAGATGGTATGCACAGGAAATTTTGAAACAAACTTATTTCCAATCCCTCCCAGGATAGTTCTCTCCCCACCAAACATAGTCCATTTTCCAGAGCGTTGTTCTCATTTAGTCCTCATTAGCTGGGTAGCTTTTCACAGCCCCTTAGATTTCCTTTGAACCTCTACAGATATCATGAATTTAGTAGACAAAGTCTTGAGCTAAAAAAAAAAACCCAAACCAACAAAACCACAACAGTAAGACATGAATATTTATGTTCTAAAATTATGGCTCATTATTAGATTGTATTCTCCCCCAAACTGTTGAGGTTTTTATTAGTAACTAATCAGCAAACATATATTACCTTATAAACCACTACTACTCTATCTGCATAATAGTATACAGCATTCTTGAAAAAGTACAGCTCAAGGTAAATTTACTAATACTTTGTGAATCATTTAAGTACTAACCCTTTCAGCAAGCTGTAGTGTGGCTTTGCTATTTATAGAAACATGAAATGAAATAACACAGCTTTGTTCATAGCTTAATGGCTACATCTCCTTTGCTAACCCCAGAATTTCCAAAGCAGCTAGCAAGCACTTTAATGAAGGTTTGGAAGAATTAGAATATTTCCAAACTCCTTTATAACCTCATTTTGCTTCATGAAATTTTGATATGGTATTTCAGTTTTATTCCAATTTATTTTGCCTTTTTAAGCCACTTATCAAAATACAGTGGACCTTCTCTAAAGTTCCAAAGCCCATCCACCCAGAAGAAGCTGATAGCAATCTAGTAAGACTGTTTATGTTGTGGATACTCTTTCTGGGAGGCTTCAGAAGTTGACTATATCTAGTTTACAAAACTTCTTTTGCAAGACTGCTGGTGAATATTTTTGCCACGTTCAACTCTTCCCTGGCAGAGCCAGCACAACAGGACATGCTACTTAGTAAGTCAGTCATCTTGAACATCTTTGCCTTTTAGAGCACAGAACATTAAGCTAAACTGAGCTTGCACTGAAAAAGGCATCAGAGTTTCACCAAGAGAGTTTTACAGGATGCAGTCAACATTTTACGTTATTTGTCCTTTCTTCAACTAATATGTTTTGACATTATATTGCTACAATAGAATCAGCCATCTACATCTATTTTTAAGCTATCCAGGTTTAGAATCAGATGATTGTTCCATTACTATAAATCAGACTCTTTTAAACATAGCAACAAGCAACAGTATTACTAATTCATTCTAATAAAACAAATTTGCTTTCAAAGCAGTGACCCCAGTGAATCAGGTAAATGGAAGGGATTGCTAAAAAAAAAAAAAAAGCAAACCACAAGAGAGGTTTTCAATGGGGTTGTCATTTCTTTCAAATACTCTGGACCAGCCATGAGGCCTTGTCTGACCCAACTCAGCAAAATAAAGTCCCAAAGGCATTGAGTTTAACACACTAAAGTGCACATTTAACATAATTCCGACCATTCTCCTATGCCTTAAAGCACTCCAAGATGCCCTAAGTTCAGGAGAATGCTCAGCTGGAAACTACTATTCTGCTTCATGCCAAGAAAGAATGGCAACAAATCCCAGCTATCCTTGTTAGCAGAGTTTTGTGTTGTATTTCAGTTTTAGAGCTAAATCCTTTCAGACCAGTTTGTAGAATAATAGACTCACAGAAACAACATTTATTGCAGCATCATAGAATGGTTTGGGTTGGAAGGGACCTTTAAAGCTCATCTTGTCCAACCCCCTTCAGCCAGCAGGGACATCTTTCAGCTAGACCAGGTTGCTCAGAACCTCATCCAACCTGGCCTTGAATATTTCCAGGGACAGGGCATTTACTTGTTCCTGTGTTTTACCACCCTCATTGCACAAAATATCTTGATATCCATTGGTGTCTAGTCTAAATCAACCTCTTTCAGTTCAAAACCATTCCCCCTTATCCTATTGCAACACGCAACACTAAAGTCTGCCCTCACCTCCTTGTAGCCTCCCTGAGGTACTGAAAGGCCACAGAGAGATCTCCCCAGAGCCTTCTCTTCTCCAGGCTAAATAACCCCAACTCTCTCAGACTTGGGCACAGGGACTGCCCTCCACCGTCCCTTGTGTGCCTGGCTCAAGCTCCCTCCTCAGCCCCAAACTGGATACAGAACTCCACGTCTGGCAAGCCCTGAACAGAGGGGAAGGGTGGGAAGAGCACCAGCTTCACTCTTACTGACACAGCCCAGGCCACAGTTGCACAACAGAAAGAAACTAGAACATGTATTTAGGATCCTACAGCTGTACTACATTACAAACACACATTGTTGCTGAACCTTCAAAAACGCTTTATTTGAAATAAAGCTACAGTTTGTAATTAATATGAGCAATTACTACTTAAAAACATATAGAAGGCAATGAACAAAATCTAACAGAAAAGACTGAGCAGCATTTTCCCCTTGGGCACAGTCTACAGTAACAGATTCAGTCAATCATTCTTTGAGATTCTGCTATCAGGACAAACAGAACACGTGTCCAGGAAATTTAGGATGATGGTGTCTTGAAAACAGAAAAGAGCATTTCCGAAGCATTCGTATCTCTATCCACCATTTAACAGATGTCTTTGTAAGTCTTGAGAGAACCAGATGCAAGGACTGGAACAAGATGCTCTGTGGGTTATTCTCTCACCTCCCCTGTTGAAATTCCTGCCTGTGTTAATGCAGGTAACAGCTTTTATGTTCTTAAAAGCATCACTGAATCAAAGTGGTTTGAAATACATTGGTAGTTTTGCAGTAGTTATCCAACCTAAATGGAAATTCACACACATCTCAGAGGATGCTTTACCACCTTTGGACAGAAGCAGTGTAGAACATGGTTTAACACCACTTAATATTTGCTGACCACAAAAACTTTTCCCTGTCCCACCACAAACTGACCTTTTAGAGACACATGGGCCCAGTGTCTTTGTCGGTTCCAGTACTAAAAGTGGGCTCTATACAAGCCAAGTAAAGACGTACAGAAGATATGAATTACTGAATTATTCCCAGCAAGATGATACATTGCTCACCTGCAAGCATGTTTTGATGGCTTTTGATGGTCCAGCAGGTAGTCATCTCTGAACTCTAAAGAAAGACACTGAAGATTCCTGTGCAAATCAACCTCAAAGGCAAAGATTTGCCAAATCTTTCTTCCACATACAAGAGAAAGTAGTTTCAGGAGTGCAGGGTAAGAAGAGAGAGAAGCTGACAATGTAGAGTACAGAAAAAAAAGCAGCAGGGTTTTTTTCCCTAACAAGACTCCATTACATACTTCTAATTATATTTACTCAGAAATGATGTAGGTATTTAGAGTGATAATAAAATTACAAATGCAGTACATTGCAAAAAGCGTTTCCATAGCTATTTCAGTGTTCTTTCAGATGAATTATTAACATTGGTATTACTGCATTTTTGAAGGCAGGAGTGTGGAATCATGAATTAACCACTGACAATACAGAAATCCTGTGCACATTTGCAAGCAACAGTCTTAAAATGGCAGCAATAAAGCAACAGCATCTCTTGTTTGCAATTGTTAAGAGCTATGCATCATCCTACCAAGGGGGAACAATACATGCTTTTACTTCTTTCTAACCCAGAGAGTTCAAATTTTCAATGAGGAGTACTGTCATGAGTTATTTACAAGTGGCTCATGCAGAACTCCCCTTGCCAAAATTATTCAGCAAATATGTAAATAATTTTGAAAAGCATCTGGCTCAAAGTTACCAAGTTTTGCACACGGATGTCATTTTATGCAAATTATCTTGTAAACAACATCAGTACGTTTCAAAATAAGACATATCAATGGACAAACTGTTCTGACTTTACCAGTTGTGGCAGATGGCAGGATGCAGGATGTCTGGAGCCTGCCAGATCGATGGCTTCATCTGGAGAGGACAGCCTTGGAAGGCGTGGCACAAAGGATACCAAAGGCTACTGTTTCCTCCCCCCCAACACCATCCTTTTCTGTTTATACCTTCCACATCCTGATCCAGTAGACCTAAGTGTCAAAAAGATTCAGGTATGAAAAAAGGACATTCAGACCTAACCAGGCAGTCCAGCTAAGGGTGGCCATAGGAACAGGTAAACACCTCAGCACAGAGGTGTAACAGCAGTTTACAGTCAGAGACTCTCTGGCAAAGACCAAGAGCACCTTTGTGGGAAAATAACCAAAAAGTACAAGAAACAAGGTTAGGTCTTCTTGTGCAGGATTACCTGCCTCTGGAAATCTACTGTTTGGAAGCCTCTGGAACTTCAGATGAGCAGATACTAGACACTGGATCAGGCTACTAGACACTCTGGCTCTGGGGTTTTTTTCTCCATAAGTCTATCAAATTACTTTCTGAACTCTTAGTTTTGTCCTCTATTGCATCCTGCAACAGTAAATCCAATAACTCAATTAACTATTTTAAAGAAAAACCAAACCAAAACAGTCTCAAAAGCTCCAACTCTTTGTTGTAGCAGTATTGCCCAGGAATTTTATATCAAAGTCCCAGGATTTGCAATGCAAAGCAGCATTGCCAAACAGAACAAACATTACAAATGAACTTTATCATTGAATATCTCAAGTTGGAAGGGACCTATAAGGATCATCAAGTTCAAGTCACTACTGTTCTTAGGACTACACAAAACTAATTATACGACTAAGAGCATCGCCAGGCAGTCCTTGAATTCTGACAGGTTTGGTTATGGTCCACATTACACTGCACATCTATATCAAACAATTTTAGCACAGCCTCATGCAGAAGACAAAAATCACTGCAGGTATTAAGTCTAGTCAAACTAGGTATCAGAATAAAACTTTCATTTCCAAACCAGTCTGCTCCCAACACACTTTCCCCAGTCTAGACAGACCCAAATGTGGAAGTCTTATACCCTTCCCCCAGGTAGGTGCCAGGGTAGAATAATCTTAGTCACCAGTGCTCTGGGAACAGTTGATATCTGTTGAGCAGCACTCTCCTAACTTCCAGAGTTCAACAAAAATCTACTTCTCTCCCAGATGCTCTTAATCACAAAAGCAGAAACAGATTTTTTTTTTGTGCTGCTTACTCCCCAGTTTAAAGCTGACAGTTCAATTAATAGTAGCATTATTTCTTCTGGCTTGTGCTGGATCTCACTGTTAGACTTAAACAAGGGAAAAACCTGCAGAGATCCCTCTTCATCATGCCACACTTTCAGATGAGCATTTTGAGAAATGAAAAGTATTCACTGTTCCCACTTTGGACTTGCTTGACGCTGAGAGCACATGTGGAGATCAGGAACTACATGATAAGTTTTGCTGAGGAGGTGGTGGTGAGGAATGGGAGAAATCATGGCTAAACACGCAGGACAAATTTTGCAGCACTTTAGAAGTCAATCTCTGTCATGGTTTGAGATTGGCCCCCCCTCGAGAAGAGGGGGACTCAGAGGTGATTGGGTGCCAGGGCAGTGTTCCCTGAAGAGCCAATCACCACTCATGTTGTTCGTTTCTGCTCAAAAATCATATATACACAGCCCACCGGAAGTGGTTGGCAAGAGTTCTGCTGTTGGTGTCTGCTGCGTGTAGGTGTGGAAGGCCAGGGGGTGGCTGGGCTCTCTCTCTCCCCTTCGGGGGGAGAGGGGAGCCCTGCGTCCCCCCCAGCTCTGCCTAGCCCAGAGCAGAGTTAGAGGCAGCATTTTGAGTGTGTGCAGTGAGGGAAGAGACTCACGTGAGCACCTGAACCTGACTTGAGGTAAGAGGAGAGAGGCAGGCTTTTGTAGCCAAGACTTCTCTCCCCTCCTTTTCTACAGCTAAGCTGTGGAGGGAGGCTTTTCCTTTCCCTCTGCTGGAAAGTGGAGGAGAAGCTCAGCATTGAAGCTGAGCCAAGTGGACGGGCTGTGGAGGTAGGCCCGGCGCTCGGGAGAAAGAGTCTCAAGCGAAATTGGAGACGGACCCCGCCCAGAGAGAGGGAGAAGGGGCCCGGAGGATGTCTCTGCCACGCAGGACAACCGAAAACCTGAGGAGAAATCCACATGCCAGGACGTGGACACTTGATAAGCAGAACCACACTGCAGCAGCCTACGAACCAAGGTATGAGAGAGAGAGAGAGATCACACAGCAGCAGGAGAGCAAGGACTCAGAGCTATCTTCCTGGACTTCAGGAGGAGGAGAGACTGCA
>NW_020897693.1:1157007-1184310 GCF_003984885.1 Neopelma chrysocephalum
GTTTTCGGTTGTCCTGCGTGGCAGAGACAACCGAAAACCTGAGGAGAAATCCACATGCCAGGACGTGGACACTTGATAAGCAGAACCACACTGCAGCAGCCTACGAACCAAGGTATGAGAGAGAGAGAGAGATCACACAGCAGCAGGAGAGCAAGGACTCAGAGCTATCTTCCTGGACTTCAGGAGGAGGAGAGACTGCAACAAACAACTGGAACTTGGTGAGAGGGGAGCATTCAGGCCCAGAACACTCCCACAGAGGGACTGGTTACTTTCCAGCCTTGAAAAGGCTCTTTCCTAGACTAAACTTAGAGGAGGGGCTTGAAAGGACTGATTGATAGAGATGTAATATATATATAGTTGTTTTTAGCTTGTATAGTATTTATTTGTGTAAATAAATGTATATACTTCCCCCTTCCCCTATAGAAGCCTCTGGCCTGAAAGTTTCTCTTCAGTAGTGTTGGGATAATTGTGGGAGGGGGTGGAGAAGCCTGAAAATTGGATTTTAGATTTCTAACGTGGCTCAAACTGCCACAACCTCTCATCTCACAGCAAAGACACTCTTATCACAGAAGCTCCAGAAGACAAAGAGGAGAGAAGAGTTTGTGTCCTGGAAGAACAACCCCCCTCTCAGACCTCTTGGAGGGGAAAAGCATTTCAAATTGCAGTGAAGTCAAAAGGCTTTACATCTTTACTTTACATAGAGATAGAAAGTTTGTAGCTAGGGACTAAAAGCTATGCTCTTTTTCAATTTTAATACAATTTCTTGTCCATGTGCACTCAAATTATGTATGCTCTTAAAATACAAAACAGTAGTGTCCAGCACAGCACTGCTTTATTAAAAAGATCTGTCGTATTTACAACATTTTAAGGACCCTTGCAATTCTTCTCATTTCATGATTCAATATGTTGCAGTACAGATTACAAATTATAGAATTGATAGCAATATAAGGAAACAAAAAAAATTCAGTCAGCATTGAGTACTTATCTCCCAGTAGAGTTTTTCAACTTGTATCCCACGCAGCTGGTGCTGACAGCTCAAAAGGGACTCAGGCAACAAGAAATTTTTCCAAGGAATTCGTCTACTTTGAAGCCAACATAGTTATCATACGCTATTTCATAAATCCTGCTTTCTGAATGTCTGAGAGCAGCCATTTCTGTTTGGTTCAGAAATGCCTTAAAAAAAAAAAAGACTAATTTCTTTGTAATGGAGAGCAGCACTTTAATCTGAGATGATTCTCCAGTTTTACTACCAATTTACTGCATACTGCACCCAGCTGTCTGCACGGCAAGGTTTGATTTTGATATACAGCATATCTTCAAGTAATGAAGGTCTTTTTTTATTCATCAAAAAAATAATTACAGGAAATTGCCCAAGTCTTTTAGATATTTTTCCCTGACTCTTCAGCAAAAGCTCTAATATTTGATTACTTTTCATATTTATGATTACTTAATGTTGGTTTATCTACATGCATATAAGAGCACTACTAGGTGTCTTCTATCATGCTTCAGAAATGCACTGCTCAGATTTGGTCTAAGCAAAATCCAAATAACATTATCCAAATAACATTTCTCATCTAATGATTTCTGACTAGTCATGATAAATTATAGAAAGTCACAAGTAAACTTACTCCAGGAGATTGGTGATAAATAGCAAAAATAATAGCAATTGCTACCACATTTATTTCCACATGGCAAGGCAAAAGGAGAAGCTGGATAATATGTTAATACACTGGCTGTTTCCCAACATCCTCTTGAACACATCTGTTGTATCTCTCCCCTACAAAAATACTTATACCAGTAGAATCAGCACTCCCATTGCTTCTTACATAGCAACTTAATCTAGCACTTTTGTTATTACCCAAAAATGGATTCTAGCAAACAGCCTCGATATCCTAATGCAGCAAACGTACCATCCTTACTTCTCATTTTTAAACCAACAAGAGGGATCAATCAAATATTTTTAAGAAATTGCAAAATTTCAGCATTCCTCTTTAGTTCTAGTGCAATGCACTGTGTTCGCTTCACAAATCCTCTGCTTCAGCTCCTGTAAAACCAGGACAGGTCAACAGGATATGTAACAGTTGGTAAATTATCTTCTCCTGGCACTACAGCAGCAACAAAAAATACACTGCAAGAATTAGGAAATTAGTTGTTTTCTTTGCAAAAGCACCCCAATAGAGTTCTGCTTTCCCCAGTGATCTAGCAATGTACTATTTATATAAAGATATTGTTTCAAAAAAATAAAAGTTACAGAACTGTTCGATTTAGAATTTAACAGACTGCAGAGCATTAAGTGATGCAAACTAAATAACGGGATGGCTGAAAGAATAAATTTCTTTCAGACACTATTAAAACCTCATACATAACCCTTAGGGCCAGCTTAAAAATGCACATATGCTCAGGAGACCTTTAATCTATGAATAGTTTATCAAAGTCACCAAGTTTAAACAGAATAAAAACCTTTCCACAGAACGAGGGCTTTCCAATCTGCCTTTCCTACACATTCATATCTGTTCCATAGGAAACAGGGGAAGTTCTGAATCAAATTTTACATTTTAATTAATTTCAACTGTATTCACCTCAAGCACTTTGGAAAGCAAGCTGAGTTGCAATCTCCTGGAAAAGCTTTGCAGAGATAGTATTTGCAAAACCTCTCAAAACCTAAGTGTAAGGCTAATCCAATAAAACATCCAAAGCATCCCAATTAAACAAAAAAAAGTTTCATCTAGAAAATGCCACCTTGCTGATAAGTAGCTTCATGTAACCTTGACTCATGTAAATAATTCACAGTATTATGCAGGAAACATTTTAAAAGTTACAGGGTTTTTATAAACTCCAAAGAAAACTATGCATTGCTGTTAGAACAAAACACTGGCTTTTATTTTTCAGCTTCTTTTCCCAGTTCCCTCTGGGTAGGATAAAATTATTTTAAGCCGAGCTGCAGTTAGTTACCAATATAACTCTGCATACCAAAGAAAAACAGATTCATTAAAATACATCTAGCTGTAGAGATCCTCTGCAAAGCAAAGATCTATCATAAGCAATAAAATGCTGACTTCGAAATGAAAGCAGAGCTGCATTACACAAACTTCATCTTCAACTGAAATCCAAACTATCATTTCAATACATTTCTAATACATAACATTTTAAAATTCTATTATTAAGGCTGCTTTCTTTATGCTGTTGAATACTCACAGCAGTACCACAGACACAAATTGAAAGTTGTTAAAAACCTCAGATGCATAAAGGTAGAGTTTTAGTTGGAAATGAAGGAATGTCAGACCACCATCAGCCAGCAAAGACTTTGTTATGCAATCTCAGCTCCACTTAGTACACCCATTCAGGTTTGAGGATTATTCCCAATAGGTCTAAAACCCTGACAGTATTGCTCAGAAAAATTAAATTAGCCTTTACCAAACCACTTTGATACAAGTTGTTCCAGGGCTCGTTAGATAAATCCTGAACCATTAAAATGCTTTAGCAGTAACTGGGAAAGAGTGAGACAATTCACAATTGATTTCTGTGGAAGCTGAATTAAATTACATGGAGTTATACATCTAATGCAAAAAGGGCAACAATAAGTCAATGCTGGGTGCTTTTAAAGAAAAAAAAAAATCAAACCTCTAATCTCTTCTTCTTACAACAGCCTTCTCCAGTTTCCATAGAGAAAAATCCAATTGATACAGATGCGTAGATGCTTTTATAGAAATTTGTAGATAAACTTTTTTTTTCTTTCTTTTTGGCAAGTATTTTGTGAAATGTTTTGGGGTCTTGATCTTTCTTTCCAGAGAGGCCTAAAAAAAATAAGATTCTACCATGGGCCTTGTAAATTCTGCACATAAGGCTTCATCCCTGGCAACTTTGACTTTATTTGGACCATACACTATTTACATGCAGAATTTTGCTTATTATTGCATTATCACTGTGAGCTTCCATGGCCTTTTCCATCAGCTGTACAATTGGCTGCCTTTGGATTAGTTACCTTTGGAAATACCTCCCTGACATTTCATCAGAGACAATGATATATCATTTCACAAATACTGTATTACTTGCCCCAGTGGCATCCCACAGGGCTCCATCCTAGGCCCAGTGCTCTCCAACATCTTAAAACACTTGGACTCAGGACTGGAAGGGATACTAAGTTTGCAGATGATACAAAATTGGGAGGAGGTGTTGACTCCCTCCAAGGCAGGGAGGCCCTGCAGAGAGACCTCAACAAATTAGAGCACTGGGCAATCACCAGCCATTGTAAGTTCAATAAGGGGAAGTGCTGGATTCTGCACCTGGGATGGGGCAAACCTGGATGTACAGACAGATTGGGGAATGAGACTGGAAAGCAGTGCCACAGAAAGGGGCCTGGGGGTCCCGGTTGATGGCAAATTGAATATGAGTCAGCAGTGCCCTGGCAGCCAGGAGGGCCAACCCTGTCCTGGGGGAGCATCAGGCAAATCATCACCAGCCAGTTGAGGATGGGGATTGTCCCGCTCTGCTCTGCACTGGGGCAGCCTCACTTTGAATATTGTGGTAGTTTTGGGAACCACAATATAAGAAAGATATTAAGCCATTAGAGGATGTCCAAACAAGTGCAACAAGAATGGTGAAGGGCCTTGAGAGGAAGCCGTGTGAGGAGCAGCTGAGGGCACTTGGTCTGTTCAGCTGGAGAAGAGGAGACTGAGGGGAGACCTCACTGCAGTTACAACTTTCTCATGAGGGGAAGAGGAGGGGCAGACACTGATCTCTGCTCTGTGGTGACCAGTGACAGGACCCGAGGGAATGGCCTGAAGTTGTGTCAGGGGAGGTTTAGGTTGGGTATTAGAAAAAAAACTCATCACCCAGAGGGTGGTTGGGCATTGGAACAGGATTTCCAGGGAAGTGGTCACAGCACCAAGCCTGACGGAGTTCAAGAAGTGTTTGGACAATGCTCTCAGGCACAGAGTGTGGTTCTTGGGGCTGTCCTGTGCAGGGCCAGGAGCCGGACTTGGATGATCCTTGTTTGGGTCCCTTCCAAATCAGAATATTTTATGTTAATAAAAAATTAGGAATTGTTTTAGACAGGCATATCTTTCTATATTTAGTGCTACACAATTTGCTATTCTTTTTATATTATCAGTCAGGAAAAAGAAACAGTAGCAACTTTTTCATCTAAGTGATAAAAGACCACCACTGAGCACTATTTAGTCATCATGCCCATTCCTGTCGCTTTGAAAGTTACTAATGGTTAACCACAGAAAAAATACTGCAGCACACTAAATGCTAATGGGAACTCATGTCCATTTCTCCATGGATAACTTTGTTTGAGCACACAGAAACCCCGTAACGAGCTTTGCACTGCACAACAAGAGGCTAAGTAGTTACTGCATATTTTTGTTTCAGATTACAAAAAGGTCCCCTTCAGGAGCATCAATGTAGCACTGAAAGCTGGGCTCCAGCCATAGTTTATCAGGACACAGGAAAGTAACAAAAACCAAGTCCTGAGCTGGAAAGTCACAGAAAGAACACATATGCAAACTACTCCAATGCCAAAACAATTTCTTGCCACTTAACATGTACCACACAACTCACCCAAATACCCAAATCCACTTTCACATCCACCAACTGTTTTAGGTCAAACCATTGCTAGCTCTGCAGTAGCCTGATCAAAGTAGAACCCAACAGTGCAAAGTCTGAACTTCCAAAATTGTAATTCAGTGGACACAGTGACAAGATCTTTGATGATGAACTGCTGTTGGTTGGCATGGTGACTGGAGACAGTCTGCTGACCAGGAAAAAAAAATCAGAAAAAGAGAATCATAATGCTGCTGGGAGCTGTGTGTGCTCCAACTCCATCATCACCAATAGCCTCCAAGAGCCCAATAAAAACCAGGGCACATAACAAGGAGTGGAAAGGAAGCACACATTTTACCAGCGAGGCAATTCTTCCTAATTTTTAGTAGCTCAGAATTATAACAGAACAGAGCAGCCTTGGAGACTGCATTTTCCACAGGAGACAATGTGGATTTCCTGTTATACTAATTACAAAACTGTTCATAGAGAAATGATCTGCCAGTTGGACAGCTTAAGCCCACAATAAAATGCAACGTGTGAAATACAAGTCAGCTCTAGAGGCACATGGGACAGCACAAACATAGCTGCTGGTTTAGAATGGTGCAACACACTCCTGGCAATGAAACCAGCTATTGCTATAGAAAATATTCAGCAATTCATTTGAAGAAAAAAGAAAATATATCCTTTCCCACAGAGATACACAGATTTGGTGGTAGTTTGTTCAGCCAGGGGATTTTCAGACTGTACAAGCGTGTGGTTCCTCTAAGCAACTTAAATTGACGCTAGATTTTTGTTCACCTGGAATTTTCACAAGCCAAAACCTATACCAGTACACTGCTCTGCTCAGTCCTGGAAATGGATTGGTTCTAGATCTCTTAAAAGTCTAGTAGAGAAGCAAACCTCGTGGTTTCACCTCTTTAAACAAAGGAGGGTATAAAATACATTAGGAGTTAAGAAGCTTTTGCTGTAACCTGTGTAACACGTCATAGGTAGCATTTGGAAAGGAATCAAAGATAAACTAAAAGATGAAAAAATGAACTTCTCTGCATGGCAGAAACAATTTTATTGCCTTACAGAACATGTATTACTGCATATGTATATGTACATATGTTTCTAATGCCTGAAACCAAGTCATAAGGTCAATAGCTGTGATACAGATCAAATCCAATTAGGCTCACTGCAGGTCATCCCCTGCATTAAACACTGCAGTGTACAAGAAATATTCTAGAAAATAAAAATGCTTAGAGTCAAAAGTCCCAAGACCACATTTACCTAATTGCCACTGTTACCACAGGTCTATTAGTAAAAAATAACTGTCACACTATATCTCTTAAAGAGAATATAGCTTTTCTCCTATATCTTCTAAAGTGTTTCTTTATCTACTGAATCTACAGTTTTAGGACTATTAACACCTTCCCATTCTCCTCCCAGTGCAGCATTAGTATCTCCGTAATAACAACTACCTCAGTGACATGTATTATAAATGAGCTCTTTACCATTAACAGTCTAAGTTTTACAGAAAGAACAAAGCTTTTATTTCAAATATTTGCATAGAAATAACCTTGCACTGAAGAGAAGACTGGACAAAAGACAGAGAGATTCCACAAGTTGTCAGGAGCAGGAGGTGAAGGGAACACCTTGTAATGCTTTGATTTCTAATTAGAATGCAAGATGCTTGAGGCAAATAGTAGATCTGAGATGGTCAATTAAGAGTGCTGTTACTATTCTTCCACTGTAAGACCCCCTAAACTTTGCAAAAAGACAGAAAATCATTACAAAACGGTTCAGTGTCTAGGTAGCTATCCTTTGGGAAAGAAAAAGCTTATTTGTATCAAAATACAGGCAACAGATACAACTAGAGTAGTTTTATCTTCTGGTTTCCAAGGAGACAAGTGACCTCTACCTACTTCTCCTAACAAGTGTTTCAAAGTCATATCATAGCAACTAAAGCCATAAAAACCATAAGAAAGTAGCTCAATGCTAGAGACAATCTGCTTCTTAAAGCTCAGGTTGGTCTGAGACGTAACAACTTGGGTAGTTTACCAATACAACTTCAATTTTTGGTGTCAGTCCACAAGCTTCCTTTAACAGAGCATTCTCTGTAATAGATGTTGCAAACCTTTACTTCAAGGAATGGAAAATACAGGCAAGAAAGGCTCCAATATGGAAGCACAGACAGTATACTACAACCAGCAAGTGATCAGGGTGATAATCTAACTTTAGCACACATGGGGCAAGTCTTCCTGTCATCCAAAATCCATCCTTTCACAGTCCATCAGCAATTCTTTGAAGCAAACATTTATGTTGTATCAGCAATTCTCCATTTTAGTATTCCAGAATCTCAGGAGGATTCTGCTTTCTTCCTCAGCCAAGCTCAGGAAACCTCCTGGAGCCCACAGTATGTATAATCACATTTTCAATGCCCTCCTAATCTACAAAAAGCAGATTTGTTTTGGCAAAGCACGCAGTTAAAGAGATTCTCTGTCTCTCCCCACTTCCCTATCAAGTATCACTCATGTTTACAACGTAGTAAGGAAAAACTTTTTCTTGGAGAAACTGCTTCAAGTTTCTACAGTTAAAGTTCACCATCTGTTCCCAGGTATCTGCACATATTTTAACTTCCTTGTGTCCCTTACCCTCATTTTCCTGCTGTCTTTCCTTCACGTGTTCAGGCAGAATGCTGTAAAGCAGAGGTGGAGATGGTGATCTGCAGGACTCTGAGGTGCTGCTGTGAGCCAAGGGCACACAAATACCAAGCCTAGGGTGAGTTATGGCTAATTTCAGCCTGTCCTAATCTATCTCAGCTGACAGTAATAAAAAGAAAACAAGATGTCATCAGAATATATGAAAGCCCTAGATACCTAGTTCCACTTTGTAATTGTGCAGCAGATTAACAGGTTCTCTGTGGCATTTTCAAGATTGTACTGCTTGTGTGGTAGGGCTGGGAAAGTGGCTTTAAGAGATTCACAGCTGTCGGTGGCAAGTTCCTGCATCCTAAACAGCTGTCTGGGCACAGACTAACCAAAAATTCAGGAAATGTGACAAGAAAACCTTTTGTTTCAGGAGACAGAAAAAAAAAAAAGTGGAAGAGACAGTTATTTTAGGCCTGACTAATAAAGCATTTGAGAATATAAATGTGTGAAGGTGTTTTGAATGAGATCATGAGAGACAGCACCCATGATTCTGCAAAAAATAAGTGAGAAAAGCTGAACAGGAACAAGACAGCTATAGGTCAAACTCACAGGTGCTTTAGATGAAATGCAATGCTAACAAACACAGGAGAAAAACATTAGCGTCTAATGCCAGAACTGGGGGTTGCAGTGCAAAATGGGTTAGGGAAAAGATACAAACAGCAATAAGAAACAAAAAAAAAGGACTTAGAAAAATGTAAGCCGAGGATTTCTCCAATAAGGCAAATTACAAATGCAGCCCTCCCCCCCCCAAACACATCCAATACCTGTTTTGCTTAATCTTCAAAGAAGAGTAAGAGATCAGATATTGAGCACAACTGGTAACGAGGAAACAGAAAAGAGTTTCTAATAAAATCAACAAAAACCCAACACCACACAAAATTCCAGAAAAATAAAGAAGCCTTGCTAAAAACAAAGATACAGTTATTCTGTTCCCCTCAATCCCACAGCTGACAAAACACACACAGGAGAACATAACAGAAGAAAACCCACACTGCAGGGGCCTGATGAGTGCTCATGGTGCCTCTACCACGGAGCAGGGCTTTGATCCTCTACCACCTCCACAGCATGATTGTCACTCAGGTTTTCTACTCACTGCTACCCGTGACAAGTTTTACAGCCAGCCAGCTGTAATTCAGACTTCATTCCACTACAAAATTCTACATTTTCACATCCTTTTTTTGCCACATATGTAACGCCGTACCCTATTCTACCTCTTGACCAGTCAAGCATGTCTTACACTGTTATCGGATTTGTAATTCTCTCCTTTCCAACTGTTTGCATAAAGGACAGTCTTCCACTTTGTATAGGACAAATAGAGTTAGTACTCACGGAAATTTATTTTTAGAGAAAAAGTGCTGAAGTTCCCACTTTTGTGTTTCCCTGTCTCTGAGGTTCTCTGAGAAATTTATGTGGCTCATTCATAGAGCATCTCCCTGCTACTGCAAGCTCTCTCATTACACAGATAGAAAAGAAAATGAAGCAAATCAGAAATCAAGTGTTGATTATTCGCAGTCCTGTGCTCACTCCTAATTCTCCTTGGAAGCACAGCCTCACCTAATTACAAGATCCTCAGCACTCACAGCTGTGTGGTACAACGTGACACAGGTGTGCAGAGAGAGAAGCACAGGCATCTTGCACTGATATCTCTGTGACAGGGTATTTTCCAGAATTCCTGTGATGATCAGCACTTGATGATACAGAAGGTTACATAAACAGGCAGGCAGACCAAGGTAGATAAGAAGAGATGTAACACATACTGACAAACACGTTTTGGGGTACAAGTGTTACAACACAGTCAGCAGAAAGCCCAAGGCAAAATGGTATTTTATTGAGGTAAATCACATAGCATGGAGCAAGGTTAAGCAAGGTTATCAAAACTTTTTATTTCATAAAAAAATAAACTGCATGCAGCAGTCTTTTTTTTAAAGGAAAGATCTGACTAGTATGAACCCTAGCCATAGAATTCCCACTAAAACTGCTACTTTTACAAAAGGCTCTTCTCTCTCCCACTGGGAAGCAACAAAGCATCTGCCTGTGTTCAAAAGGCCTCAAAATAAAAGCACAGTAACAGATTCAAAAACATGAATGTGCCACAGGGCTATAAATCAAAAACCTTCAGTATAATTTGGCTTAGAGTGCATTTTTTTTATTGACTATAATCAAAGCCCTTTAGGTCTGTGGCCTTTGTAAGTGTCAATAAACAGGTGAGCTGTATTTGCAGCTGCATGTCAATCTCAACGCCAGGGAAGTACAGGACTTTCTTTGCCAGCTATGAACTGCATTACAGAATTTTTTGTGTTATCTCTAATTTATCTTAGGAAAGCACAGGATCCCTGTAGCAGAAAGTCTTCTAGTGACTCACAGCTGCTGGGTGTAACCCCTTGGCTTAATATCACTGCACATCATTGTCTTCAACCACCGGCCTGGTGATGTTTTAAGGCAGCAGGATGCTGGCAAGGTCTCAACACTCACAATATCTGTAGCACTCCAGGAATCTTAGGTATTGCCAGTCTTCTTTTACATTTCTCATCATCCCTTTTAGAAAAGAGTTTAAGGTTGACAATAACCATGTGTATGCAGTCAGCCTCAACATAAAGCATTTCCTGACATCTCTTAATAAAAAAAAAAAACCCACAATCCAAGAGTAAGTCATTAAAGTCTGATAAGATCTCATTCAGTCTGAAAATTCAAGATTTGGAAACTGATTTTCCGTTACTGAAGAGTTGTATTGACAAACTGTGTTTATAGATTAATTCTAATCTGGGTTTTCTGCTCCCAAACTATTCTGAGAACATCAATCTTCCAAGCTAAATTCTGATATTTACAGGTAGGATATTGCACTAAATTCACAGTGAGTCCTTTGCAAAATTGATAATCTTAGTTTTTGCAAAAGACTATATTTTATAAATGTAGTTCATCATCAAACGGGCTAAATATTTTAAAAATTCTACCATTCAAATGACTGAAGAAACATATTTGGGCAGCTGCCTTAGAAACCTCCCTTCTTGAGAAGTACTTTTGAGTGCATCAGCGAAAATGGGCTTAGACTGAATTTAATCTTCATGAGAAATCATGGCATGTATAGAGCTTTTTTACTGAGCTCATCATGTGTCCACTGAGGAAGGCTGTACCACGTAGATATATACTGGCTCACTTGGATGAAATCCAGCTTTTCCAAGAGATCAGCTGCCATGTAGACATCCTAGCACATTGACATATTTTTCAAGAGAGCACAGCACCCTGTGCTTCTCCTTAAGAGGAGCTTCTTGGAAAAATCCAGCCCAAAGGGAAGGGTGGGGATGAAGACCTTCAGTCTTTTTCCTGACGCTCTGAAAATGTAAGGTAATTGCACAGGAGAAGTCTACACACAAATATTTATATTTATTAGTTCTATTAGTGTATATGATAGCTTTCTGTAAAAAGATAATCTCTAAGAGTAAAAAGGTCTGTATATGTATATTGAGTTGTTTATGTAAATACATTATTTCTGCATGCTTTCCAATCAACATTTTAGTTATGATTTGTACTGCTTAGTTATAAACTCAATTTATTTATTTGCCAAAGTAAACACAGCACAGAAATTAACAGTTATGTATTTCTAGGCTAGAGGTGTCAAGGAGAAGGTTTGACTTCCAGAAAACATAATAAAAAAATAAATTTAGTAATTCATACACAACTGCTTGAAGGTTAGGAAGAGGACTGATTAGTACCGAGATTATGGATCAGCATAGAAGGGACTGTAAGCCTAGAATTATTATTGGATTAGAACTCTATTTTGGACAAAAATTACTTGGGTGGCTACCTAGATAATCAGGTTGGTATCACTGGGCTAGGTTTTTCACTTGGAATAAGGCTCAGACCAAAACGTGAACAGGGATCAGGAAAGCAAGGGTTAAAGACCTTAGATGATGCTTGATGCTAGTAATGATAAATGAGAAAAAAGCTCTTCATGTAGTAATTCAGAGTATGTTTAATGTCATTGCTCCAGCTGGACATCTTCCAAAAACAATATTCCAAAATGTAACTCTCTTCCAGTTTCAACATGAGTAAGAGATACAGCTTCCTTCCATCTGATACATTTATGGTGTAAGCACAAGTTAATGGTTTATAATGTAAACGGAAAGTGCAACTCACATGGCCAGGGGTATATTAAGGGATGAGAGGAGAAAAATCTTCAGGACTAGATCTTAAAAAGAGTTTCTAGCGTGGAGAGACAAATAACAGCCCAAGGGTCATGGCTTAGACTGTAGTTAGGGACGGCTCAAGAAAGGAGCTGAAGTGGGCGTTAAATCATAAAAGTGGCCATTAAATCATAAAAGACAAACATGACCACAGGTAAAAGGATGACAAAAATATATTAGTAAGGTAGAAGCTATACCAGAAATACGACTTGTACTTGCCCCATTTTAGCCCTGCGGGTCTTAAAAAATCCATCACGCATTTGACCTTCTCCCAAATCCTGCAAAATGGACTGCATCTTCCTGTCCTGTCCATAGCACTCACTTCAGCCCTGGGAGCCCTTCAAGACTCAGCACTACTTTTGGTTCTGCAAATGCTCCCGAAATGAGAGTTGGAGGAAGCGGGGCTAAATGAGCTGTCACTCCAATTCAGGCAAGTACTAACTAGCCTTACAACTACACTTAGATTTAGCTTTCAGGAAAGCAGAAAAGCAGGAGTAAGATGAATGCTGCAGGCTGAGAGCCTTCAGGGTGACATGAGGACTGTGGGACAGAGGTGCAAACGTGCTGCCATTGGCGGTAAGGTATGTCAAGTCCCACTGCTTTGCTGGAAGATGGTATTTAGGTTGAGGATAGAGCTCGAAAAAGGAGAGCATATGCAGCTGAGTGATAGACCTTGACATGCTCACATGGCTAAAATAAGAGCTTGAAAGAACAGGAAGAAATGTAATGTCACTCCTAGAGCTGGTATGAGGCTCGTGGGTACAGCTTAGGCTGTGACTGGTCAGGTAAAAAGAAACTCTAGAGGTGAAACTGGTCATGGATCGTCAAAGATTTAAAATAAATCACATGGAAGAAACTGTAAAGTAGTTACTAGTCCTACTATAGCCCCTGGTAACAATCCAGAGGAAAGGCTGGGCTAGTTTAAAGTTGGGAATGCACAGCAGGAAAGCTAAAATTAATGGTGATTCTTTAAAACCTCCCAGGGAAAAAATGAAGACTAGAGGAAGCATAAGGAATTAATTTATCACTGTGTTTTAGATAGATATCAGTTTTTCTAGCAATTAGGTTGGATTTAGACTAGGTTAAATCTTGGGAGACAAGAGCCCACTGAAGGCTGCTATTGCTCCTCAAGTACTAAGCAAGGCATAGGGCCAGTTCAGTCAGCATTTGTCCAGCAGTGTAAGCTCTGCCTTCTCAGAGATCAAGTACAATGGGAAAGATCTAAAGGCCTGGCAGAAACATCTGCCATAAAAGACTGAAACTTCAGGCTCAAGTAATGCTATACACAAATATCACACAAAATCAGTGCTTCCTAAAAGAGCCAGTAATCATCAGTAGTCTTCAATAAAGTGCTCTTGATTTAGCATTTAACAGAGGTCTTGAAAAGATCTTAAGTAGTACAGACAGTAGAAAAAAACTGGCTTCAGATTTCAAGTACTACCTCTCCAAAATTTGTAAGTATCTCTTGAAGGCAGACCTTGGGAGATTGAAATAGTTACAGGCTTGGACTAAGAAGGAAGAAGAGAATATTTTGTCTTGGAAGGGAAAGAAACCTCTATCCTCTCCCACAACAGCTTTGAACCATTTTTCCTTTTAGGCAAAGGACACTGTTAAAAGATGTCTGGCATTAAGATCTACAGATGGTTTTACAATACATGAGAATTGCTTGTACTCTTAGGGTTTTGTGAGCTCAGAGGATGACTGATGAATGCTTTTGTTCAGGTAAAGACTGAAGAGTAAGTTAGCTTTAATTTGGCCAAAGTCAAGTTAGTTGTGGTTACATCCCTCATGATTTAGTAAGGTTAACAGTAAGAAAACATATTGCAGCAACCAGTTGTTCTCTGAAAATGCAGACCTTTCTTTTGTGCTTCCTAATGAGCAGAAAAAAACCCCCATGGCTTTTGTAGCACCTTACATCTCAGAAAGAAAATTTCTATGATTATTGGTGGGAAAAAAGAGAAGTTAAAGAATCTCCTTAAAAAGAAGTCTGTCAGAATCCATTAGATTTCCAAATACAGAAGCAGACACACAGATGACAATCCCATTCTAAAGTTTCACCCTTTTATCTGACAGCATATGAGGTTATTACAGTATTATGATGCTTTAGTCTTTCCTCTTGGCATTTGCAGTTTTTCTGATGAGCCACCCACCTCCTCTTCCCCCAGGCCTCTAAGTACCTATGCTCACATTGGTTTATAATCCAGTCTAGTAGAGTGTAGTTAAATACATCTCACTGGTTTTAATTTCATAACAGTTTCTTTCATACCTCCAATGCTCTTAGACTCACAGTACTTCCTCTGTATTGTTTTGTGTTGCCCTGCACACTCTTACTGATTTTATTCAGAGTTGATGCTCAGCATCTTTCAGAACGTAATCTTATTTTATAGACATAGGCTCTAATACTTCCTTAGGGCTTGTCTGGTTATTGCTGTGTTCCTTGGTTGAGATGAACATACAGGGCTCAAAAAGTCAATGATGTGGCACCACTGAGTCTATCCTGCAGCAGCTGTAATCAGGAGCCAGAATGGATGTAGCAGTGACAATAACCGAAGGAGAAGCAGCTTGTCACCCCCTTCATCCCATGATACAGAACATCTGCTGAATCTGCTGAACCATACATTAACGGGAATTAGCCCTTCAGCACCTCCCAAAAGGAGACTACAAGCCTTACAGTTTAAATAGACCTCCAGAGTAGAACTATATCACCCCAGATAGCCCAGTTTCTTGAGTTCAGGTTGTCCTAAGTTTAAGAACCTCTCCCACTTCTGCAAATGTTACCTGTTCAAAACAGCTAGAGCACTATTTTTTCTAACCTCCATTCATTAAGCTTGTTTGGACAGCTCCAGGGAATATCAGAGATACCTTTGAAAGAATGGATTCCAGTGTTAAGGGGAGGATTGTGCAGACTTGAGATAGAGAAACACATTTTTGGGAACTAGAGCTACGTTGCATAATCTTGCTATCAAGTATTCTTTCAGGTGAGTCTGCAACATCATCTGGCTGGGAAAAAAGAAGTCCAAAAGTGAGATATGTTGCCATTGTTATGATCACAACATAACTATAAGAAAACTACTTTAAGACTGCCCACAGTCAAACATAAAATGCATGACTAAGCCTGGAAATCTTACAAAATGCAATCAATGAAAGACAAAATACTGAAAGCCACACATTTCCTGAGGCCATATAAAAATATTACGAACGAGACAAAGAGTACTAGAAACTATAAAAATGGGGTGTAAAAAGATATTTGAAACTGCTTTGTTTGCAACCATGCACCCTTTTAAGATTTTCTTCTATGACATAAACAAATGTTACCACACTCCAGGGCTTCAGTTTAAAAACTGCAAACTGCACAATATTTATTATGTTGCCTTAGATCTACAAGGTATATCAGAAAGCTACAAATTCCATGAGGAAATTTTAGTTTAAGTTAACATGGACAGCTGAGAGGAACAGTAAGCATGATGTATACTGAAATGAATCCTCGCTAGTATTTGCTGCAGTAAAACAAGGTGTATTGAAAGAGACCTCCCTGTTATTTTTTACTTCTTTCCCTGCAAAAATAATGAAGGTTATCTTCTGTGTACTTATGGAATTACAGAGAATTGGTCTGGCTGGTGTTTTAGAATATTTAATCCCTTTACATCAGCAAAGGGATTCATTCGCAAAGAAAGCAGGCAGCAGAGTGAATGCTGTAATCTTTTTCTTTAAAAACACAGTTGGCACAGAAATTGTCCATTTTACTCAGGAGGATGCAATTACACTTCAGCTTTCATGTAAAGCTGCTTCGTGAAATTGAAAAGCCTGCACATGAACAGAAACAGAACAACGGGGAAAAAACAAAGGCTGTAGCTGGATATGGATCATTTCTCCTTCTCCACATGGTTTGAGGGAAAAATAGCTGGGTGCACTGGGTGAAGACAAACTGCAGTAAGCAAGCTCGTATCAGCCCTGCTGCCCTAATGGCAACAAGGAGTCCAGAACTGAAGAGTTCAGACTCCTGGGGAAAGCAGATAATCCAAGACCTCATTCTTTAAGTAAAGATTTATGAGTTACACAAGAGAAAAAACAACCACTAAAAACAGAACAAAACAAACCAACCAAACAAACAAACAAAACAGAGTAATGGGAAGTCATCTTACGTCTCAAGGGAGGAAGAAGAATCTTGCTGGTCAACCCAAATCCAGCTGCTGGGACTAAAAAGCCCCACTCGCTGCTGGCTCTGCCAAAGCCTGTGAGAGATTGCAATACAAATTGCCAGGAATGGTTTAACTGATCATGTTTCTGTAAGGAAATGTCACTGTGTTTGTTTGGTTTAGGAACGTTAAAAGAAAAATAAACTTTTTGAAAGAGTGGAGAAGAAAAGATTTTAAAAGGTAGGTCTTCCTTCGTCCCACTCAGCTGGATATAGCAAAATTAGCTCTAGGAAACTCACTTAGAAGGAAGTATCAAGCATTTGTTTCGGGGTGCTCTCGTCCCAAGATGTGTTCCAACCACTGAAGTCCTTGGCTACATGAAGACAGTCCCGCTCTTATTAGCAAAAGCAAAAAAAAAAACCACTCTAAAAAAAAAAGGCATGTTTTCTGCCCAGCTAGAACAGGGGCTATCATGAAATACCTTCCAATTTCAAAAAATTGGAAAGACATTTCTCATTCAACTCTTGTTGTACCATAATGAACAAAAGGAAAGTTTGGATTCAGATACAAACTATAACTTTCATGTCAGAAACTCTCAGCTTTAGAAATTACACTCTGATTATGTAAGGCTGCAATAAGTTAATTAAGATCTATTAATCAATGTTAGTTCCAATGTTAGAAGCAGCAAATTGGGTCAGAAGATACTGTTTCTACATTCACACAAATACAGCTTATGCTGTAAGACATAAGTGAATTAAAGTCTTGATCTGTTAATTATCAAGGTCTTTACCATAAAGCTTTAGATACTTTGATCAAATGTTAGAGAAGTCCTGTGACAGACAGATGAGCCTTTGGAAAAAACAAGGTGCTCACATTTTATAAGGATTTCTCCTTGTTTTATGAGTATCAAGTTGTTGGACAGAATAAAAAGTTCAAAGACCTTTTTGATGAATATCTTAAAAATGTCTAGTTGCTATCAATAATCAGATTAAATTTCTGTACCCTTGATATTTGGCATGTCTGCCAAGAAAGAACAAAGTTATTACCAATGACCTCTTTGTCATGTAACGCAGAGAAATTTAAGGCACTATTGACAGTTCAGTGGGAGAAGTACCAATAAAATAATCATATCACACATTCCTTAGTTTGCTCACATTTGTACTTTGATAAAGTATACATTGGAAAGGAGACATACCTGTCTGGTTTAATAACTTAATGTGTTTTAAGTCCACTGTGTGATTCAGAAGGAGGAACTGTAAAGGTTTCATCTCCTAATCCTTTGGTTCTATGCAACAGTGCAGAACTGAAGCGAATCCACAATTTACAATGAAAGACTAAGTTCTAGAGGACAAGATGAGATCCATCTTGAACTAAAATCCCCAGGCCCCACACAGACAAACAAATCTCAGAACCAACTGCTGCCATCTACTGAAATGTTCCTATTGCACCAAATACAGGCACCCATATAGACCAGTTTGCTTTGACTTAGCTTTGAATAAAGGCTGTTATACAGCATAAAGAATTCTTTAATTCTTAATTCTTAATTGTGTCATCACAATTAATTTGCTGGGAGTTGCACTGGATGTTAAATGGCCTGAGATGGGCTGTTTTCAAAGCAATTTAGACAAGGCTTTATGTTTTGTCTAAACTTAATCCATATTCAACAGCAGCTTCAAAGGTATGCTTATTTACTCAAGCAGGAATACTTTAAATCAAAATAAATTTTTGCTACACTAAACCACGTCTAAGACATCAATGTAAAATGCTTTTGCATGATTTTCCTTCAAGACAAAAATGCACTGCTCACTTAAATTCTTTCCTTATCTGGCTAGATAGCCTCCTATTGCATAGAAAACTGCATTTACTTTACTGTATATTGTGTTGTTTATATTTTGCCTCATATTCCTATGTAATCATAGTCATTTTCTATTTAAAGAAGCCAGAAAACCTAAAAAAATTTTTCCACAGTCATAATATAATTTTCTTTCTTTAGAAAAGCTTATGAAACCTTCTATTTCTTTTAGTATTTTCCCACAGGTCACGCTTACAAAGAATTGTTTTCTAAGAGTTGTTTTGTTTCTCTTTTCTGAAGACTCTTTAGCTTGTCAATATCTGAAATTGCAGTATCCAAAACTTGCATTAGATGAAGCCTCAGCAATTTTAAATTGTAATGACTATGTCCTTTGTCTTCCATGCAACATTCCCAACCATATTCCCAACTGCAGAACCACGTTTGTCCTTTTTTTGCAACAGTTTCACATTGTCAGCTTGCTCTGTGTGTTTTTCCCCCATGACCATAAATTCGTGTTCCGAGTCCTGCTCTAGTCAGTTATTCCATACAGCACGTGTACAGGGTGGAGAATGCATTCCTCACCTTCTGCTTCCCAATACGGGGGAAAGGGGCCATCGACTTTCACACATGATCCATGGAGACAGGCACACACCTCAACAAAATTCAAAATATCCCAGTTACTGACCAGGGAGCTTGCTGGAGTCAACCCGCTCCAAGCACCACTGCAGAGGCAGCCCAAGGGAATGCTGGGACCAGCATCACACTTTACATTTTCCCCGTTTCCTCCAGACTGAAAGGTGGATCCCATCATCCACCTGGAATACTGTTTAGAATCCTCTGCCAAAGACAGGTACTCTTCCAGAAGGGTTAAAATCAAAAAACATAATAGACAAAACGGCAGGATCTCAGTATAACAGCATCGCTTAGATCACATTCCAGTAAGGGGAGGCCAGGAGTCAGTTCATCACAGAAAATGTTTTTGCCCACAGGTTCTGGCTCACAGAACAACTTAACAGCTCACTTACAGATGGCCTGTGCCCTCTGCCTTGCTAAAGCAACCTTAACTCTCCTGGCTGAAAAGATATTACTCTGTTGAAAAGAACTGAAAAGTCACAGTGCCTGAAAAGTCACATGGCTCTCAAAGTTAACAGTAGCTGACACAGGCTGGGAACATCTCTGTGACAGCGTCAATATTTAACCACAAAAGCACGGAACATGAATCCCAATTTCCTGCACAGTCGTTTACCGTGGATTTTAATTCTTGGAGGAATTAATAACAAGAGAAAACCCTTCTCACACAGCAAACTAGGTGCTTACCTAGTTTCTCAGCAAACAACCCATATGTTTTACAGACATTAATCATTTGTGAGAACTTATTTTTAACATAAATTCTGGTGTTATACGAAAGTTGAACTGCTACCATTTGTCAGTTTTCCCTAGATTTAGGCAACAATGTATTTTGGGAGTATGACTCAGGAAAGCATTCACATGACCAAGTAAAGCAGGTGGCCAGGACCTACCACATAGCATCAACTTCATCAGATCATCCTCAGAGAAGGAAAAATAGCTCTTAGCTGTTTGGGGAGATGATCAGAGGGTGGAAGAAAAACTGTTCTAAAGCACAGGTCATAATTCTTACAACCAATAAAGCAAACTAGAGAGTCTTCTGCCTCAGCATCACAAAGCAATACATTTTATAAAAGCACTACTCTTCTGATGAAAGTGTTTATTCTGTGTTGCCGGTTAAATCTGGAAAAACTTATTTACAGATGGGGCCTCAGTCCTAAGTTTAAATTATGCCTGTGCCAAAGAAACAGCGTGCCTAGTTTTCCCTCAAATGTATCTCACACAGCAGCACAGCTCATTTATTCACCCAATGTTTCAACTGCAAGAGAAGAGAGAAGTTGTTTGTTAGTCTATTGGGAAGGGATATGCCCAAGATACACCAAGATCCCCCTGTCTTATGCAGATTTAAGCCCAGCACTGGGTTCTGTGGTTACACGGGAGCAGAAGGCTGGCGGCCACTGCACTGAGGTACCTCAAGTTACACTGCAGCCAAAGCAGCATGTTCAGCTGTGATTCCTTCAACTCCTTCTTCCAGTGAATAAGAGGAGTTTGAACAATGCTATTTCTGTCATTTGTTCACTTAGTAACAAGGCTGAGTCCAAGTCAGCTTTTATAAAATCTAGGGAGTTTTTCAGGATAAGTTTGGGTTTTTTTTAAGGATAAGTAGTTTTCATCATTAGCCAGAGATTTGAGAAAAGGATCCTACCATCTTTACTCAAACCAACACTCCAGGAGCACTACCACAGGCAGTCCTGATTCAGACTGATACTTGGGAAACATCTAACTGTAGGGACATGGGTTGTTCCCTGTAATTATAGCCAGAAGTATTCTGGTACTTGAAACAATGTACAAATGTGTGCTTCAACTCCTGATTTGAATTCATGCTTGTGAGAAAACAGATTGCACATTCAACCATTTCCACATTTCCTACTTCAAGAATACCTAGCAGAAAGCACATTCTTGATGCAATTAATTGACTATTTTTAACCAATACTGCCTTCTGGATTGACTCTAGCTTATTTGATTATATGTTAATCAGAACTAAAGATAGATCTAAAAGGAATAAAAATTTTCACCAAGCCACAAGGGGACTTGTGGACCTATTTTACTTGCAAACATTCCATCTGATCTGTCACTTAATTAAAAATGTGTTCTCGATCTAACTACCTTTCAAAGAAGGTCATGACCACAGAAACACTAGCAATATGTGTTATTTGCAAATCATTAATCTATCAGAAATCAAAAAAGAGTTTTCCCTTGGGTGTTGAGGTTTGGTTTTTGGGATTTTTTTTTAACTTATTTAGGCAAAGTTTCTGTTATCTTTTAAAGTTCAAGGATAAAGGACTGCATCCTCCTCACTGAAAGCTACTTTCTTAGCATTCTCTTACAAATCCATCATAAAACCACAAAACGTTTTATTCCTTCTTTTGGTTAGGAAATGTTAACATGTAGCTGTAAGCAGCTGAGTGGAAATACATTAGCAAGAGTTATTCTGCAGTCCACATTATGACTGAGCTCTTACATATTTACTCATATGAACTGTACCACTCAGTGAGATTGTCAATAAGAGTTAATTATATAAAGGTTCTACTAGATAGTATGATAACAATTTTCACATTAATTTTTGTAGCAGATGATTTTGCTTTTTGAACTAGGAAAAAAAATGCTTACAGGTAACAGCATTTACTTTATTCAGTGGCTTTAAGGTTTGCTAAGCGTGATTCAGATTTCATATAGAGTCCTGAATATCAGCCAGACTCTTATAATTGTTTGGGGTTTTTTTTTTTGGACAAGCTACTTCCAGTCACATCACATCATCATTCCACCTTGCAGAAAATGGGCTCTATTGTTTATGCATTTACAAATACTCAAATGATACAAAGCTGGGGGGTTTTACTTATTGACTGCAGATGCATAAAATACAGGACCAGCTCGTGTTGTTGTCTGACTCCCACTAGCATGTTAATATATATAACAAACTTCATGGGTATATTTGGAATGAGCTAAGACACCCCAGTTTCAGGAGATTCTTTTGCAATATCAAGCTTTCATCTTCCTTAAGAACTTGGATATTTCAGAACCTGAAGGGAGGGTAGTAGGAACAGTGCCTCAGAAAAGAACAGTGCAATGGCTGTCCAGGTTAATGTAGGAACACTCATATTCTTCTTCTAAACAATAGTCAACCAAGCAATGTAAAGGTCAATACTTTTGCTCTCTATCCGTGAAAAACTCCAGCTATTAGAGAGAAGACAGTGTTGTGTCTCCAGCATAGTTACAGTTATAGTGCAGTTTAGGGAACACACTTTGGCAGTAAAAGAAAGGCATCACATGTGATGATTTGACTGTTGGACCATCCTTTACTTCCAAGCATGCCTTTGATTATGCCTGGGATATCAATTTCACTCTTTCACACCGTGACTTCACATGTATTTTTAATATTAAAACTTCAGTAGTAAAAGCAGCATCAACTGACAGGCTAACATTAAGGGAAAGTGTCATAAATAATACCCCATCGAGCAGGAAAAAGAACCTTGGAAATCAGGAAAGGTGGATTCATACTCAGCATGCTGACTCCATCAACTTTCATTGGACTCCCTTCAACATTCAGGTCCAGGGTTAAATTCTGATTTATAGTTGAATAGGTATATGCAGAACTTCAGCTAGAAGGAGCTCAGTGTAACATGCTCACTGAGTCTCCCCTTGGTAGCAGGAAGGTTCTTTGTGTGTTTATTTGCAAGACCAGAGAGCTGGTGTTCAGGGATGGAAAGCCAGACAAAATTGCAGCATCCAAAGGGGAGATAAAAACCACCAGCTGCAGAGACAGGACTTTAAATCCATGTGAGCAGTCAATAACAAAAACCACAAACCACAGGCTTGGGAATTCAACAATTCTCCCCGAGCTCAATTCACTCTCAAGACTGAATTATTCAGTAAACTTTTTTCCCGGTAGAGTTTGCAAAAGCTGTCAAGGAAGAGACTGTCAAATTGGAATTAAAGTCAAATCAGAAGAGCTGTGTTTTCCTCTCTCTTTCTCAAGTTTTAAGGAAGCTTTCTTAAGATAGATGAAAATAGCATATGACAAGCTACAGCACCCAGAGTACTCTCTCTTAACAATGTGAATGGTACAAAGACCAAGAAAAAAAACGTTTATCTGCTATAAAGAGGTCATGAAAGTGAAAGAGCTCAGATTCATGTTACACGTTTCCAGTCTTCTGGCCAGTATCTTCTACTCTGAACTTGCATCTCTTTCTCTTCTATAGGCAGTAAAGATTTGTCCAATAGCGACGCAGGGAAAAAACCAACCAAAAAGAAACCAACCAAAAAATCCCATTGATGGGCTACAGTGGACTCCTGTAGCTATCTTGCTTTTTCTCATAACCTTCATTCAGACAACTCATTCATTATCTACACCTCTTCAACTGACTCCGTAAAATGTAGCTGAGTGCCAGTTGTATCAGGACATTGCCTGTCAGATGTATATTCCTAATCCTCTAGTACAGCTTCTAGTGACACTTGATGGTATCTAAGAGATTTGACACACTTTTTCTCTGCTTAATGCACGATAGACACTTTGCTCTTCCTTCAGGACCTGCTGTGAGAAAGCAACCTACTTACCACCATTCAGAAAACTCCAAAATGACATTTCACCCATTCTGACATGGAAGCAGCTTTACAAGCCTCCTTCAGAGGAAGGAACAAAGCTTTGTACTATTCTAGCACTTAGCACTGGTTTTAGGCATTATGCTTTAAAAATATGAACAGATGTCAATAACTGACATGGGATTTAAAATAAAAAGTCCTAAGATTTTATAAGTACCATAATGAAAATACACCGTCATCCCTTCTTTCATCACAGTATTTAACAGTGATCTCAAAATCTTCAAATGATGACATATTATTGGCTGTACCCAAGAACAGCTATTTTTGTATGTTATCATTCTCAAAATGAGGATACCACCTTCCCTTTAGTTAACACTAACTTGTTTCCATCTGACCTCTAGAAGTCAGTGATGAGTAAAAAGCCCAAATGAGGGCATACCTATTTTCTAAATATCCTCCCATTAAAAGCAGTGCTAAAATCTTCTGTGAAGATCAACTAACTCATCTCAAGAATGAAGCTGCTCAGAAAAGCACCATCTCACAAAAACTCAGTAGTAGTTACCCACATTTCTATTTCTTATATGTTCACCTAAGCACTTTCTATTTTTAGGCAGCACAAAAACATACATCCATTAAGAACAGAAGAGGAAGACTGAGAGTGAGGTAGAAAGTCTGGCACAGCCAATAACAGAAAGATTTGATAGATGTATCACTCTCTGAACCTACAGCAGCATCTCCCTTCTCCAGCCTGGACTTCGGGTGACTGCCTTCAGCTCAATGGCACCCTTTAACCACAGCAATGTTTTCCTTGTTCTCTGTCTTTTTGTCCTACTCATTAATTACACATTCACACACTTTGACTTTTGGGGGAAAAAATAATCTTGTTTGTCCTGTTTCACTAGTAACTTAGTAGCTCTATGTGTTTTCTTGATTTCCTGAAATACACGTGGCCTCATTTCTCCCTTTTCTTAGAGAAAAAGGACACAGTGAGCTTATACCCACCTCTTTGTGGGCAAATGTAATTCAAGCAATTATAAATACAAATGCTTGATAAGTTCTGGTTGGAGCATAGCCATAATAAAAATTCTGATACAAGTTGCCTCCCTTTCTTCTAGAAATGCATTTGTTTCATGAATGCCTCAGCTTTGAAGATGACTTCATTGCCAGCAATTCTTGTGTTACTGCCAGAACACTGGGGAAAAGCTTTATTTCAAGAAAAGAAAGAAGAACATGTCAATTGATGAAGACAGAGCTTTTGTAGGTCAAAGAGTTAAACTTATTCTGACTCTGCGTGTAGTAGGCTTGGGGATTTTTTCCTGACTGCGCTGTGTTGTGTGAGGGCATCTCTGAGCTAAACAGAAAAAAATGGAGTTATAGTCAGTACGAGTTGTAACTCTCAAGATAAGGTTAATAAGAGCATCCCGCTGCATCTTGCAATGCCTTTCTAGGTGCACAGTTAATTAGTACAGCATTCTCTAGGGATCTCAAACGTAACACGGTCCCCTGAATTAGGAAAATCTGCAGCTGACAAAAAGAGTAAACCCATCCCAACTAAGGGGTGCCTGCGAGAAGAGAAACATGCAATCAGTGATAATAAAATGGCAGATATAGTCTGGTTTTCACAAACAACCTCAGGAAGGAAATGTTGCACTTGCTTTGAGACACAGTTGATTACATTTACTGCTTCCATCTCCAGAGACATGGCCATTTGCTCACACAGCGCACTTAGAGCTCAGAGCTTTTGAGAATAGATGCCTTTATTTACGAGCAGTGATGTCCAAAGAGTTTCCTGGCCTCTCCTCTACCAGACTGAAAAATTTCCAACTCTAACCATCTGTATTACAAACATCTCAGCACCTTCAAATTGCTGCTATTCAAAAAATGAAGCAAGATACTCTAGTTATAGGAGAAGGATAAAGAAATTAACACTCATCACCAGGCTGTCCAGAGTTCACTGCAGCAAGCCTGAATCCCAAGCTAGAGATGAGCTTGTGGTCCCACTGGATAAAAACCACACTCTGGTAAATGCATTAATATCACTTTGCAGTTGATATATTTGTCTGTCCTGGACAGAGTACAAGCTATAGAAGAGCTCAGCCATCTTGGCCAGGGCCAAACTACAAAAATATAGCCAAATAATCTGCCTAAATGAGTCACAATGCACAAATTGTACAGTAATTCAAAATCCGGTCACACACGATCACTGGACTAATTCAACTGTACTTCTCAGATATCTCTGTCAGTGGGTTTTGACAGCTCCTCTGTCTTTCCTCCTCTTCATGACATATCACCAGCATTGGCCAGGACTTGATTTTGTGTTACAGATTAAAAAGTTTCTGCCCCCAGAGAGCTTACATGTGTATGAATAATTCACTACCCTTCTTGAAACTGTTTTTCTCTAAAAGACATTCTGGTTTCTCTAGTTGTACCAAGTTCTTTAAATTTTACTTCTTCTTTACTGAAGTAGGAAAAGCAGCAGGACTGCTAAAGCCTGATCCTTAGCGTGACTGACAGTGCCTCTCAAGAACTGTCTTTCTCCCTGCATGATTAGGGAAACAAGGCAATCAGCTTGTGTTTTCCAGCACCAAGATACATATTTGTGCAGCATTTATTGAGACCAGTAGGAATTTTCCCTGTGCTTAGATGTGAAAACATAGACTGATGTCATCAAAACCTCTGGCCTTCAAAAATGTGTCAGCAACTGTAATATCTACATACTATTTTATTATCTATTGTTAATTCCTAATAACAACCAGCCAGTGTGAATGAGTTGCCTGATTACTGATGGAATTATACCTGGTTTATACAATCATGTTTACAAATATCATTTTTCTATTAAAAATTAGAGGGGAGAAACAATGCCTTTGAGACATAAGCAATGCTGCAAAAGCACTAAGAGACACATTACACTAGTAAACAACTTTTCTTATTAACATCCACTCCTTTCCCAAAATCCATCTTATTTCAATGATATACTTTTTTCTTTAAAATGAGAAAAACTTCTACTAGAAAATTATGCTATTTCTAGAACTGTTATCAGCAGTCTTTAAACAGTAGGCTGAACATCCACAGCAGTCTGAACTTTCTGAGCTCATCATGGCCTCTGATATTTGCTTAAACTATTATAAAAGGGGGAGAGAGAGAGAAAAAAAATGAAGTTAAATGGAGCAGCCAGTTCTCAGCTTTTCCCCTTATGACACCCACCAGCCTCCCAGCCTACAAACCCAGAAAGCAAAGCAGCACCTTAAGAATCTCCTACTTGTCAGGATAAACATGCCTAATGGCAGACATCTCCTCAGCCCCCACCTCCTCCGGGAAAGGCTCTCCTGCCCTCCCCTCAAGCTATGGTTGGGTTTCAGGTGCCTGAGGGTTTCTCAGCTGTGCTTTTAACTCTTTTTAACCCCTCGATCAGCCAAGCCAAAATATGAATCCGCTGAACGAAGATCTCCGTTCTGTCCAGGACACCTTTTTCGCTTCCCGGGGCTCCCTATTGCGAGGGGCGCGGGGGCAGAGAGGCATTTCCAGGCGATTAGCTGAGCGAGCGGGATAATTCCTGGGCAGGAGCGGGCAGCGAGGCACAAGGGCACACGGCACGGGACAAGCTGTCGGAGGAGGGCCGGGCCTGCCCAGCGATGGGGAGGGGGAGGACGGGGCGCTGTCCGTCAGGACCCGCGCCCAGCAGCATCCCTCGCCAGCCCCTGCGCCGCCTCTGAAGTTCCCAGACGAGCGGACGAGCTCCGGGGGTGCCGGCCGCCGATCCCGCGGGCCGGGGCGGGGGACAGACCTGCCCC